>NW_027252406.1:172423-472423 GCF_044704955.1 Pristiophorus japonicus | reverse complement strand
AGCTGAGGTCCAAGTACTGACCCCTGCAGCACCTCACTAATTACAGCCTGCCAACCTGAAAAAGACCCGTTTATCCTTACTCACTATTTTCTGTCCGTTAACTAATCCTGTATCCATGCTAATATATTATCCCCAACCTGATGTGCCCTTATCTTGTGTGATCTGATCACATCCAAATATATTACATCCACTGGTTGCCCTTTATCTACCCTGCTAGTTACATCCTCAAAAAACTCAAATAAACTTTTCAAACACGATTTTCCTTTCATAAAACCATGTAGACTCTGCCTAATCATATTATGATTTTCTAAGTGCCCTGTTACCACTTCCTTAATATTGGATTCCAGCATTTTCCTGACGACTGATGTTAGGCTAACTGGTCTGTAGTTCCCTGTTTTCTCTCTCCCTCCTTTCTTGAATAACGGGGTTACACTTGCTACCTTCCAATCTGCTGGGATAATTATAGAATCTAGGGAATTATGGAAAATCAAAACCAATGCATCAACTATTTCTGCAGCCATCTCTTTTAGAACCCTAGGATGCTCATATAGTGAGGTAAACTGTTTATACAGTATAATTCTAGTTTATAACTGCTGAACTATGTTGGCTGGCTGTAACTAGTGGGGTGCTGCAGGGATCGTGCTTGGGCCTCAACTATTTATAATCTATATTAATGACTCAGATGAAGGGACCGAGTGTAGTGTATCCAGGTTTACTGATGATTCAAAAGTAGGTCGGAAACTAAGCTGTGGGGGCGGGACACTATCCCTGCCGCCATCTCTTGTAGAACCCTGAGATACTCATGTAGTGAGGGAAGCTGCTTATACAGTAATTCTAGTTCATAGATGTTGAACTGTCATCGACCATTCGTGATTTCCAAAATATAGTTGTCCCCATTTTAACTTCAGCATTTTGTCGTTTCGCATACACCATCAGTCATTTAATGTTAGGGTTTTAAACTATAGAAATAATCAAAGAAAATTGTTATCTTTACTACTTCTCAATCTAAATCAGCCCATGGTGATCGTTCATGGGCTTATTTAAGATTTAAATCTTTTTTGCATCACATAGCCATCTCAATCCATTAGCTCGCCTTGGCTAAGTTTCACTTGGTTAATATTACACATCATGATACTGTAAGGGATAAATTGTAGGAGTTGCAAATAGGTGGTCAGAATTATGCTAAAGGTAGTGAACTTATCAGCATTAGGTGGGTCTGTATAATTGCCTATGTATGTAACACATGCTTATGGAGGTATAGCACAAATGTATAAAGCATTAAACTGAATCCGTAATCTCTGTAATACTTAAACAGCAAAATCAGCAGCTGTTGATCAGAAGTCTCTGAGGAAGAGATAAGGAAGCCAGTTTAGGCATCTATTATACTATGGCAAAGTGCAAGTCATGGAACAACACCATAGAAGATGGGCAATTGCATTTACAGTTTGATAAGAGTCAACAAATCAATATAACTTCGCTGATAGAATTAGACCTATTGAGGATTTTGTAGGAGGGTGCCCCTCCAAAACCTGTATAAATGGTACTTGAAACCTCTTGTATTTCGGAGGTTCCACGACTGAACCTTCCCGTGCATTGCTCGTAATAAAACCGGTAAACCTGAGATTTTGTTTGTTTACTTCCGTGGTAGTTACACGGTGGGAAGCTGGGCGAGGTGTCGATTAGCTATATCAGTTATTCCACCTCAAAGGACAGAAGCCTCCTTTTACCCCAACAATACAAACAAAGAAAATCATAATAAATTGAACAAAACACTACAGTGTGCCATAATACCAAGTAATCATGGACTTAAAAGATTCTCCAGTTCCTCTGTTACCATTATGCATCTTGTGGATATTCTTGCTAAGTATCATTTCCCACTAGCTTTCAGCAACTCCAATTTCATTATAATTTTAGAAATCCACATTCTATGTCCCTCTTTAATTAATTTCAATCCCTCCAATAGGTACCAGTATGGTTAACTCGATATTGTTTCATTAAAAGTTCCGTTTCGCTGTGGAGTATATATCAGTGCTGTGATTAAAATTAGTCTCACGCTTCTGAGCCACATTAAGCATTTCATGTTGTGCTATTGTCAAATAACGGAGTATGTTTGAGACCTGTTCTTCAGGGCATCTTCATCATGTATCTCCACTGCTAGTTGCCTTATGCATAACATCTCACATTTGTGCACAATATCATATCACACGTGACATCAGATACAAGTCAGTCCTGGGCTTTTCATTTATATTATGAAAAGATCAAAGGTCTTTTCCCATCTCTCCCTGCATGGTCCCAATGGTTAGGGTCATAGCCCAGTTATCAAATACATTTTCCTCATTCTTCAATGTTGGCAAAGACACAGACATCTCCAAGAGAAACCTATCGATTAATGATTCTCACCTACACTTTTGCTGACTTTCAATAGAATAAACATCAATAACAAATTGAAATCTTTTCAGTAATCGTGCCCAGGCGAGTTATGTTACTCAGGAATGCACGCACACAATGCTTCCTCAGGTTCCTGAAATTCACCCATAATCACCGAGGAAAACGATTTTAGGAAAATTCCTATTTGTTGCTGTAATTTCCCGTTGTTCCTATCTTATATCTGAAATCACTTCCTCTGATCCAATTTTACACATCCATCCATTATTACCATTCCATCTCAATCATGAGCCCTGGAGAAACTTTATCATCCATCATGATCATTGCCACTTAACAAAGCTCCCAAATCAATCCAAGTTATCAACACATTTTTGTTCATTCCACTTAACCTGCCGTTCGGCACTTTCAGTTGAAAATAATTGTAATTCCAGAGAGCAATTCAATCTGCAAGCTGAGGGATGTTAGTTACCTTTAACACAACAGTCTCCCCTAAAAAACCTTCTTTATACACAGGAACCACTTAGGCAAGTTACTGCACAAGATAAAAGTTCACAGGGTTGGGGGTAATATATATTAGCATGGATAGAGGATTGGCTAACGAACAGAAAACAGAGAGTCGGGATAAATGGTTCATTCTCGGGTTGGCAATCAGTAACCAGTGGGGTGCCGCAGGGATCAGTGCTGGGACCCCAAATATTTACAATTTATATTAACGACTTGGAAGAAGGGACTGAATGTAATGTAACCAAGTTTGCTGATGATACAAAGATGGGAGGAAAAGCACTGTGTGAGGAGGACACAAAAAATCTGCAAAAGTTAAGTGACTGGGCAAAAATTTGGCAGATGGAGTATAATGTTGGAAAGTGTGAGGTCATGCACTTTGGCAGAAAAACAATCAAAGAGCAAGTTATTATTTAAATGTAGAAAGATTGCAAAGTGCTGCAGTACAGCAGGACCTGGGGGTACTTGTGCATGAAACACAAAAGGATAGTATGCAGGTACAGCAAGTGATCAAGGAGGCCAATGGAATCTTGGCCTTTATTGCAAAGGGGATAGAGTATAAAAGCAGGGAAGTCTTGCTACAGTTATACAGGGTATTGGTAAGGCCACACCTGGAATACTGCATGCAGTTTTGGTTTCCATATTTATGAAAGGATATACTTGCTTTGGAGGCAATTCAGAGAAGGTTCACTAGGTTGATTCCGGGGATGAGGGGGTTGACTTATGAGGAAAAGTTGAATAGGTTGGGCCTCTACTCATTGGAATTCAGAAGAATGAGAGGTGATCTTATCGAAATGTATAAGATTATGAGGGGGCTTGACAAGGTGGATGCAGAGAGGATGCTTCCACTGATGGGGGAGACTAGAACTACAGGGCACGATCTTAGAATAAGAGGCCGGCCATTTAAAACAGAGATGAAGAGAAATTTCTTCTCTCAGAGGGTTGTAAATCTGTGGAATTCGCTTCCTCAGAGAGCTGTGGAAGCTGGGACATTGAATAAATTTAAGACAGAGATAAACAGTTTCTTAAACGATAAGGGAATAAGGGGTTATGGGGAGTGGGCAGGGAAGTGGAGCTGAGTCCATGATCAGATCAGCCATGATCGTATTGAATGGCGGAGCAGGCTCGAGGGGCCATATGGCCGACTCCTGCTCTATGTTCTTATGATCTTATGTTCTTTCAAAAATAAAATGTGATTGTCCCTTTAAATTTCAGATAAATTTCCCTGCCCAGGTGCTTGAACAGCAACTCTCATCAATTTATCTCATCAATTTTAATTTCACAAACAAATTGCCTAGGTTTGGTGGCTTTACAAAGAAGACAAATGTACTTGCAACTACATTTGGATGTAAGTCTTCTATCTTTCCCCTCAAGTAATGTGTCTTAGAAGATAACAAATTGCTCTGAATAAGTTAAATCCAAACATAGGAAAAGCAAAGCTTTAAGTCCAATTTTGTCGCCACGCTGCAATGTTCAAGATCTATTAATATCTGCAGATAAGAACTTAAAGGGGAAGAAATTCACTATCACCCCATTTGGGGCGTTAATTTTTTTAAGTTTGAAAAGTTAGCAGCAGGCGATTTCAAACTTTTAAAACATTCGCTGTTTGTGTTCCAAGAAGGAAGTGTACGCCTTCTCCTGGGAGCGCAATTGGCTGCAGGCGGGGGGGCGGAGACTTCAGCAGTGTTGCACACTGGGCCGTGCAGCACTGCCACATTCAATGGCTTAACGGGAAGGGCCATTGCTGCAGGCTCTGCAATGTAATAGGTGCCTATCTGGACCACCCAGGGAGCTGCGATCCCGCGCTAACCAACAGAGTGCCGGGCTGAACGATCACGGGAAGGAAGCAGCCAAAAAAACAACAATAAGAAAAGTGCGTTTCTTTTACTTACCTTGGCCACCTCGCCTTTAACCATCACCCCCAGTAGCAGCCGGCCACCTGATGCATGCCTCCTGCAGCTGTCGGTGCTTTCACCCAGTGCTCCTGCAGGAGGGGCGGAAGTCAATTTCGGGTCCGGGCCGCTGCTGAGTGATGCGCACAGTGATGACGTCACGCTCTCTGCTGCAAACTTCCCGCCGAATATGGCGAGAGTTGATATCAGCACTGTGCCCGGTCACAAAGCCGTTTGCGTCCCATTAGCGCCCCCGGCGGCAGTAACAAGAGTTGCAAAGGGACCCAATTTCTCCGTCAGCAGTCATCAAACAACCCCTCTCGATAATCTTGTACCATCAGCACGCATATAGTATGCTTAAAAGAAAAATCTGAAAATCCATTGTGGCTTTTCTTGTGAGCCTAAAGGATTAATTTGTCAATTTCTGATTCCCTTCTGTCAATGTGAGGAAACATCCACTCAAATTAAAAAACATAAAATCTAATAATCTCCAAAATGTTTACATACAGTATTGCAAAAGTTGTTGCTCAGTGAGTTAGAAACAGTTAATCTGATACGGGAAAGCAGAAACACACAGCTGCTTGTGGGAAGAGTTAACTTCTTCCTTTGCATTTCAAAAGAGGACAATCCCAGATATCATCAACCAATGTCAGCCTGTGTCACACAGCTCCTCACAGCTTTCAAGAGTCGCTCAATCACCTTCCAGCTCCCGTTTACAATGTCTTTGCTCCAGGTTGTCCTGCAAGGCCATCTGCAGTGCGCCCGCAGAAAGTCATCAGGCTTCCAGCAGCCACGATGCAATCAGTGGGGTCATCCAATTGTCAGTTTCCATTACAGTGAAATCGATTTCAATAGCGAGGCTGTGAGGTCGTTAGGCTCACATTGCGTACTATGAATTCCACGTAGAGAGAGGCCCTGTGGGAAGGAGGACAGAAGGAGGACAGTAGGTGTATGTCTGAGTTTGTGTGTATGTATTGGCACATGTGTGGAGCCTGGTCTCCAGTCGGCTTGGATCCCCTTGCCACTGGACCAAGACCTTGCTCCGTCAAGCCCGTGTGGTGGCTGGTGTGCAATGGCCACCCCATGTTAAAAGAATTCACGCACAGGCATCTTCCACCATTTAAAAGTTCATCAGTCACCTGAGAACTCATTCATAGTGTGGAAGCAAGTCATCCTCGGCCTCGAGGGACTGCCTATGATGATGATGATGATGACTGCTTCGGAGCACTAGAATGTCAAAGGGATACAGAAGGCAGACACGGCGGGGTTAATTGACTTTGTAATGTTATTTTGGAATGAATCCTCTTCCTCCTCCTTCTCCATCCTCCTCCTCCACCTCCTCCTGAAGTGGTCGTGGAACCCGTGGTGGCAAGGGCTGCGCCTGCTTGATGGACATTTGTGGAGGATGCGGCAGACCACCACGAATTGGTTCACTGGCTCCAGTGAGTACCGGGGAGCTCCTCCTCAATGGTCTAGGTATCGGAACCGTCGCTTCAGCACCCCGATGGTCTGCTCGATTAGTTCCTCATGGCAGCATGGCCGTCATTTCATGAGTGCTGGCCACAAGTGGTGGGGTTGCGAAGGGGAGTCATCAGCCAGGTGTAGAGCAGACAGCTCGGGTTCAACGTGGTGGCTGGAAGATAGCTGGCATTGTAGATTGGCGTAGGATGAAGGCATCATGACTGCTGCTAGGATACCGGGCACTCACCATCATGATGTTCTGGGCATGGTCACACACCCACTGCGCATTAAGTGGGTGGCAGCCTCTATGGTTACGGTACATCTCAGCATTGACATGCGGCGCCTGCAAAGCCAGGTGTGTGCAGTCAATGGTGCCCTGCACCGTGGGAAGCCCGATATCCTGGCAAAGTGCACTCCTCCTGCTTCTCTCAATTCTGAGGGAAGACAGTGAAGTCCCTTCTCCTAGAGTACAGGGCCTCTGTGACCTCTGGATGCAGCGATGGACAGCGAACTGTGAGATGATAACTATGTCTTCCGCTTCAGCCTGGAAAGATCCACTGGTGAAAATATACAGGGCCACAGTCACTGTATATATGTAGACATATTTACTCTGTAACAGCCACTGGAGGGCTCATTCCCCGGAGTCCCAAAGGATCCCATAATCCTTTGGGAGCACAGGTATTTAAGGAGGCTTCACAGGTTGGAGAGGCATTCTGGAGACCTGCAATAAAAGACTAAGGTCACACTTTACTTTGAGCTCACAGTTTTCAGTCTGACTCTTTCTCCATACACAACAGTCACCTAGCAGGCCGCTGGGAGAGCCATGATGGCCCTGCTCTGGGGCTGCCGGTCTGGTTGCAAGAGGTGGCCGAGTTCTGTGACCACCTCCTTGGTGAAGCGAAGCCACCAAACACACTGCTTAGGTACAGGTTGGAGAAGTGCTCCCTGAAGACCCGAGGTGGGTAAGGCCTAGAGCCTCCTTCCCTTCCCCTCCCTCTGTGAGCAGCTTGTCATTGCAGCCTCTATTCCATCTCCCTGCAGGCATAAGCCTTCGGTAAGAGCCAACGCCTTCCCAATGTCCAGCAGTACTCCCTGCACACTTTACCAACTTTACAAATCCAGCAAGCCAGCCTCGATATAAACACTGCAAGAGTCAGTACAAGCGAAATAGTCGACTTACCTGAAAGTTGGATGTATCCTGTTAAATAGCGCTGGTGGGGATTTCCTTGTGTAGCTGAATGCATGTGTTTAGGAGAGGGCATAGATTAGAATGGCGAGGTCCAAAATGGCAGGTCATGTGTCAAATCCGTGTTGCACGCTGACAGACGTCACGAATATGAAGACTGCCGACGCACACATGTCCCACCCGCACTATCGCCGTTCCCAAGATGGCGATCAGCACGGGCTACGCCACAAATTTGTGGAACGGAGGCGGCCAAACCAGCCATAACAGCCGGCGCCAAGGTGTCAGATTTCATGGCCTTGATTTTGAAGGTGGTGTCATTAATCACTCTCTCCCCGTGCCCCACAGGCAGCCAGCCAGACTTCACACACTGATTTCCCCTCCTCCCGCAAGGTGCGCTCCCCAATGTAGGCCGCATTCCTGCCAGGAGCCTGGCAAAATGTGCCCTGCCCGGGGAAATGACCAGTGTCAGGGACGCAGGCATTGGATGAGTGGCATTTCACCCGACCAGCATGTGCCCTGGGAGGCAAATCAGCCCCGGTCACACTTCAGAATTGTTTTGACCTATTTTCCACGAAGAAGATTTGGGAATAGAAGCATAGAAACATAGAATATAGGTGCAGGAGTAGGCCATTTGGCCCTTCGCGCCTGCACCGCCATTCAATGAGTTCATGGCTGAACATGCAACTTCAGTACCCCATTACTGCTTTCTTGCCATACCCCTTGATCCCCCGAGTAGTAAGGACGACATCTAACTCCTTTTTGAATATATTTAGTAAATTGGCCTCAACAACTTCCTGTGGTAGAGAATTCCACAGGTTCACCACTCTCTGGGTGAAGAAGTTTCTCCTCATCTCGGTCCTAAATGGCTTACCCCTTATCTTTAGACTGTGACCCCTGGTTCTGGACTTCCCCAACATTGGGAACATTCTTCCTGCATCTAACCTGTCTAAACCCGTCAGAATTTTAAACGTTTCTGTGAGATCCCCTCTCATTCTTCTGAACTCCAGTGAATACAAGCCCAGTTGATCCAGTCTTTCTTGATAGGTCAGTCCCGCCATCCCGGGAATCAGTCTGGTGAAACTTTGCTGCACTCCCTCAATAACAAGAATGTCCTTCCTCAGGTTAGGAGACCAAAACTGTACACAATACTCCAGGTGTGGCCTCACCAAGGCCCTGTACAACTGTAGCAACACCTCCCTGCCCCTGTACTCAAATCCCCTCGCTATGAAGGCCAACATGCCATTTGCTTTCTTAACCGCATGCTGTACTTGCATGCCAACCTTCAATGACTGATGTAGCATGACACCCAGGTCTCGTTGCACCTCCACTTTTCCTAATCTGTCACCATTCAAATAATCATCTGTCTCTCTGTTTTTACCACCAAAGTGGACAACCTCACATTTATCCACATTATACTTCATCTGCCATGCATTTGCCCACTCACCTAACCTATCCAAGTCGCTCTGCAGCCTCATAGCATCCTCCTCGCAGCTCACACTGCCACCTAACTTAGTGTCATCCGCAAATTTGGAGATACTACATTTAATCCTCTCGTCTAAATCATTAATATACAGTGTAAACAGCTGGGGCCTCAGCACAGAACCTTGCGGTACCCCACTAGTCATCGCCTGCCATTTTGAAAAGTACCCATTTACTCCTACTCTTTGCTTCCTGTCTGCCAAGCAGTTCTCAATCCACGTCAGCACACTATCCCCAATCCCATGTGCTTTAACTTTGCACATTAATCTCTTGTGTGGGACCTTGTCGAAGGCCTTCTGAAAGTCTAAATACACCACATCAACTGGTTCTCCCTTGTCCACTCTACTGGAAACTTACTCAAAAAATTCCAGAAGATTTGTCAAGCATGATTTCCCTTTCACAAATCCATGCTGACTGGGACCTATCATGTCACCTCTTTCCAAATGCGCTGCTATGACATCCTTAATAATTGATTCCATCATTTTACCCACTACCGATGTCAGGCTGACCGGTCTATAATTCCCTGTTTTCTCTTTCCCTCCTTTTTTAAAAAGTGGGGTTACATTGGCTACCCTCCACTCCATAGGAACTGATCCAGAGTCTATGGAATGTTGGAAAATGACTGTCAATGCATCTGCTATTTCCAAGGCCACCTCCTTAAGTACTCTGGGATGCAGTCCATCAGGCCCTGGGGATTTATCGGCCTTCAATCCCATCAATTTCCCCAACACAATTTCCCAACTAATAAGGATTTCCCTCAGTTCCTCCTTCTTACTAGACCCTCTGACCCCTTTTATATCCGGAAGGTTGTTTGTGTCCTCCTTAGTGAATACCGAACCAAAGTACTTGTTCAATTGGTCTGCCATTTCTTTGTTCCCCGTTATGACTTCCCCTGATTCTGACTGCAGGGGACCTATGTTTGTCTTTACTAACCTTTTTCTCTTTACATATCTGTCGAAGCTTTTGCAGTCCGTCTTAATGTTCCCTGCAAGCTTCCTCTCATACTCTATTTTCCCTGCCCTAATCAAACCCTTTGTCCTCCTCTGCTGAGTTCGAAATTTTTCCCAATCCCTGGGTTCGCTGCTATTTCTGGTCGATTTATATGCCACTTCCTTGGCTTTAATACTATCCCTGATTTCCCTTGATAGCCACGGTTGAGCCACCTTTCCCGTTTTATTTTTACGCCAGACAGGGATGTACAATTGTTGTAGTTCATCCATGCAGTCTCTAAATGTCTGCCATTGTCCATCCACTGTCAACCCCTTAAGTATCATTCGCCAATCTATCCTAGCCAATTCACTCCTCATACCTTCAAAGTTACCCTTCTTTAAGTTCTGGACCATGGTCTCTGAATTAACTGTTTCATTCTCCATCCAAATGTAGAATTCCACCATATTATGGTCATTCTTCCCCAAGGAGCTTTGCACAACGAGATTGCTAATTAATCCTCTCTCATTACACAACACCCAATCTAAGATGGCCTCCCCCCCTAGTTGGTTCTTCGACATATTGGTCTAGAAAACCATCCCTTATGCATTCCAGGAAATCCTCCTCCACCGTATTGCTTCCAGTTTGGTTAGCCCAATTTATATGCATATAAAAGTCATCCATGATAACTGCTGCACTTTTATTGCATGCACCCCTAATTTCCTGTTTGATGCCCTCCTCAATATCACTACTACTGTTTGGAAGTCTGTACACAACTCCCACTCACGTTTTTTGTCCTTTGATGTTTTGCAGCTCTACCCATATAGATTCCACATCATCCAAACTATTGTCCTTTCTAACTATTGCATTAATCTCCTCTTTAACCAGCAATGCTACCCCACCTCCTTTTCCTTGAGTTATGTTCAACAACAACAGCAACAACTACTTTTATTTATATCGCGCCTTGAACGTAGTAAAATGTCCCAAGACGCTTCACAGATGTGTTATAAGACAAAACAGTTAAATTGGACACCGAGCCGCAGAAGAAGAAATTATGGCAGAGGTCAATACGGTAGGCTTTAAAGAGCGTCTTAAAGGAGGAAAGAGAAATAGAGAGGCGGAGAGGTTTAGGGAGAGAGTTCCAGAGCTTTGGGCCAGGCAGCTGAAGGCACGGCCACCTACTTAAAAAGGCAGAACTAGAGGAGTGCAGACATCTTGTGTTTTACGATTGAAATAATTTCACACGCTATTCTGCATCTACTGAGGCTTGCTGGTTACCACAGCGACCAGGGACACTAGTAGGTCATCAATAACGTCCTGTCCCCTCAGTACAGATTCACACGAGGCATGTAGTGAAGTCATGGTCACTGTGGACCTGCACCTTTATTTCACAGCTCTGGAATGCTGCACTTGCCTGAGACCTGTCCTTCTTTACCTGTCACTTACAAGTGCACCCCTGGTGGTAAGGTATGCTGGTGGTTATAGGTCATATCTTATTACAGTCATGTATAGCATGTTAGGATACAGTTATATATAATAATGTAAGATACATGACATCACCCTCCCCCAAGGTCTTATTGTCTTTATAGGTTCAGTCTCTCAGGTGGTCTACGCTCTCACGTGGAGCGTCTGAGTTGTGGTTCAGTTGTTTGCCTTGGTGTCTGTTTTTCTTTGGGTGTGTTTGCTGGTATCTCGCCTGGGCTGTCTGTTTCGATTGGTCTGATTGTTGTTGACTCGCCTGGGCTGTCTGTTGCGATTGCCCTTTCCTCAGGTTGTTCCCTCTGTCTGTCCACCAGGTGTGGTGCGAGTTCCACATTGTAGTCTGCCTCTGGTTCCGCAGTGTTGTTGGTAAATCTGCTTTTGACTTGGTCTACATGCCTCCGGCAGGTTTTGCCGTTGTCCATTTGCACTACCAGTAGCCTGTTTCCTTCCTTGCCCGTTACTGTCCCTGCAAGCCATTTGGGACCCCTGCCATAGTTTAGTACAAACACTTTGTCCCCTATCTCATTCCATCTCCCCCTCGAATTTCTGTCATGGTACTCAGTCAGCTTACGGCGCATGGCCTCAACAATTTCGTGCATGTCTGGGAGGATTAATGAGAGCCTTGTTTTTAAAGTCCTTTTCATCAACAGTTGCGCGGGGGGATCCCAGTCAGTGAGTGCGGACGAGATCTGTATGCCAGCAGCAGTCGCGACAGGTGACCCTGCAGCATGGGACCTTGGATTTTAAGCATGCCTTGTTTAATGATTTGCACTCCTCTCTCCGCCTGGCCGTTGGAGGCCGGCTTGAACGGTGCCGTCTTGACGTGATTTATGCCGTGGTCAATTATAAAGTCTTGGAATTCTGCGCTGGTGAAGCACGGACCATTGTCACTGACTAATATGTCAGGGATTCCGTGCGTTGCAAACATGGTTGTGAGGCTCTCCACAGTGGTGGAGGTTGTGCTCGAGTTTAAAATGGTGCATTCGATCCACTTTGAAAATGCATCTACAACTACGAGGAACATTTTGCCCATGAATGGGCCTGCATAGTCTACGTGCACCCGCGACCACGGTTTGGTAGGCCAGGGCCAGGGGCATTGCTGATTTGGGCACATATAGTGCACCTTCGGACGCAGAGCTCCAAGTCCGCGTCAATACCAGGCCACCAGACGTGGGATCTGGCTGTGGCCTTCATGAGAACGATCCCCAGGTGCTCGCGGTGGAGCTCCCGGACAAATGCCTCTCTGCCTCGCAGAGGCATGACTACTCAGCTGCCCCACATCAGGCTGCTTGTAGTGATAGCTCATGCATGTGCCTGTGAAAGGGTTTTAATTTCTCGGGGCAGGCATCACGAGCCTCTGCCCAGTCACCGGTTAGGACACATCTTTGTACTAAGGATAACCGTCATGGGCGAACCTGTGGACTCAAAGGCATCGATTGCCATGACTATCTCACAATCCTGTTCGTCAGACCCTTCCGTGGTCGCCAGGGGTATCCTGCTGAGCGCGTCGGCACAGTTGTCTGTGCAAGGTCTGTGCCTTATGGTATACTCGTAGGAAGCCAGCATGAGTGCCCACCGTTGAATTCGCGCCGAGGCGTTGGCATTTATTGCCTTGCTCTCAGACAGGAGGGACGTGAGGGGCTTGTGGTCGGTTTCTAACGCGAACTTGGCCCCGAAAAGGTATTGGTGCATCTTTTTGACACCGTACACGCACGCGAGCGCCTCCTTCTCTACCATTCCGTACCTGCGCTCCGCCCGCGAAAGTGACCTGGAGGCATAAGCTATGGGTTGTAATTTGCCCGCACTATTGACATGTTGCAAAACACACCCGACCCCATACGCTGATCATCGCATGTGAGAACTAGCTTTTTACCTGGGTCAACGAAAGTCAAAACACTGTTGGAACACCGAAGGTTGCATGCCTTATTGAAGGCGCATTCCTGGACGTCCCCCCAAAACCAATCGCACCCCTTCCTGAGTAGCACGTGGAGAGGCTCCAGCAGCGTGCTTAAGTTCTGCATAAAGTTCCCAAAGTAATTGAGTAGCCCGAGAAAGGCGCGCTGTTCTGAGACATTCCGGGGCCTGGGTGCCAGGCGAATTGCTTCTGTTTTGGACTCTG
Source organism: Pristiophorus japonicus (assembly GCF_044704955.1). NCBI lineage: Eukaryota > Metazoa > Chordata > Chondrichthyes > Pristiophoridae > Pristiophorus > Pristiophorus japonicus. Next base: position 458,991 of record NW_027252406.1, on the reverse strand, counting down.
TTGGGCGGATTCCATCAGCGGCAATCCTTCTGCCCAAAAATTCAACCTCGGGTGCGAGAAACAGGCACTTGGATTTCTTGACTCGTAGGCCTACCCGATCCAACCGCTTTAGTATTTCTTCCAAATTACGGAGATGGGAGTCGGTGTCCCTGCCCGTGATAAGTATGTCGTCTTGAAATACAACCGTCCCCAGGATGGACTTGAGCAGACTCTTCATGTTGCGCTGGAATATGGCAGCTGCCGACCTGATGCCGAATGGGCATCGATTGTACAAGAAAGGCCTCGATGTGTGTTGATGGTGGTGAGTAGCTTGGATTCCTCGGTCAATTCTTGCGTCATATACGCAGATGTGAAGTCTAATTTTGAGAAAAGTTTACCTCCAGCCAATGTGGCAAATAAGTCCTCCGCTCTGGGCAGCGGGTACTGGTCCTGTAGGGAGACTCTGTTTATGGTAGATTTGTAGTCCCCACAGATTTGAACGGATCCATCAGGCTTCATGACTGGGACGATGGGACTTGCCCAGTTGCTAAATTCCACAGGTGATATAATGCCTTCCCGCAGAAGCCTGTCTAGTTCTTCTTCAATCTTTTCCCTCATCACATAGGGTACAGCTCTGGCCTTGTGATGGACCGGTCTAGCATCCTGTGTGATGTAGATTTTGACTTTGGCCCCTTTGAAAGTACCCACAAACCTGGCTGAAAGAGATGTTCAAATCGCTTTATAACTGTTGAGCAGGAGTTAAAACCGAGTTGAGAAGGAATTTCTTCTCCCAGAGGGTTGTGAATCTGTGGAATTCTCTAACCAAGGAAGCAGTTGAGGCTAGCTCATTGAATGTATTCAAGTCACAGATAGATAGATTTTTAACCAATAAGGGAATTAAGGGTTGCGGGGAGCGGGCGGGTAAGTGGAGCTGAGTCTACGGCCAGATCAGCTATGATCTTGTTGAATGGCGGAGCAGGCTCGAGGTGCTAGATGGCCTACTCCTGTTCCTATGTTCTTATGTTCTTATGTTCTTATGAGGTCCGTTCCTCTAATGACATGGCATGGACATCATCCCATTTCCAGTTTAGTTTTGCCAGCCAGCTTCTCCCCAGCAGTGCTGGGGGTCTCCGGGGGACAATCCACAGGGGAAGTCGGTTCACTGTCCCTTTGTGTGTGACAGAGAGCATGGCACTGCCGAGGACTGGTACGATTTCTTTGGTATAGGTCCTTAGTTTAGTGGCGATCCTTGTGAGTTTTGGTCTGTCTCTTTTATGCGGCCACAGTTGTTCAAATTGTTGAGTGCCCTTGAGAGATTGACTCGCTCCCGTATCCAGCTCCATGTTGACAGATATCCCATTGAGTAGGACCCTCATCATTATAGGAGGCGTCCTGTTGTAGGAGCAGCGGCCATTGATCGTGTTGACCCGTTGATCGTATACTAGCCGATTTGCCGTTTTTTTGCACATGCGGGCCAAATGCCCTGTATATTCACAATTTCTGCAAACAACCTGCTGAAATCAACATCCCTTTGACAAGTGCCCACCCCCACACCTCCAGCACAGACCTGTTCCATTGTTCAAAGTGTTCCCAAAGAATGAGCTGCGTCTGGCTGATCTCTCTTGACCTTCTCTCAGTTTGTAGTTGATTGCTCGCATTGTGGGTTGATGAGGTGTGAACGGCCGTTCCTGTGGCCCTTGATGGCTTCTGCCTGCTGTTCTCCCGGTTTTGTCTGTGTGTGGGGGTAGCAGCTTGTTTAGTGCTGTGAACTTCTTGTTCCGATATTTCGTTAGTTGTCATACCTGCATTGTAAATCAGCCTCGTTTCTTCTTTCCCTACCAAGAACGTCTGTGCAACCAGTGCTGCTGCTCTAAGGTCAGGTTCTTGGTCTCTATGAGCTTTCGGAATATGCCTGCGTGGTCTATTCCTTCAATGAAAAAGTCTCTCAGCATTTCTCTCCTCAGTTCATCGGAGATTTCACATAAACTAGCCAACCTCCGAAGTTCCGCCACAAAGTCGGGTATGCTCTGGCCCACACAGCGTCTGTAGTTGTAGAACCTGTATCTTGCCATGTGTAGGCTGCTCGCTGGCTTCAGGTGGTTTCTTACCAGTGTGCTCAATTCTTCAAACGACTTGCTTGCTGGTTTCTCAGGTGCCAACAGATCCTTCATTAAAGTGTATGTTTTCGAGCCACAGCTGGTCAAGAGATGGGCTCTTCTCTTGTCTGCCTTATCGTTGCCTAACCAGTCTTTGGTTACAAAGCTTTGCTGGAGACTTTCTATAAAGTCCTCCCAATTGTCTCCCGCATTGTACTTTTCATCCCATCCTCGTCGCCACTGTAAAGTCCTGTCCCCTCAGTACAGATTCACACGAGGCATGTGGTGAAGTCAAGGTCACTCTGGACCTGCACCTTTATTTCACAGCTCTGGAATGCTGCACTTGCCTGAGACCTGTCCTTATATACCTGTCTCTTGCAAGTGCACCCCTGGTGATAAGGTCTGCTGGTGGTTGCAGGTCATATCTTATTACAGTCATGTATAGCATGTTAGGATACAGTTGTATATAATAATGTAAGATACATGACATCATCCATTCGAGATAGCATTGTTGAGTACCCAACGGGGGCTGCCTGCTGAAATGATATTCTTTAGGCGGAGATAGCAGTTTTGGGTGATTCCCTGAATGGGGAAGAGGTCAGAGGGTCAGCATTCCCACTTCCTGAGAAGACGGGGAGAAAGGGAACATAGCGAGTCATGTCAGTCCAGGTAGGTCTGAGAAGGGAACTTAGCCAAGGAAACTCAGACACCTTAAGCTCAGAGCCCATCAGACCAGGGAAAGCTAAATGAGCCCATTACTGTGGGCCAGTGTGAGTTGTATAATTGGCCCAAATCTTGCTGGCGTGTGGTATCTCATGGCCAAAATTGTGGCCGCACAGCCGTGCAGGGGTCTGGAGGTCCTGCGCAGGCTGATCACACACTTTTCAATCGGAGATTTCGCGCATGTGCAAAATTTTGAATGGGCCATGCAGCCAGTTAAAGGTACCGTGCACCTAAAACATATTGAAGGGGATCATTGCCCGTGGCATGGTCTGTTAGTTAGACTTTTTCCTGGACTCTTCAGCTCAAAACCTTTTTGCTCTTAAGTTGCTGGAAGTGTGAGCTGATAATGAGGGCAATGGGGCATCTGGGACCTCAGTGAATGGTGGGACCAACAGTGTAGCTGCTTAATCAATGAGATTAAAGGATTGAGGAATAAACAGGAGTAATGGAGAAGGAGGGTGAATTAGAGTCAAATCCGGTACAGAAAGAGAAATAATGAGATGGAAAGAAAGATTGGATTAAGAGAGAAAAAAAGAAGAAAGGAAAACTCAGAAAAGCATGCAAACTTTGAAATTTGTAATACCAGTATCTCTAAGAAGAATTGACTACATACAGAAATGAGAGTCCATAGTCTAAATTTCTTGGTTGGAGAAGTTGATCGGCATTGCATGAACAATTATCGTGTCATTAAAAGGGTACTTATGCTGCTAACTATGAGTTTCATGGTGAGTTTCATGGGCAAGTAATGTGAAACTGCTTGTATTAGATTGTTAATGTTGAGTTACAAGAATGTTAGATCTGTCTTTTATTCTTTTTCAAGTTTTAAAGGGTTTGGATTCTGAAGTTCTGACCTCTGGCCATATTTCTTGGTGTAGTGTTGAAGCTAGCTGGAGAATCAGAGCTACGCTCGTGTTACGCTTTGCTACGCTACACTTGGTAAGAACACACTTAGAGTAATGTACACCGTTCTGGTCTCCATCATATAAAAAGGATATAGAAGCACTGGAGAAAGTGCAGAAAAGATTTACAAGGATGATACCAGAACTGAGAGGGCACAACTATCGGGAAAGGCTGAACAGGCTGGGACTCTTTGCTCTAGAAAAGAGAAGACTGAGAGGCAACTAATAGAGGTCTTTAAAATTATGAAGGGGTTTGATAGGGTAAACATAGAGAAGATGTTTCTACATGTGCGGAGTCCAAAACTAGGGGCCATAAATATAAAATAGTCACTAATAAATTCAATTGAGAATTCAGGGGAAACTTTATTAGTCAGCAAATGGTGAGAATGTGGAACTCGCTGCCACATGGAGTAGTTGAGGCAAATAGCACAGGTGCATTTAAGCAGATGCTGGATAAGTACATGAGGGAGTAAGGAATCGAAGGATATGCTGATAGGGTGAGGTGAGGTAGGGTGGGAGGAGGCTTGTGTGGAATATAAACACATAGACCAATAGGGCCGAATGGTTTGTCCCTGTGCTGCAAACTCTATGTAATTCTATGTAATATGTATCTAACCTCGCCTCACTCATGTGTTTTCAGTCCCTTACTGATAGAGTGGTGACATGTATGTTCAGGCATATGTGAGGGGCACGATATCCAGTTCAGGTCACAATAAGGTCCTATTGATATGCCCACCCCCACCCATCAGCTACACTATCGTATGATTAGATATAAGGCAGTATGGGCACACAGGCTCGCCTGACGGTGACACAGATGGTGGGGGACTGTACAAGGCCACTTGCTGGAGACTAGTTGCCCAGACACCATGCCAATACAATAGCTGTGCCTGAATCTCGAGAAGATTATCAGACTAATGATTGCTGGCAGTGCCCTCGCAACGTGTTTGATTTATTTAACACACGCCTGCGGAAGATATTGAAGGAGGTGGAATGTGAGGAATTGAATAAACTCCGTGCACCAGTAGTTCCAGCAGCTGATGGGAGGCCCTTGATCTATCTTTCTACACTGGCAGGGAAGCAGTTGAATATTTCGGTATGGGTTAACGGCTGTCCAGATTTTTACCGGCACGGCCGATTACTTCAAATTGACCCCAGTTGCTGGGTGAACAATTTAAGCACAATTACAGGGACATTCATCTTTAATCTTTGCAATTTATGTTTCACACAAAAATTAAAATATTTAATCACTACACACTCTGTCTTCATAAAAATGTCATAACTGTGATTAAAACTTAATGAACTGTCGGCTCCTTTGAGGAATGGTCTCATTTAGTCCAGAAAGAGTGAACAGTTCCATATCCCAGAGCAGTGAGGGTCATTAGCAGCACAGAGCAGTTTTCATCATGGGTGGTTGTTGCTGCCCTGAGGGAACACTCACTCTGATCCAGGAGACAACCATCGCTCGACCTCTCAGTGTGTCGGCACCACTGGATTGAAGCAATCAAAAAGTTGATTCTTTTTTCCCTTTGGAGAATGTAAAATGTCCTGGACTTCAGCCTGCGAGGGATCGATCTCACTGTTAGAGAGAGGATGGATTTTATTTAAGATTAGAAGTTCTATATACTCTTGAAACACTGAGGTTAAGGGTCAGAAATGTATTAAGTGTTAATACTTAAACATTCACTTCAACCATAGTATAACCACAGCTGATAATTTGTTGGGAACTTGAACGCGTTACAGTTCTGAGCCCAGTATTTCAGGCCAACCAATTCCAATGCTCATTGCAGTCTGCCACTTTTTATACTGTTCACTCATCCTGACTGTAATATAGAGCTCTGCCTAGTGGGCCAGTGTGGTAATGCAGCCACTGTTGTTCACAATAAATAAGGGACTGATGTCGTGAAGAATATATTACACTGACTACATGACAATTCACACCTTTGTGCATTACCTGATTAGACACAAAGTCAAAATACTACTCCAAATAAGTAGAATCAAATTGGATTATACATTTACAATAACTTCAGATAATAAGCTGCATCTTTACTAACAAGCTATTTACCATTGGATTAACGAGAGAGGGGGGAGGGGAGGGGAGGGGGAGAGGGTGGGTGAGGGGAGGGGAGGGGAGGGGGAAGGGGAGGGGGAGGGGGAGAGGGAGGTAAGGGGAGGTAAGGGGAGGGGTAGAGGGAGGGGGAGAGGGAGAGAGAAGGGAGAGGGAGGGGCAGGGGGAGAGGGAGAGGGAGGTGAGGGGTGGGGGAGGTGACGGGAGGGAGAGGGAGGTGAGGGGAGGGGGAGGGGATGAGGCGAAGGAGAGGGAGGGGAGGGGGAGGGGGAAAGGGAGGGGAGAGGGAGGGGAGGGGGAGGGGGAGGGGAGGGGGAGGGGGAAGGGAGAGAGGGGAGGGGGAGGGGAATGGGAGGGGGAGGGGAGGTGAGGGAGAGAGGGGGGAAATGGGAGGGGAGGGGAGGAGAGGGAAGGCGGAGGGTAGGTGAGGAGAGGGGGAGGGGAGGGGGAGGGGAGGGGAGGGGAGGGAGAGGGAGAGGGAGAGAGGGAGGGGAGGGGAGGAGGAACGGGAGGGGAGGGGCTGAGGGAGAGGGAGGGGAGGGGGAGGGGAATGGGAGGGGAAGAGGAGGGGGGAGAGGGAGGGGAATGGGAGAGGGAGGAGAGTGGAGGGGGGAGAGAGAGGGAGGGGGATGGGAGAGGAATGGGAGGGGAAGGGAAGGGGAGGCAGAGGGGAGAGGAGAGACGGGGAGGGGAGAGGGGGAGGGAGGGGAGTGGGTAGGGGAGGATGGGAGGAGGGGAGGGGGAGGGAACTGGGGGAAGGGGAGGGAAATGGGAGGGTAGGGGAGGGGATGGAAGGGGAGGGAAATGGAAGAGGAGGGGAGAGGAGGGGAAAGGGAGGAGAGGGGAGGTGACTGGAGGAAAAGGGGAGAGGCGGGGTACAGGAGGGAAGGTGAGGGAGGGGAGGGTCAGAGGAGGGAAGGTGAGGGGAGGGGAGGGAAGGTGAGGTAAGATGAGGGGAGGGGCGGGTTAGGGGAGGGAAGGTGAGGGGAGGGGAGGGAAGGTGAGGTAAGATGAGGGGAGGGGCGGGTTAGGGGAGGGAAGGTGAGGGGAGGGAAGGGAAGGTGAGGAGAGGTGAGAGGAGGGGAGGGGAGGGGAGGGGAGGGGATGGAAGGGAAGGTAAGGTGAGGTGAGGGGAGGGGAAGGGAGGGGAGGTGAGAGGAGGGGAGGGTCAGGGGAGGGAAGGTGAGAGGAGGGGAGGGAAGGTGAGGTAAGATGAGGGGAGGGGCGGGTTAGGGGAGAGGAGGGGAGGGGAGGGAAGGTGAGGTGAAGTGAGGGGAGGGGAAGGGAGGGGAGGGGAGGGGAGGTAAGAGAAGGGGAGGGGAAGGGAGGGGAGGTGAGGAGAAAGGATTGGAGGAGAAGTGTGGGAAGGTGGAGGGGAGGGAAGAAGCTGTGTGGTGAGGTGAATGGGAGGAAAGGGTTTGTTTGGGGAGGGGTGGAGGGGGGAATTATTTTGAATTGTTGGTAAATTATGTTTGTTTAACCTTAAATGATTGTCTGGGAGCAATTGCATGCCAGACGTGCTGCGCCATTAATGAGCAGACCTTGAAATGAAGCCTCCAGTTAAAGATTAGATATATATGTATGTATGCAAGCTGTCGTTTTTCAGTAACCATAGAAACCAGCAATCGAGCTGAAGCCTATGACTGTTGCCATATTGAATAAGAAACAAGCCAAGGATCCCAGCAGCATTGAAAGGGCCTTCGAGCAGCGACACTGCAGTATTCCTCTCTGTGATTGGCCTTCAGGTGCTGACTGAGAGCACGGAGAGTTTGACAGGTCAAGCATTTTCTGCCCCTTGCTCCCAAGTGAATTATTATTTATGTGCTGACTTTTGGCAGTGAACTTCAGCTGGTTGTTTGACTGTGGTAGGCGTCACAACTGAGCTCAGACCTGCTGTTTACATTGTCACTTTTCCAGTTGGGGTCACTGGATAGCTTTTATGACCAGGAACTTTAACTCAATTTCCTTGAGGTACAGAGAAGAAGAGTGACCCCTTTACCAGCACTCCAGCGAACTCAACATGTAGGCCACAAAGGCACAGGAGAAGGCCATTTAACTCCCACCAGTCTGTTCCACCATTCAATGAGATCATGGTTGACTGGTAACCTAACTCCATGGGCTAGAACCTCCACTTTTTTCCCCTGCTTAGCTCCAACTTAATGCTCATTTTACCGCTGAAATGACGTATAACGTCCATATATCGCCCATTTTGGCACAAAATTGAAACTGACAGGCTTTTTTATCGCCGAGCGTTACTTTCCCCATGTGCTTACTGCCGGGATAAAATATTACCGCCCGCCCACTTTTTTTGGGCAGAATCAGCAGAATGGGCGAAATCAACTCCCATAATATCGCCCAGCGTAATTTTCCACATGGAATTAACGCCAAGATTCAATATGAACGCCCGCCCACTGTTTTTTGTCGTAAAAAGCATATTTACCCAAACTAGCGGCCATGGAGATCGACCATCGTCAATTTCACCACCTCTCACACATATCGCCCACAATATCGCTCGCTCAAAAAACTGCCCACAAAAAGTGGAACTAACCAGAACGAACGTCAGCAGTGTGGCTGGCATTTGTTAGGAGGAGCTCTCTTTTGTGAGGAGCTGATATCAGAAAGATTTGCCTGAAAGAGCGCTGATGTGAGTGACAACGCTGATACATTGCTGTGTGTGTGCAGCTCAGACATCAATGGTGCCCATCAGCTTGGTGCCAGTTAAAGTTTACGTTGATTGATGTTAAGTTGTATTTAACACTTTCATGGTAACGAATCACCAGTGTGTAACAGTCCAGCTATCTGAGACAATGCGCAACAAGGTTATGTTCAATAACAAAAGTTTAATACCAACATTGGCCTGAAATAAGTAACACAGCCAATAACACCGAAACCCCACGAAGCCCACATCCCACTTTTTCCACCATTGACATTAATCACATGTTCAACATGTCCAGCAACACAGAACACAAAGGCAAAGCAGGAGCATGGTCCCCAGTCCCCATACATTGCAACAAATTGCATACACCCAGATAGAGATATAACACAGCCATCACCTGCGCACATGCACCTCACTTTCCTTCCCCTCTCTCCTTCTTCTCCCCACCTCTACTCCTTCCCCTCCTCGCTCCACGGCGCCTGGCCGAGGAGCTCTGCAGGTGGTGCCTCATTGGGGGAGGATGAAGGCAGAAGCGGTGGTTGCACGGGTACAGGAGCGAGGGGTGCCGAGGGGGCAACATTCTCTGATGCAGAAGTGGAATCTTGGTCCTTGCTCTCATTTGTCATTCACAGTGGTGGTGTGGAACTTAGGGGTGGAGTGCCGCGCTCTGGGACCACTGGGAGGCCTGTGGCAGCAGTGTTCCTGGCTATCGTCATCCACGGAATGTACTCGGTCATGGTGGCCAGCTGTCAGGATATGCCCCCCAATGCTTCGATGAACTGGTCACCAATATCTACAGTCCTCCTGGACAACTGTACCATCTCTCCGCTGTCATCTGGCGCTCCTGGACCGACCTGCCGCGTCCACGAGGCCTCCACGATATCGGCGCCGCCCTGGGGACAAATGGGGTGCCCTGTGGAGAGATGCTTGGGGCCGGTACGTCCAGAGTGGAGGCGGGAATGACCGGAGGACCACTAGATGACCTTGGGGTGGAATGGCTTTGAAGCATGACGTTGTAGGTTCTTCGAAGTCTGCGCTCTCATCCGGCGAGAACAGACCCAGCGGATTGACGGGCGAGAACCGGAGCTCTTCAGCACCAGATGTAGTAGGATCGTCCGCCGACTCCTGCCCCGCGCCCCCGCCTTCTGGCCTCTGTGGTCACAAGGGGAGTCCAGCGCTACACACAGCATATACACGACAAAAGCACCACCGCTATCAAAATCATCGCAGACATCACATTTCATGACCATCAATACATTGTGCATTGCAATTATTTTCATTGGCCAGCATTATTTCTATGACGCTTTTAGAAATCATCTATCATATACGATTGTTCAGATATGAGTGGGTGTGGCACCTATAGACTTTACATGACGCAATGGTGTAAGCTGTACTCACGTGGCATCACTTCAGGGTCTGCAGATGTGTCCGTGGCTGTCCGGGTGTGCTTCCCCACGAGTGCGAGCACTCGCTCCTCCATCTCAGTGATGTCGTTGGGGACTGATGGCACCCCACCTGTTCGCCTCTGCACGGACCTCATCGTCGATAGCTTCTTCTGCAAAAGGTGACAGGACGACATGGGATCATTGCGTGATATCATTGCTAGCTACTGTTACAGAGACTGATACAACACATAACCGACAGATATAATCATGATTATTATGATAATTATCATTCTTTACCTAAAGACGTACACCGTGACCGCAGGCTTTGAGTAAAACATTCCCGGTAAAAGTGAAAGACCTCACATCTGCTGATAGTCACTCATGAGTGTTACAAATCAAATTATATAAATACATAAGTACATGTAAATCAATGTAATACTTACTCCTGCGGATCCCACAAGGTCGTTCCATCATTTGCGGCATTGGTTGCCCTCATGCATCTGGTTGATCGCCGACGAGACCACCCCTGCTATCTCGGTCCTTCGGGGTGGGCTTCCCACGCCCTCCCTGTGTCAAATCACCCCAGAGTAACTCGACCTCCTGCCTCGTCCTAGAACCTCCTGGCTCTTTTACGCCCTCCAATGTGTTCCTCTCCCACCTCTCTGCTCTCTCCAGCGTCAGTCTCCACAGCGTACTGTGTTGCCTCCTCCTCTCCCTCCATTAAAGGCCAAATTCGGTCAAATATGTGGCTGGTAACAGCTAATTTTTGTTTGCCTACTTGCTGTGAAGCTCTAAAGTCTCCCTCCTTCCTCCCAAAGCAGCCACACCACACCCACACACGCCTTCAGTCCCCCTGAGCTCCCTCGCTCGCTGTCTCCTCTTCTGCGCATGTCCTGGTGACCCTTGACCTCAAGAATCGCGGGGATCGAGCATTGCCATGCCGTTGCTAAGGACGGCCACACTTGAAAGCAGAAGGTCAAAAAAATTTAACGCTACCGACCATTTGATATCGCTCGCGGTAACGCCCATTTTCAAAAATGCAAACTAGGTGTTTTGAGAATGGGCGAGAAGCCGGCGATCTGAAAACCCTTTTTTAGTGCCCACATTGAAAATAATGCCCATTTTTGGGCGATAAGCACAAAAGTGAAGGTTCTAGCCCCATATACCCGCCTTTGCCCCATATTCCTTAATACCTTTGGTTAACAGAAATCTATCAATCCCAGATTTAAAATTAACAATTGACCCAGCATCAGCTAGGTTTATGGAAGAGTTCCAAACTTCTACCACTCTTTGTGTGCAGAAGTGTTTCCTAACTTCGCTCCTGAAAGGCCTGGCTCTCATTTTTGGACAATGTCCCCGGGTCCTTGGCTCCCCAACCAGCGGCAATAGTTTCTCTCTATCTACCCTATCAGTTCCCATTAGTATCTTGAAAACTTTGATTAAATTACCCCGTAATCTTCTACGTTTCAGAGAATACCGCCCGAGTTTGTGTAATCTCTCCTCCTAACTTAACGCTTAAAGTCTGGGATTTGTACAGCTGCAGCATAACTTCTACCCCCTTATGTTCTAGTCCTCGAGATAGAAAGGCCAGCATTCCACGAGCCTTTTTGATTATTTTCTGCAGCTGTACATGACACTTTAATGATCGCTACACCTGAACCCCTAAGTCTCTTTGCACCTCTGCCGTTTTTTAGCTTTTCACCATTTAGAAAGTACTCTTTTTAGGTCCAAAGTAAATGACCTCACATTTGCCTTCATTGAAATCCATTTGCCAAAGTGTTGCCCATTCACTTAATCTATCAATATCTCTCTGTAATTTTATGCTTCCATCTACCCTGCTTATATTGCCGCTTATCTTTATGTCATCAGCAAACTTGGATACATGGCTTTCTATCGTCGAAGTCATTAATAAATACAGTGACTAGTTGAGACCCCAACACAGGTCCCTGCGGGACACCACTAGTCACATCCTGCCAATTAGAGTACCCGCCCATTATCCCCTCTCTCCGTCTCCTGCCGCTCAGCCAATTTCCAACCAGCACAGGTCAGGGGTCTGTGCGGCTCAGCTCCTGGCTGAATAAACACCCTGTGTCGATGAAGAAGCTTCGAAGATAGTAGATAAAATTCTCCCTTCCTTGATGAGCCACTCCATGAGGCACAGTGGGTTACACCTCTGTACTCTCATCGCTTGGACCAGACTCCAGTCCCGAGCCCCCGGCACAATGCCACTCGATGTCCAGGGCTCGACACTTGGTCGTGGGGTTAGGTTTGAGGCTAACAACCCAGACTGTGTACAATTGATCTGAGGCTACTTCATCCTTAGCTTAAAAAAAGGGAAGTCTATTTCTTTTTCTCCAACATAGCCATTCGTCTACCAGTGAGCACATGTGCATATACAAAATAAATGCAGAACTGAGCTGCCTGTCAGCATTTGGACAGATCAAGAGCTCGCTCAGGGAAATAATGTGCTTGATCCTGACACCACTCCTCAGCGTGATGATAATTGGTCTCTGCGGACAGAGATTGCTGTCAGACTGGTGTGTGAGGGGAATGCTAATAGCTCTAACAATCCCCCCAAGGCTGTGCTCAGGACTCCTGTCGCCTCTCATGTATTACGCATGCTGTCGATGTAACTATCACAGCGTTGGGAAATGCAGTAATGAATTCCGTTGGTAACAAATTCAGTTGCTAATAACTGGATGTGGTTCACTGCTCTGAGAACAGGCTGTGATCAACTCTTCCCCTAGCTATTCCTCAAATCCTACTCCATTCCTGGAGGGACCACTCACCCTCTTTTGTAAGATATTTCTATGGTTTAAAATCTGTTCTGTTGTCTTTAATGTAAAAGCATGAGGTGTATAAGGTGCTGATATTTCAGAGTCAGTCTGTACTAAATTCTCAGGCAGCACTAGGAGGGGCAGGCACTCTGATTTATGGTATGATTGACTAGTGAGTTCAGTTAAGCTGATCTATTCTTTGCCTTGGACCTGACCTGTTCCTGCACTGTTCCACCTGACCTGTTCCAGCACTGTTCCACATGACCTGTTCCAGCACTGTTCCACCTGACCTGTTCTAGTCCTGTTCAACTGCAATTAAAATAACACAGAAAACAAAGCAAATCCGTACAACTGGACAGACTGTTTGAGGAGTCCATTGATCTTCGCACCATTGGCATCGAAATTCATTTGCATTCTGATCAGGCTGCCCAGGCAGATGCCGAACAGAGCCATTAAGCCCTGTAAATGTGTTAATGAAGTGTCTAATGCCTATTAAAGGACCCCACTACAAAATGTGTTCCCGTTGAGTGGGTGGGGTATCGGGTGTAAGAATGTGCAGGCAGAGAGGGAATGGGTGATCTCCAGAGAGACAATGAGGACCAGACAGGTCTTTGATTCAGGAAGGACATCCTCAGGGAGCTGTGTAATCTCCTATGTCCAGATCTGCAGCCTCAGACAAGGCTGAAGACAGCTCTGAGCATTGAAACAAAAGTTACCATTGCACTAAACTTTTACGCAACTGTCCCTTTCCAATCTGCAAATGCAGTTATATCTAACATATCTCAGTTCTCCACTCATCACTCCATCCGTCAAGTGACAGATGCTCTCTACATGAGAAGAGTGGTATACATTTCTTTACCAATAACCAGGGAGAAGCAGATGGAATGGCAGACCGGATTTGTTTGGATTGCGGGGTTGCCCAGGGTGCAAGGCACCATCGACTGCACACACTTCGCACTGAGGGTACCATAAAAACCATTCATGGATGTTCATGAGCTGCGAGGAGGATGCTATGAGGCTGCAGAGTGACTTGGATAGGTTAGGTGAGTGGGCAAATGCATGGCAGATGAAGTATAATGTGGATAAATGTGAGGTTATCCACTTTGGTGGTAAAAACAGAGAGACAGACTATTATCTGAATGGTGACAGATTAGGAAAAGGGGAGGTGCAACGAGACCTGGGTGTCATGGTACATCAGTCATTGAAGGTTGGCATGCAGGTACAGCAGGCGGTTAAGAAAGCAAATGGCATGTTGGCCTTCATAGCGAGGGGATTTGAGTACAGGGACAGGGAGGTGTTGCTACAGTTGTACAGGGCCTTGGTGAGGCCACTCCTGGAGTATTGTGTACAGTTTTGGTCTCCTAACTTGAGGAAGGACATTCTTGCTATTGAGGGAGTGCAGCGAAGATTCACCAGACTGATTCCCGGGATGGTGGGACTGACCTATCAAGAAAGACTGGATCAACTGGGCTTGTATTCACTGGAGTTCAGAAGAACGAAAGGGGACCTCATAGAAATGTTTAAAATTCTGACGGGTTTAGACAGGTTAGATGCAGGAAGAATGTTCCCAATGTTGGGGAAGTCCAGAACCAGGGGTCACAGTCTAAGGATAAGGGGTAAGTCATTTAGGACCGAGATGAGGAGAAACTTCTTCACCCAGAGAGTGGTGAACCTGTGGAATTCTCTACCACAGAAAAGTTGAGGCCAATTCACTAAATATATTCAAAAGGGAGTTAGATGAAGTCCTTACTACTCGGGGGATCAAGGGGTATGGCGAGAAAGCAGGAAGGGGATACTGAAGTTGCATGTTCAGCCATGAACTCATTGAATGGCGGTGCAGGCTAGAAGGGCTGAATGGCCTGCTCCTGCACCTATTTTCTATGTTTCTATGTTTCTAAAGGGACTCCACTCCCTGAATGTCCAGCTGGTGTGCTGCCACCAGCACAAGATCATGGTAGTTGATGCACGGTATCCAGGCAGCAACCACGATGAGTTCATCCTGCGCCAGAGCAGTGTGTCCACCGTCTTCACAGGCCGAAACTAAGATTGTGGATGGATGGTTGGTGACATGGGATATCCCCTGTGCACTGAATGTCCCCTGTGCACTTGGCTGCTGACTCCCCTTCGAAACCCCAGGACTGCAGCCGAACATGCTTACAACGACTCCCATTCAGCCACCAGGTGCATAATTGAGCATTGCATCGGGATCCTCAAGCTGAGGTTCCATTGTCTGGACCGCTCTGGTGGAGTCTTGCGGTACACGCCTCAGTGTGGTGGTCTGCTGCATGCTTCATAACCTAGCAATCATGAAGGGCCAGCTGTTGGAGGTTGATCCCAAAATGTGGTTATTGTAAGAAATAGCTATTAGATCCCAAAATTCTTAAAGAACAGAAATGATAAAATGCAGCCGTGAACAGATAACAAGAATGTTAGCAAGGTCAGGTAACAAACAGGGGACTCCGCTGAGGAAAACCTGATAACCAGATAGTGTGGAGCCCACAAGTCATAAGAAACATAACAAGACTTTTTCCCAGAAAAATAAGAGAAAACTCCTCATCAGTAAGGCAGGGAGGAACAATTAGATCATAGGTGAGGGAGAAATGATCGACAACAGGTAATCACCACCCCACCCAATCATCATAGGCAGTCCCTCGGAATCGAGGAAGACTTGCTTCCACTCTAAGAATGAGTCCTTAGGTGACTGAACAGTCCAATACAAGAGCCACAGTCCCTGTCACAGGTGGGACAGACAGTCATTGTGGGAAAGGGTGGGTGGGACTAGTTTGCTGCATGCTCCTTCCGCTGCCTGCGCTTGATTTCTGCATGCTCTCGGCGATGAGACTTGAGGTGCTCAGCGCCCTCCCGGATGCACTTCCTCCACTTAGGGCGGTCTTTGGCCAGGGACTCCCAGGTGTCAGTGGGGATGGGGATATGATCGAGTGTGGTCAGTGCTTCATGTTGTGTTCCGAACACAGATGAGACTGCACACAGAGAGGTTAAAGTAACAGTGACCTCAGTCTTTATTAAGACACTCCAGAGTGAGGAACAGGCCTTAGGGCTTATATACAGTGCTCCCAAGGGATGCTGGGATCCCTTGGGACTTCAGGGGATACACTCCCGTCCAATGATACACCTGCCCAGATAGAGGAACAGGAAATTGGAATATTGTGTTCAGTTTTGGTCTCCTAATCTGAGGAAGGACATTCTTGCTATTGAGGGAGTGCAGCGAAGGTTCACCAGACTGATTCTCAGGATGGCGGGACTGACATATGAGGAGAGACTGGATCAACTGGGCCTTTATTCACTGGAGTTTAGAAGGATGAGAGGGGATCTCATAGAAACGTATAAGATTCTGATGGGACTGGACAGGTTAGATGCGGGAAGAATTTTCCCGATGTTGGGAAGTCCAGATCCAGGAGACATAGTCTTAGGATAAGGGGTAGGCCATTTAGGACTGAGATGAGGAGAAACTTCTTCACCCCGAGAGTTGTAAACCTGTGGAATTCCCTGCAGCAGAGAGTTGTTGATGCCAGTTCATTGGATATATTCAAGAGGGAGTTAGCTATGGAGAGAAAGCAGGAAAGGTGTACTGAGGGAGTGATCAGCCATGATCTTATTGAATCGCGGTGCAGGCTCGAAGGGCCGAATGGCCTACTCCTGCACCTATATTTCTATGTTTCTATGTTTCTAAATACACCCCATCAGCTGGTCAGTGAGAGTGACTGGGGAGGGGGGGGGGGAGAATCTGTCCCATAGTAACCGGTTACTGGGGAGGGGAGTGACCAGGGGGGTGGGGTGGGGGGGGGCGGGGGTGGAGAGTCTGTCCCACAGTAACCGGTTACTGGGGGGGGGGGGGTGACCTGGTGGGGCAGGGGGAGGGGGTGAGGGGGGGTGACCCAGGGAGAGGGGTGACCCGGAGAGGCGGGGAGGGCGGGGAAGAGTCTGTCCATAGTAACCAGTTACTGGAAAGGGGGGGTGACCTGCTGGGGAGGGGGGATGGGGGGTGATGGGGAGCGGAGAGTCTGTCCCACAGTAACCAGTTACTGGGGAGAGGAGTGACCCGGGGTGGGGGGGGAAGGTGGGTGACCCAGGGAGAAGGGTGACCCAGGGAGCGGGGGAGGGGCGTAGGGGAAGAGTCTGTCCCATAGTAACTGGTTACTGGGGAGTGGGGTGACCCGGGGGGGGAGAGGCTGTCCCACAGTAACCGGTTACTCGGGAGGGGTGTGACCCGGGGAGGGGATCATGACCCAGGGAGGGGGTGACCCAGGGAGGAGGTGACCCAACGGGGGGAGAGGCTGTCCCACAGTAACCGGTTACTCGGGAGGGGTGTGACCTGGGGAGGGGGGTGTGACCCGGGTAGGGGGTGACCCAGGGAGGAGGTGACCCGGGTGAGGGGGCAGGGGGTGGGGAGAGTTGGCGGGGGGGGGAGGGGAAGGGGGCGTGGAGGGGTGGATTCTGTCCCACAGCAACTGGTTACTGGGGAGGGTTGTGTCCGGGGGGCGCGGTGGGGGTGATCCACGCTGCGGGGGAGGTGGGGAGGGGGAGAGGGGAGAAGTCTGTCCCACAGTAACCTGTTACTGGGGAGGGGTGTGACCCAGGGAGGTGGGTGAGCCCCCCCGCCCCAGACAGTGGGCGGGCTGTACTGAGACCCCCAGACAGTGGGCGGGCTGTACCGAGACCCCCAGACAGTGGGCGGGTTGTACCAAGACCCTCAGACAGTGGGCGGGCTGTACTGAGACCCCCAGACAGTGGGCGGGCTATACTGAGACCCCCAGACAGTGGGCGGGCTGTACCGAGACCCCCAGACAGTGGGCGGGCTGTACCAAGACCCCCAGACAGTGGGCGGGCTGTACCAAGACCCCCAGACAGTGGGCGGGCTGTACCGAGACCCCCGGACAGTGGGCGGGCTGTACTGAAACCCCCGGAGAGTGGGCGGCTGTACCGAGACCCCCGGAGAATGGGCGGGCTGTACTGAGGTACCGAGACCCCCAGACAGTGGGCGGGCTGTACTGAGGTACCGAGACCACCGGAGAGTGGGCGGCTGTACCGAGACCACCGGAGAGTGGGTGCTGTACTGAGGTACCGAGACCCCGGAGAGTGGGCAGGCTGTACTGAGACCCCCGGACAGTGGGCGGGCTGCACCGAGACCCCCAGACAGTGGGCGGGCTGTACTGAGGTACTGAGACCCCCGGAGATTGGGCGGGCTGTACTGAGACCCCCGGACAGTGGGCGGGCTGTGCTGAGATACCGAGACCCCCGGAGAGTGGGCGGGCTGTACTGAGACCCCCGGACAGTGGGTGGGCTGTACTGAGGTACCGAGATCCCCGGAGAGTGGGCGGGCTGTACTGAGACCCCCAGACAGTGGGCGGGCTATACTGAGGTACCGAGACCCCTGGACAGTGGGCGGGCTGTACTGAGACCCCTGGACAGTGGGCGGGCTGTACTGAGGTACTGAGAACCTCGGAGAGTGGGCGGGCTGTACTGACGTACCGAGACCCCCGGAGAGTGGGCGGGCTGTACTGAGACCCCCGGACAGATATCTGAGGCATGCATAAACTATTGGAAAACCACTCTAATATGCAAAGGCACTTCTCACCTCCATCTCAGAAGAGAAGCAAAACAAAGGACCCACTAGCCTGGTCAGACCAAGAGGGGCCAGTTCTTCCCTACACAAAAGCCGAGAGATGTCCCAGACCCAGGGCCATCGGTTCAATACACATAGGTCTGATGGCCCATCACCGACTAAGCACCGGAGTACTTAGAAGCAAAAGGATTTCAAAGATTGGCGGGAGAGATAAGGGCAGCAGGACTCCTTTAAAGATAGATTCTTTCCCACCATTCTCTCGCGTTCTGGAGCATTCTCCAGCATCCGAGCATGCCCCTCTCTCTCTCGCTCCACCAAGACCAACGTGACAAGAAGAAGGACCAGCTGAGCGATCGAGACCAACTGGTGATCATGGTCGCAAGTGTCCCAAGCCGGTAACCAGAGTGCCAGGCGAGCTGTGTGGGGTGTAAAGAGCTCAGAGTTTTCTTGGAAGTGAAGCTTTTTCGGGCTATTCTGGGGAGGGAGCTTCATGCCACTGGATAATTCACTGATTGGGGGGAGTTAGACTCCACCATAGCAACAAGGAAATGACTGCATGTCACCAGTCCTCAGTTGTACTGTATGTTGTTTTAACCTGGATCGTATTCTCCACAGAGACAGTGATTTCCTTTAGTAGTGCATGTTTTAGCCAGTGTATGTTAGACCAAATAAATAAGTGTGATTTTTCACCGAAGCATTCCTGTCCGTGACTTATTCCATTTACATCCTGAATAATAATCCCCGGGTATAGAATTCTCGTAAGGCGGGTCCAATTTGAACCGTCCGTCAAGCCATTGGGCTTGGACCGAAACTGCTTACGACCATGGCAGGACCTGGGTTAAAAGAGTGTAAATCAGTCATGGATAGCACTTCTGGCGAAAAATCCCAAATGGAGGAAGGGATTTCTTCATATGTATTTAAGAAGGTTAACATCACTAAGAAGTGGGTGCTCGGCTTGTTGCGTGATGAGCGTTCAGTGGAGCAGTGGCAGAATGGACGGAGGAGCATTGAAAAGGTGATATGGCTCGTCTGTCTACAACGACAAGTCCAACTGCTAGATGAGCAGGTTGGTAAGTTAGAGGCAGAGCTCAGGGAGTCCGAGACACAGTCAGACGCAAGACCTGTAGTAGGGAGTAGGTTATGCACGCAGCTAAGAGATGAGAAGAGGGGAAGAATAAGCCAGGAGGAAACCTTCCGTAACCATAAGGAGTTCCTGCAATGTCAGGTAACTGAGGCAAAGGGGAACGAGAGGGCGGTTAGGGAGGAGAACACTCGCTTGGCGAGTGAGGTAAAGGCGCTGGAAGAACAGTTGATGGATATTCAGGTGGCATACTGAGTCGCCAGCACTAGAGGGTTTGGTACGGGTAATCATGGTCCTTGCCAGGAGCAGATCCGGAATTTGACCGATACTCTATCTAAGGCCAAAGGGATGGTCTGCTTGGTAGCTCCGGGAATGGCCCGAGTAGATGAAAAAGAGCAGGGGAAAGATAAGGAGGACTGTGAGGAAGAGGAGGACGCTCGACCACCGCCCAAAGTGCTGGGACCAGGGCCCATGTGACCTGTCCAGCAGCGGAAATATGGTGCGCCCGTAGCGGTCAAGAGCAAGGACCACTGCAGAGCTGCAGGGGGAGCCTGGGGCTCGCTGGCTGAGGACCCTGGTGGAGAACAGCCTGCCCAGGATCAAGGCCAAAGCAGAGGGGTGGTTCGATTCCAGGGATCCCCAGACCACAGAAGAGGGGGTGATCCAGCAGTTAGCTTTCCCTGTAAGAATGGTAGGGGTGAGGATGACAAACCAGAGTGCACGAGATAAAGCCTAGTGGAGGCAACATTAGGAGAGAGTGGCGCCAGGAAGGGGGTAACTCAGAGAAGAAGCAGGGTTGTTATGGGTGCGGAAGTAAAGGGCACTGGAGGAAAGACTGCCCAGTCCCTGACAAAAGGAGCAGGAAAGGGGATCCTCCAGCGCCAGTGCAGAAAGCCGCAGCTGTGGCAGGAAGCAGCACTGATCTGTTCGCGGTATTAGTGGCTGCTCTCCGCACAGTCTTTCCGGCAGGGCAGGGTAGGGTGGACGTGGCAGTAGGCAGTGTACTCCCATCCACCCCGAACAATCCCGACCCATGACTAGGGGCTTCTCAGCCCGTTTACCTGTGCCCACTAAATTCTGATGCTTTGAACAATACGTGCGTGAAAATGGGGATGGAGAAGGTGCAAGGGACCTATCTGCTGGACACTGGAGCATCAAGCACTATTGTCTGTCGATGCAGATAACATGGTCACATCACCTCTATCGAACGGGGTCCCACATAACTTAGTAGGGTTCATCGGGAACGAACGAATGGGATCTTTCTCCATCCCGCTAGCCATCGATTTGGGACACTCCATATGGAGTGGAAAGTGTCCTGATGTGGTGGGAGCGGGAGGGAATGGGCATTTTGGGGACTGTCA
Organism: Pristiophorus japonicus; assembly: GCF_044704955.1. Lineage (NCBI taxonomy): Eukaryota > Metazoa > Chordata > Chondrichthyes > Pristiophoridae > Pristiophorus > Pristiophorus japonicus. The sequence continues at coordinate 438,385 of NW_027252406.1, read as the reverse complement.
TGTATCTTACATTATTATATATAACTGTATCCTAACATGCTATACATGACTGTAATAAGATATGACCTGTAACCACCAGCATACCTTACCACCAGGGGTGCACTTGCAAGAGACAGGTATATAAGGGCAGGTCTCAGGCAAGTGCAGCATTCCAGAGCTGTGAAATAAAGGTGCAGGTCCACAGTGACCTTGACTTCACTACATGTCTCGTGTGAATCTGTACTGAGGGGACAGGACTTTACAGTGGCGATGGGTTACGGGATTACAGAATCCACAGAATGGTGAACAACGGATCAGATGAAAAGTACAATGCGGGAGACAATTGGGAGGACTTTATAGAAAGGCTCCAGCAAAGCTTTGGAACCAAAGACTGGTTAGGCGACGATAAGGCAGACAAGAAAAGAGCCCATCTCTTCACCAGCTGTGGCTCGAAAACATATGCTTTAATGAAGGATCTGTTGGCACCCGAGAAACCAGCAAGCAAGTCGCTTGAAGAATTGAGCACACTGATAAGAGATCACCTGAAGCCAGCGAGTAGCCTACACATGGCCAGACACAGGTTCTATAACTACAGATGCTGTGTGGGCCAGAGCATACCCGACTTCGTGGCGGAACTTCGGAGGTTGGCTAGTTTATGTGAGTTCTCCGATGAACTGAGGAGAGAAATGCTGAGAGACTTTTTCATTGAAGGAATAAGCCACGCAGGCATATTCCGAAAGCTCATAGAGACCAAGAACCTGACCTTAGAGGCAGCAGCACTGGTTGCACAGACATTCTTGGTAGGGGAAGAAGAAACGAGGTTGATTTACAATGCAGGTACGACAACTAACGAAATATTGGAACAACAAGTTAACATCACTAAACAAGCTGCTACCCCCACACACAGACAAAACCGGGAGAACATGCTCTCGACAGCAGGCAGAAGCCATCAAGGGCCACAGGAACAGCCGTTCACACCTCATCAATCCACAATGCGAGCAATCAACTACAAACTGAGAGAAGCTCAAGAGAGATCAGCCAGACGCAGCTCATTCTTTGGAAACTCTTTGAACAATGGAACAGGTCTGTGCTGGAGGTGTGGGGGTGGGCACTCGGCAAGGGGATGTCGATTTCAGCAGGCTGTTTGCAGAAATTGTGAATATACAGGGCATTTGGCCCGCATGTGCAAAAAAACGGCAGCTCGGCTGGTATACGAATCGGATGGGTCGGAAAGTGGACCAGAAGATGGTGGGGACAGTACCCGGGACACCGATGTACAGCGGGTCAACACGGTCAATGGCCGCTGCTCCTACAACAGAACGCCTCCTATAATGATGACGGTCCTACTCAACGGGATATCTGTCAACATGGAGCTGGATACGAGAGCGAGTCAATCTCTCATGGGCGCTCAACAATTTGAACAACTGTGGCCGCATAAAAGACACAGACCAAAACTCACAAGGGTCGACACCATACTAAGGACCTATACCAAAGAAATCGTACCAGTCCTCGGCAGTGCCATGCTCGCTGTCACACACAAAGGGACAGTGAACCGACTTCCCCTGTGGATTGTCCCCGGAGACCCCCCAGCACTGTTGGGGAGAAGCTGGCTGGCAAAACTAAACTGGAAATGGGATGATGTCCATGCCATGTCATTATAGGAATGGACCTCATAAGAACATAAGAACATAAGAACATAGGAATTAGGAACAGGAGTAGGCTATCTAGCACCTCGAGCCTGCTCCGCCATTCAACAAGATCATGGCTGATCTGGCCGTGGACTCAGCTCCACTTACCCACCCGCTCCCCGTAACCCTTAATTCCCTTATTGGTTAAAAATCTATCTATCTGTGACTTGAATACATTCAATGAGCTAGCTTCAACTGCTTCCTTGGCAAAGAATTCCACAGATTCACAACCCTCTGGGAGAAGAAATTCCTTTTTAACTCGGTTTTAACTCCTGCTCAACAGTTATAAAGCGATTTGAACATCTCTTTCAGCCAGGTGTGGGCATTTTTAAGGGGCCAAAGTCAAAATCTACATCACACAGGATGCTAGACCAGTCCATCACAAGGCCAGAGCTGTACCCTATGTGATGAGGGAAAAGATTGAACATGAACTAGACAGGCTTCTGCGGGAAGGCATTATATCACCTGTGGAATTTAGCGACTGAGCAAGTCCCATCGTCCCAGTCATGAAGCCTGATGGATCCGTACGAATCTGTGGGGACTACAAATCTACCATAAACAGAGTCTCCCTACAGGAGCAGTACCCGCTGCCCAGAGCGGAGGACTTATTTGCCACATTGGCTAGAGGTAAACTTTTCTCAAAATTAGACCTCACATCTGCGTATATGACGCAAGAATTGACCGAGGAATCCAAGCTACTCACCACCATCAACACACATCGAGGCCTTTTCATGTACAATCGATGCCCATTCGGCATCAGGTCAGCAGCTGCCATATTCCAGTGCAACATGGAGAGTCTGCTCAAGTCCATCCCGGGGACAGTTGTCTTTCAAGACGACATACTTATCACGGGCAGGGACACCGACTCCCATCTCCGTAATTTGGAGGAAGTACTAAAGCGGTTGGATCAGGTAGGCCTACGAGTCAAGAAATCCAAGTTCCTGTTTCTCGCACCCGAGGTTGAATTTTTGGGCAGAAGGATTGCCGCTGATGGAATCCGCCCAACAGAGTCCAAAACAGAAGCAATTCGCCTGGCACCCAGGCCCCGGAATGTCTCAGAACTGCATGCCTTTCTCGGGCTACTCAATTACTTTGGGAACTTTATGCAGAACTTAAGCACACTGCTGGAGCCTCTCCACGTGCTACTCAGAAAGGGGTGCGATTGGTTTTGGGGGATGCCCAGGAATGCGCCTTCAATAAGGCACGCAACCTTCGGTGTTCCAACAGTGTTTTGACTTTCTTTGACCCAGGTAAAAAGCTAGTTCTCACATGCAATGCGTCAGCATATGGGGTCAGGTGCGTTTTGCAGCATGTCAATAGTGCGGTCAAATTACAACCCATAGCTTATGCCTCCAGGTCACTTTCGCGGGCGGAGTGCGGGTACGGAATGGTAGAGAAGGAGGCGCTCGCGTGCGTGTACGGTGTCAAAAAGATGCACCAATACCTTTTCGGGGCCAAGTTCGCATTAGAAACCGACCACAAGCCCCTCACGTCCCTCCTATCCGAGAGCAAGGCAATAAACGGCAACGCCTCGGCGCGAATTCAACGGTGGGCACTCATGCTGGTGTCCTACGAGTATACTATAAGGCACAGACCAGGCACAGACCAGGCTACCCCTGGCGACCAGGGAAGGGTCTGACGAACAGGACTGTGAGATAGTCATGGCAATCAATGCCTTTGAGTCCACAGGTTCGCCCATGACGGCTCGCCAAATCAGAGCATGAACGGCCAGCGACCCCACGTTATCCTTAGTAAAAAGATGTGTCCTAACCGGTGACTGGACAGAGGCTTGCGATGCCTGCCCTGAGGAATTAAAACCCTTTCACAGGCGCATGCATGAGCTATCACGACAAGCAGACTGCCTGATGTGGGGCAGCCGAGTAGTCATGCCTCTGCGAGGCAGAGAGGCATTTGTCCAGGAACTCCACCGCGAGCACTCAGGGATTGCTCTCATGAAGGCCATAGCCAGATCCCACGTCTGGTGGCCTGGTATTAACGCGGACTTGGAGCTCTGCGTCCGAAGGTGCACCATTTGTGCCCAACTCAGCAATGCCCCCAGGGAGGCTCCACTGAGCCCCTGGCCCTGGCCTACCAAACCGTGGTCGCGGGTGCACGTAGATTCTGCAGGCCCATTCATGGGCAAAATGTTCATCGTAGTTGTAGATGCATTTTCAAAGTGGATCGAATGCACCATTTTAATCTCGAGCACAACCTCCACCACTGTGGAGAGCCTCGCAACCATGTTTGCAATGCACGGAATCCCTGACATATTGGTCAGTGACAATGGACCGTGCTTCACCAGCGCAGGATTCCAAGACTTTATAATTGACCACGGCATAAATCACGTCAAGACGGCACCGTTCAAGCCGGCCACCAACGGCCAGGCGGAGAGAGCAGTGCAAATCATTAAACAAGGCATGCTTAAAATCCAAGGTCCCACGCTGCAGGGTCGCCTGTCGCGACTGCTGCTGGCATACAGATCTCGTCCGCACTCACTGACTGGGATCCCCCCCGCGCAACTGTTGATGAAAAGGACTTTAAAAACAAGGCTCTCATTAATCTTCCCAGACATGCACGAAATCATTGAGGCAAAGCACCATAAGCTGACTGAGTACCATGACAGAAATTCGAGGGGGAGATGGAATGAGATAGGGGACAAAGTGTTTGTACTAAACTATGGCAGGGGTCCCAAATGGCTTGCAGGGACAGTAACGGGCAAGGAAGGAAACAGGCTACTGGTCGTACAAATGGACAATGGCAAAACCTGCCGGAGGCATGTAGACCAAGTCAAAAGCAGATTTACCAACAACACTGCGGAACCAGAGGCAGACTACAATGTGGAACTCGTACCACACCTGGTGGACAGACAGAGGGAACAACCTGAGGAAAGGGCAATCCCAACAGACAGCCCAGGCGAGTCAACAACAATCAGACCAATCGAAACAGACAGCCCAGGCGAGATACCAGCAACCACACCCAAAGAAAAACAGACACCAAGGCAAACAACTGAACCACAACTCAGATGCTCCACGCGAGAGCGTAGACCACCTGAGAGACTGAACCTATAAAGACAATAAGACCTTGGGGGAGGGTGATGTCATGTATCTTACATTATTATATATAACTGTATCCTAACATGCTATACATGACTGTAATAAGATATGACCTGTAACCACCAGCATACCTTACCACCAGGAGTGCACTTGCAAGAGACAGGTATATAAGGGCAGGTCTCAGGCAAGTGCAGCATTCCAGAGCTGTGAAATAAAGGTGCAGGTCCACAGTGACCTTGACTTCACTACATGCCTCATGTGAATCTGTACTGAGGGGACAGGACTTTACAGGGGCAGACTTCATACTGGCCCACAGGATATTGGTGGATTTCCGGAATCACTGTCTATGGAGGGCAGTATGCACGGCAAAGGAGAAGGAGGTGGTAGTTATACCAGGGAAGCAAGGCAAGGGAACTGTGTGTATGATAAAGACCTTGAACTACCCCGGCGGAGTACAACGCGGATGTGCAAGCCAACCTCGCGGCATTCGCTACACACAAGCATGACTGTGCGAGGGTAGCAGGGGTGGAGGTCAGAGTAGAAGGAGCCCCCATGGCCCGACCACAGAAACAGTACAACTTTCCCAGAGAGGCAGAGGTGCATTTAGAGATGGTGTTGGTATCACTGGCTGGGCAGGGTGTGTTGAGACCCATAGCGACTCATGTGAACTCTCCGATTTGACCACTGTGGACCATCGGGTTCTTAACAAAAACATCGCAGCCTGTGCCCCCACCATCGCAGCCATAGCCGACCTGATTGGGAGTATCCCAGCTTCCGCGAAAACATTCACAGTGCTGGACATTTCGAATGGATTCTGGTCTATCTCTCTCAAAAGGGAGGACCAATATAAGTTCACATTCACTTTTAAGGGTCAGCAGTACACATGGACATGCCTTCCCTAAGGGTTTCATAACAGTCCTTCTATCTTCCACCAATGTATGGCCAACTGTTTAAAAGGGTTCAGCAGACTACAACAGCTTGTGCAGTACGTGGACGACCTGCTTTTGTTCTCCAAAGAGGGGGAGGAGCATGGCCCACAGCTGGCTGAGCTGCTGAGTCTGTTGAAGGAAGCTGGATTCAAGGTTAATATTATGTATTTAACCCTTTGTAACCTGCATGACACCTGACCACCAGAGGGCCTACCTGTTGGAGTTCTAAGGGATCCCAGCATCCCTTGGGAGCACGGTATATAAGCAGGCTACCCACGAGGTACCGGCACTCTGGAGTCTTACTAAAGGAGCTAAGGTCACACTTGCGCATTGTACACTGTACTCAGTTTCCTCCTTTATTATGAGTGTACCAGTTAATCCCAGGAAAGCACAGATCGGCCAGCAGGAAGTAAAATTCCTCGGGTTGACCGTGCGTGCTGGGGAGAGGGCCATCGATGAGGTGAGGAGGAAGGCAGTACAGGAGCTACGTGCCCCGACCATGGTAACGGGGGTAAGATACTTCCTGAGACTCACAGGGTACTGCAAGGATTTCATAGAGAACTATGCCGCTACGGCAGGCCCTTTACTCCGGCTCCTCCACAAGGGAGTGGGCTGGGAGTGGGATGAGGACTGCATGGCAGCTTTTAGTCGTCTGAAGAGAGATCTGCAGACCGCACCGGCTTTAGGAGCGATTGATGGGGGAGAGGAGTTCTTTTTGGAGGTGGCTGCCACGGGGGACAGTTTAAGCGCAGTGCTGCTCCAGGAGTGGCATGGCAAGCTGAGGCCTGTGGTATACTCATCAAGAATCCTCACAGATGTAGAGAGGTGGTAATTGTGAGAGGCACCTGCTTGCCACACATTGGGCCATGAAGAGATCACAAATCTTCACAGGGGTGTCCCCAATAACTCTCTTAACCCATCATACGCCCACTCAGATGCTTCTGGATGGGAGGATAAAGGACGGCATGGTGAGCAGTGCATGCATTGCTCGCTGGACTTTATTGCTCTCACAGATGAATTTGAGTGTGAAAGGCCTCTGTGAGCCCAAGCTCACCGCAAATTTGATCTACCCAGGAGTGGCTCACAAATGTTCTGTTGAAGGAGTATGGGATGTAGACATAGGGTTTCGGGCTGGGATCCAACCCACAGGCCGCGAGATCTATGTAGACGGGTCCAGTACAGTGGTGGCAGGGAAGCGGCTCACTGGATACTGGATTTTGATGCTGAACTGTTGGCGGTGGTGTATGTGGTTATCCATCCCGAAGAGCTCCCTACACCCTACACGATTTGCATGGACAGCATGTTCACTTGCAATTCGTGTACAGAATATTTGGCCATTTGATCTCGTCGCGGGTTCACATCTGCAGACGGGAAACCCCTAGCAACCAAGCCATTGTTGCAACAGATCATAACATCAATAGGAACCCAGGGGGATTTCTATATCCACAAAGTTAAGACCCATTCTAAGACAGAACTCCGTGTGGAGGGCAATCAGTAGGCCGATGTACTGGCCAAGGAAGGTGCTCGAACGGGCACGTTTTGAGATCCATATGGGTCGAGTCCGGTAGCCGCGATCAGAGACAGAGGTGGGACACAAGGAAGTGCAGGGGTAGCATTGGCCCCGGATCTAAAGATGGTCCAGGCACAGGATCCCGTCCTAAAGACTGTTCTGGAGACGCTGGCTAAGGGAGATAGGTAGAGGGTCCATACGGAGTGGCAGGTATTACAGTAAAGGAAGGGATGGTTTTCAGAGGGGAACAATGGGTAGTCCCGCAGCAGCACTGGAGAGAATTCCTTTAGTTGGCCCACGAGGGTCCAGGAGTGGGGCACCCCGGGCCGGAGACCACCTGGCAACGGTGGCCGCAAAAGAGGGAGGACGTCCGCGACTTCTGCGCGGATTGCTTGGTGTGTGCTGCAAACAACCCTGACCCCCAGAAAAGGAAGGTATCCATGGAACACACTAGGAGAGTGGAGGGACCATGGCAGTCCATACAGGTTGATTATATCGGACCGCTGCCCATCACGCAGGGGGGGTTACAAGTACTGCCTGGTCCTGGAAATGTGTTCTCTAAATGGGTAGAAGTCTTCCCATGCCGAACAGCCACAGCTTTGGGGATCGCAAGGATTCTAGTGAGAGAAGTGTTCTCCAGGTGGGGGCTACCACAATATGTGGAGTCCAATCAGAGGAGTCACTTCATAGGGGCAGTCATGCAGGTGACTCTGAAGCTGCTAGGTGTAGAGGGTAATTGGCACGTCGCCCACAACTCGCAGTCATCGGGGATTGTAGAGCGAATGAATAGGACCATCAAGGAAAGGTTACGAAAGGAAATGGGAGACTCGCCTCGAGAATGGGTGGAGGTCTTGCCGTTACTTCTGATGGAGATCCGAGCCAGCCCATCTAGAAGCACAGGGTATTCCCCGCATGGGCTCGTGACTGGCAGGGTGCATATAGGTACCAACGATATAGGTAAAAAACGGGATGAACTTACGGAGATAGGAGTTAAATTAAAACGTAGGATCTCAAAGGTAGTAATCTCAGGATTGCTACCAGTGCCACGTGCTAGTCAAAGTAGAAATAGCAGGATAGTTCCGATGAATATGTGGCTTGAGGAATGGTGCAAGAGGGAGGGATTCAAATTCCTGGGACATTGGAACCGGTTCTGGGGGAGATGGGACCAGTACAAACCAGATGGTCTGCACCTGGGCAGGACCGGAACCGATGTCCTAGGGGGAGTGTTTGCTAGTGCTGTTGGGGAGGGTTTAAACTAATATGGCAGGGGGATGGGAATCTATGCAGGGAGACAGAGGAAAGTAAAATGGGGGCAGAAGCAAAAGGTAGAAAGGAGATAAGGTAAAGTGGAGGGCAGAGAAATCAAAGGCAAAAATCAAAAAGGGCCATATTACAACATAATTCTAAAAGGACAAAGAGTGTTAAAAAAACAAGCCTGAAGGCTCTGTGTCTCAAAACGAGCAGCATTCGTAATAAGATGGATGAATTAACTGCACAGATAGCTGTTAACGGATATGATGGAATTGGAATTACGGAGACATAGCTCCAGGGTGACCAAGGCTGGGAACTCAACATCCAAAGGTATTCAATATTCAGGAAAGATAGACAGAAAGGAAAAGGAGGTGTGGTAGCATTGCTGGTTAAAGAGGAGAGCAATGCAATAGTAAGGAAGGATATTAGCTTGAATGATGTGGAATCTGTATGGGTAGAGCTGCGGAACACCAACGGGCAGAAAACGCTAGTGGGAGTTGTGTACAGACCAGTAGTAGTGAGGTTGGGCTTGGCATCAAACAGGAAATTAGAGATGTGTGCAATAAAGCTTATCATGGGTGACTTTAATCGACATACAGATTGGGCTAACCAAGCTGGTAGCAATACAGTGGAGGAGGATTTCCTGGAGTGTATAAGAGAAGGTTTTCTAGACCAATATGTCGAGGAACCAACTAGAGAGCTGGCCATCCTAGACTGGGTGTTGTGTAATGAGAGAGGATTAATTAGCAATCTTGTTGTGCAAGGCCCTTTGGGGAAGAGTGACCATAATATTGTGGAATTCTTCATTAAAATGGAGAGTGACACAGTTAATTCAGAGACTAGGGTCCTGAACTTAAAGAAAGGTAACTTCGATGATATGAGATGTGAATTGGCTGGGATGGACTGGCGAATGATACTTAAACGGTTGATGGTGGATAGACAATGGCAAACATTTAAAGATCACATGGATGAACTTCAACAATTGTACATCCCTGTCTGGCGTGAAAATAAAATGGGAAAGGTGACTCAACCGTGGCTAACAAGGTTAAATTAGGGATAGTGTTAAATCCAAGGAAGAGGCATATAAATTGGCCAGAAAAAGCAGCAAACCTGAGGACTGGGAAAAATTTAGAATTCAGCAGAGGAGAGCAAAGGGTTTAATTAGGAGGGGTAAAATAGAATATGAGAGTAAGCTTGCAGGGAACATAAAAACTGACTGCAAAAGCTTCCATAGATATGTGAAGAGAAAAAGAATAGTGAAGACCAAACTGGTAGCAATACAGTGGAGGAGGATTTCCTGGAGTATATAACAGAAGGTTAGAATCAGCTGAATTTATAATGGGGAACAAAGAAATGGCAGACCAATCGAAGAAATACTTTGGTTCTGTCTTCACTAAGGAAGACACAAATAACCTTCCAGAAATACTAGGGGACCAAGGGTCGAATGAGAAGGAGGAACTGAAGGAAATCCTTATTAATCAGGAAATTGTGTTAGGAAAATTGATGGGATTGAAGGCTGATAAATCCCCAGGGCCTGATAGTCTGCATCCCCGAGTACTTAAGGAAGTGGCCCTAGAAATAGTGGATGCATTGGTGGTCATTTTCCAACATTCTATAGACTCTGGATAAGTTCCTATGGATTGGAGGATAGCTAATGTAACTCCACTTTTTAAAAAAGGAGGGAGAGAGAAAACAGGGAATTATAGATCGATTAGCCTGACAACGGTAATGGGGAAAATGTTGGAATCAATTATTAAAGATGTAATAGATGTAAAGCGCATTTGGAAAACTGTGACAGGATCGGTCCAAGTCAGCGTGGATTTATGAAAGGGAAATCATGCTTGATAAATCTAGAATTTTTTGAGGATGTAACTAGTAGAGTGGACAAGGAAGAACCAGTGGATGTGGTGTATTTAGACTTTCAAAAGGCTTTTGACAAGGTCCCACACAAGAGATTAATGTGCAAAATTAAAGCACATGGTATTGGGGGTAATGTATTGATGTGTATAGAGAACTGGTTGGTAGACAGGAAGCAAAGAGTAGGAATAAATGAGTCCTTTTCAAAATGGCAGGCAATGACTAGTGGGGTACCGCAAGGTTCAATGCTGGGACCCCAGCTATTTACAACGTACATTTATGATTTAGACAAAGGAATTGAATGTAATATCTCCAAGTTTGCAGATGACACTAAGCTGGGTGACAGTGTGAGCTGTGAGGAGGATGCTAAGAGGTTGCAGGGTGACTTAGACAGGTTAGGTGAGTGGGCAAATGCATGGCAAATGCAGTATAATGTAGAGAAATGTGACGTTATCCACTTTGGTGACAAAAACAGGAAGGCAAAATATTATCTGAATAGTACAGATTAGGAAAAGGAGAGGTGCAACAAGACCTGGGTGTCATGGTACATCAGTCATTGAAAGTTGGCATGCAGGTACAGCAGACGGTGAAGAAGGCATATGGCATGTTGGCCTTCATAGCGAGAGGATCTGAGTATAGGAGCAGGGAGGTCTCACTGCAGTTGTACAGGGCCTTGGTGAGCCCACACCTTGAATATTGTGTACAATTTTGGTCTCCTAAGCTGAGGAGGGACATTCTTGCTATTGCGGGAGTGCAGCGAAGGTTCACCAGACTGATTCCCAGGATGGCAGGACTGACATATGAAGAAAGACTGAATCGACTAGGTTTATATTCACTGGAATTTAGAAGAATGAGATGAGATCTCATAGAAACATATAAAATTCTGATGGGACTGGACAGATGAGATGCAGGAAGAATGTTCCAGATGTTGGGGAAGTCCAGAACCAGGGGGCACAGTCTAAGGATAAGGGGTAAGCCATTTAGGACTCAGATGAGGAGAAACTTCTTCACCCAGAGAATTGTGAACCTGTGGAATTCTCTACCACAGAAAGTTGTTGGGCCAGTTCGTTAGATATATTCAAAAGGGAGTTAGATATGGCCCTTAAAGCTAAAGGGATCAAGGGGTATGGAGAGAAAGCAGGAATGGGGTATTGAAGTTGCATAATCAACTATGATCATATTGAATGGCCGAATGGCTTACTCCTGCACCTATTTTCTATATTTCTATGTTTCTATGTTAAATCCACATGATGCATTAATATGTAAAGTCTTGTCGGCAATGTATACCCTTCTGTTCTAATAAGCTCAATAGGCTCAATTGTACTTTGACGGTCAACCAGAGGCACAAGTGGAGGCCACACAGGAGGAGGAGGAGGGGGATACGACCGAGCCAGAGGAGAAGGAGGAGGAAGAAATGGAGGAAGCCACAGAGGGAGATGAACCTGCGGCCACCGTGGTAGTTGCTATTGCAACTGAAGAGGCACCGGGACCAAGCGGAGTGCAGCCGGCAACGGCAAGGTGCGGTATAGTGCGCACACCGGCCCCATGGAGGTCGGGTCAGCGAGCTCAGCACTCGCCTGCAGTGGACGATCGGATAGAGGGCTTGATCTCCCTGTGTGAGGAGATGGTCACGATAGATCGCGGGCATCTCCAGCGGTTTGCGTGTGAATTTTCCCGGGTGTCTGCTGTCCAAGCGGAGGCAATGCAGCAGATGCTGGAGGAGATGTGTGCACAGACCGCCGCCACCAATGCATTGCGGTATGCGTTGCTGGTTGAGTTCGGCGCAGCACCCCAAAGTGCCGTGATCGATCGAAGCACAGCCCCTAGCACACAAGCGAGTCAGGAGGAAGCACTTCCTTCTGACTTGGAAGACGATGCCCCTGCCTGTGCTTCGTCTTCTCCTCCAACACCCCCCCAACAGCCGATCATACCACCATCACCCCCACCACAGCAGGAAGTCATGGCATTGCCCGCTGCACGCCCGCGTCGTCTCAGTACCAGGGGACCAAGACGGGCGGGTGGGACTAGGACACGGGGGGGCGGTCCAGGATCTGGAGGGAAACGTGGCTACAGGTAGGGAGGAGGGTTTTATTGTTGTTCATGTATCTCTTGTTCTTCTTGTTACTGTTGCTGTTGGGGAGGGCGGGGCGGGTGGGGCTGGGTGGGGGCTGGGGGATGGGAGGGGCTGCTGTTTAACATTGAAATTGTTAATAATAAAGTTTTGTTGAATCTTACAATTGTTGTGCATTGTCTTTTAATGAAGTAAGTAAAGTTAAGTTAAAACATGAATGCAACTGTTGTACATTTAAATATAAATATCAGTATAAATGTGAGTGGATCTATCAGTAAAAGGATGTTAAAAGCCCCTTGTTTCAGCAGCTTCTCCCTTCCCCCGACATTCAAAATGGTGTCCGTAGTGCCGAGCTCTGTGAGGAAGGCCAGAAAAAAGTAACTATTCTGCAGCTATGTTCTCGGCGAGCAATGTGCTGGCAATGTGCCGAAAGTTGGACTGGGCGATGTGCGGGCGATCAGCTCGGCAATCTGAGCCGAAAGTCAAGGGGATAATTTTTCGGCGATGATTTAGCCTGAATTTCCACTTTTTTGTCAAAATGGGCGATGAAAGGCCGTTTTGGACGATGTATGGACGATATATGGGCGATGTGAAGTGGAAAGTCTAGCCCTATGTCCCCTAGTTTTAGTTTCCCCTATGAGTGGAAATATTCTTTCTGCATCCACCTTGTCGAGCCCTCTCATTATCTTATATGTTTCAATAAGATCACCTCTCATCCTTCTCAACTCCAATGAGTATAGGCCCAACCTACTCAACCTATCTTCATAAGTCAAACCTCTCATCTCTGGAATCAACAGAGTGAACCTTCTCTGAACTGACTCCAATGCAAAGTTAAAGTACTTACCAGGAAGAGTACTAAAGATAGTGGCCCTCGCATATATTTGGTCAAGATGTTTGTTCATGGAAAGGTTAGGTTTGTTCACATTGTTCATATTTTACCGGCAGAAGGAGTTGAAAGTTGGAATGATTCAATTATATCTGATGAGTCAGATAGTCTTGTTACAAGTAGAGCACCAGTTGCAAATCCTACATCAGATGTACCAGAAACAAATCTCTCCTTCTCTCTCGCTCTCTGTCCCGGGATGAGATGATGGTCAGTGTGACTCTCTCTCTCTCTCTGTCCCGGGATGAGGTGATCGTCAGTGTGACTCTCTCTCTCACTGTCCCGGGATGAGGTGAGGGTCAGTGTGACTCTCTCTCTCTGTCCCGGGATGAGGTGATGGTAAGTGTGACTCTCTCTCTCCGTCCCGGGATGAGGTGATGATCAATGTGACTCTCTCCCTTTCCCGGGATGAGGTGATGGTCAGTGTGACATTTTCTCCCTGTCCCGGGATGAGGGGATGGTCAGTGTGACTCTCTCTCTCTGTCCCGGGATGAGGTGATGGTCTGTGTCACTCTCTCTCTCCCTATCCCGGGATGAGGTGATGGTCAGTGTGACTCTCTCTGTCTCTCTCTCTCTCTCTCTCTCTATCCCGGGATGAGGTGATGGTCAGTGTCACTCTCTCTCTCCCTGTCCCGGGATGAGGTGATGGTCAGTGTCACTCTCTCTCTCTCTCCATGTCCCGGGTTGAGATTATGGTCAGTGTGACTCCCTCTCTCTCTCTCTTCCTGTCCCGGGATGAGGTGATGGTCAGTGTGACTCTCTCTCCCTGTCCCGGGATGAGGTGATGGTCAGTGTGACGCTCTCTCTCTCTCTGTCCCGGGATGAAGTGATGGTCAGTGTGACTCTCTCTCCCTGTCCTGGGATGAGGTGATGGTCAGTGTGACTCTCTCTCCCTGTCCCCGGATGAGGTGATGGTCACTGTGACTCTCTCTCTCTTTCCCGGGATGTGATGATGGTCAGTGTGACTCTCTCTCGCTCTGTCCCAGGATGAGGTGATGATCAGTGTGAATCCCTCTCTCTCTCTGTCCCGGGATGAGGTGATGGTCAGTGTGACTCTCTTTCTCTCTGTCCCGGGATGAGTTGATAGTCAGAGTGACTCACTCTATCCCGGGATGAGGTGACGGTCCATGTGACTCTCTCTCGCTCCCTGTCCCGGGATGAGGTGATGGTCAGTGTGACTCTCTCTCTCTCTCTGTCCCTGGATGAGGTGATGATCAGTGTGACTCCTTCTCTCTCTCTGTCCCGGGATGAGGTGATGGTCAGTGTGACTCACTCTGTCCCGGGATGAGGTGATGGTCAGTGTGACTCACTCTCTCTCTCTGTCCCGGGATGAGGTGATGGTCAGTGTCACTCTCTCACTGTCCCAGGATGAGGTGATGGTCAGTGTGACTCTCTCTCTCTCTGTCCCGGGATGAGGTGATGGTCAGTGTAAATCTCTCTCTCTCTGTCCCGGGATGAGGTGATAATCAGTGTGACTCCCTCTCTCTCTCTCTGTCCCGGGATGAGTTGATGGTCAGTGTGACTCACTCTGTCCCGGGATGAGGTGATGGTCAGTGTGACGCTCTCTCTCTCTCTCTGTCCCGGGATGAGGTGATGGTCAGTGTGACGCTCTCTCTCTCTCTCTGTCCTGGGATGAGGTGATGATCAGTGTGACTCCCTCTCTCTCTCTGTCCCGCGATGAGGTGATGGTCAGTGTGACTCTCTCTCTCTCTGTCCTGGAATGAGGTGATGGTCAGTGTGACTCTCTCTCTCTCTGTCCCGGGATGAGGTGATGATCAGTGTGATTCCCTCTCTCTCTCTGTCCCGCGATGAGGTGATGGTCAGTGTGATGCTCTCTCTCTCTCTCTGTCCCGGGATGAGGTGATGGTCAGTGTCACTCTCTCTCTCTCTGTCCCGGGATGAGTTGATGGTCAGTGTGACTCACTCTGTCCCAGGATGAGGTGATGGTCAGTGTGACTCTCTCTCTCTCCCTGTCCCGGGTTGAGGTGATGGTCAGTGTGACTCCCTCTCTCTCTCTGTTCCGGGATGAGGTGATGGTCAGTGTGACTCTCTCTCTCTCTCCCTGTCCCGGGTTGAGGTTATGGTCAGTGTGACTCTCTCTCTCTCTCTTTCTCTCTCTTTCTTCCTGTCCCAGGATGAGTTGATGGTCAGTGTGACTCTCTCTCCCTGTCCCGGGATGAGGTGATGGTCAGTGTGACGCTCTCTCTCTCTGTCCCGGGATGAAGTGATGGTCAGTGTGACTCTCTCTCCCTGTCCCGGTGTGAGGTAATGGTCAGCGTGATTCTCTCTCTCTCTCTCTGTCCCGGGATGAGGTGATGGTCAGTGTGACTCTCTCTTCATGTCTCCGGATGAGGTGATGATCAGTGTGACTCCCTCTCTCTCTCTGTCCCGGGATGAGGTGATGATCAGTGTGACTCCCTCACTCTCTCTGTTCTGGGATGAGGTGATGGTCAGTGTGACTCACTCTGTCCCGGGATGAGGTGATGGTCAGTGTGACTCTCTCTCCCTGTCCCCGGATGAGGTGATGGTCAGTGTGACTCTCTCTCTCTCTCTCTCTATCCCAGGATGAGGTGATGGTCAGTGTCACTCTCCCTCTCCCTGTCACGGGATGAGGTGATGGTCAGTGTGACTCTCTCTCTCTCTCCCTGTCCCGGGTTGAGGTTATGGTCAGTGTGACTCTCTCTCTCTCTCTCTCTTCCTGTCCCGGGATGAGGTGATGGTCAGTGTGACTCTCTCTCTCTGTCCCGGGATGAGGTGATGGTCAGTGTGACGCTCTCTCTCTCTCTCTCTGTCCCGGGATGAGGTGATGGTCAGTGTGACTCGCTCTCCCTGTCCCCGGATGAGGTGATGATCAGTGTGACTCCCTCTCTCTCTCTGTCCCGGATGAGGTGATGGTCAGTGTGACTCTCTCTCTCTGTCCCAGGATGAGGTGATGATCAGTGTGACTCCCTCTCTCTCTCTGTCCCGGGATGAGTTGATAGTCAGAGTGACTCACTCTATCTCGGGATGAGGTGATGGTCCATGTGACTCTCTCTCTCTCCCTGTCCCGGGATGAGGTGATGGTCAGTGTGACTCCCTCTCTCTTTCTGTCCCGGGATGAGGTGATGGTCAGTGTGACTCTCTCTCTCCCTGTCCTGGGATGAGCTGATGGTCAGTGTGACTCTCTGTTTCCACCCTTCCCCATGTGGCCATTCTAATCCTTGAAAGGTCATGTTGGGTCATTGATTTTATTGTAATGGTTTAACTTTGATTTTGAATAAATTTGACTCTATTTTGTGTCGTTTTATTAGAAATATCTGTCCACCCATTACACATATTTAGGTGCGAGCACTTTGAATGCCTGTGGGATTGTAGGGTCGAAATTAGGAACAAGCTGCTGCACAATCCAACATGGCTGCCAGGGGTTGCATTTGTACTTTGTCAGTATGGTCTATACCTCCAGTCTGTGCCTTCATCCCCACCCACCTTAAACTGTCACATAATCAGCTGGCAGGACTAATATGGGCAAACGACGCACGGCCCATATCATAACTAAGGCTTTATGTCACATCACTTGACTTCACAATGAAAGCCATGACAACCCAGAGGTAGGAGGAGACAACATAAAACTAAGTGGCTTAAAATGTGCATTTGTATTTGAGAGAGCCACGAGTCAAGAGCTTGAAAACAAGTGCATTCATCAGATCCATGCAAATCTGAGAAGATCACTGGAGAGTGGATTGGGAACACTGTAAAGGAACAGCGTTAATCATTGGAGAGAAAGAACAGTCAGAGAGTAAAGTGACAGTCATTCAACGGGAGATTTCATTCTGACTGAGTGAGGTGAACAAAGACAGTCTTTAATTGATAATTAGACACAGAACGTATTTGGATAATTATCAGATTGAAGAGCAGTCATTAGAACCTGGAGCAAAGATCAGGATCGAGCTGCTTAGAATATATCAGACAGCTCAAGGTCTCAATTCTGAAAGGACACATCCTTTAGTGAGAGGGCACTAGTAATCTCTGTAATAGTGAACTGAGCAATTTTAGCCTTTCAGTCTCAGGCTGTGGATAAGACTCCTAAAATGTATAGCAGCGTGGAATCATTCTCAGTTGCCCTGGTGAGGATGACTGCAGAGGAAGATGAAAGTTGTCAGCAGAAAATCTCAAACACCCTCCATACACTGGGGTGTCAGCACCCAGAAATCGTGTTAATGACCTGTCATGACTATCTGTCCCAGCACACCACGCTGACAGTTCCACAGGGGGTTGTAGTATTGGAGAGCATGACAAAGATTATCAAGGACACCCTTGATCAAATTAGCCAATCACTAGCACAGAAAGTTATCTCCTTGGCTACACAATGGATGACGACATTAACAGGAGCACAAGCTGACAGCCAGGAAGCTGCGTGCAATCTTCTGGTTGCCATGAGCTTCAGATTTATTAATGAAGTTGTCCAGTTGACGACGGAGAATTTCAAACAAGGGCACCTTCCGCATGTGTACATGGTGAAGACCTTGACCAAAATGTCAGCAGAAAATGTGTACGGCATGGTCCCTTTTCTCAAATCTATCTTGGGGACCATGATTCCAGTTCTCATTAGAGTTAAAGAGGATGAGCTGAAGTCTGCATTCGCCTCAGCAATGGGTAGCTTTAGCAAGAGTATCCTTGTCTATCTGGGAACTATGGAGAAAACTTCAGACCCTGCAGTGACTAAAAACTCTTTCACCACTGAGATCAACATTGTCTACAATCTGTTGTTCAAGGTGTGGCTCGAGAAGGAGCCCTCCAAGTTGAACATCCCAACACTGGAAGCTCTGGGTTATGTCAGCTCTCTGCTGCCCAAGGACAGATTAGAGGAAGAGCTGCCCAACTTAATTCCTGGCATCCTGTCTCGTTACAAGAAACAAGTGGGACATTGTTCCATCACAGAGTGTCTGTATCGGGTGCTGGATACTGCCATAGGGATGAAGTGTCTTGGGCTGAAAACACAGATGGACAATTTGCTTAACAATCTTCACCAGCAGATTTGTCTTTCAGTGAACTTTAACAACCAACTTGTCGTGAAGAACCACACTGAGATCCTTCGCTGTTTCACAGTTCTGGCCCCGGCTTACGCAGACTCATTGATCAACTTCCTCTTACCTAAGTTAGAGAATGCTGACCAGCAAATCAGAGTAGGAACACTGGGTGTACTGAGACACCTCATCAGCTCAGTCTCCTCACACTTCAAGAGGAAGAAGGCTCCGATTGTGACTGCAATAAAACCGTTACTTCTGGACAAGAGCAGTAATCAGCAGAAGAAGCTGGTTGCCCAGGTAATATGTGCCATGGGCCAGCAAGGTTACCTTGAACCAGAGGGAGGAAAGGTAATGGTCGAATTCCTCATCCGACATTGTGCTGCGACCATTGATTCAGGGACCCTGGTATCATACAGCCATCATCCAGATCAGGTCACAGATGAAGATTTAGGTACAGTATGTGAAACAGTAATGTTCATGGTCACCAATGTAGGGAAGATGGAGGATGTTCTCTGGCCATTCTTACTGGAGTGTGTCACTATGACCCAGTACACCAAGGCTTTAACCACAATCTGCAATTGTTTAGCACATCTGGGGAAAAAGAAATTGCAAGCCGGCAGTGCAAGACTTGTCCTTACTTACAATGAAGATACCAATGTCCCTAAAGCCCAGGCACTGCTGGCCCAACTCCTCATTGTGTCTTGCTGCCCATATCAGGGAGGAGACCGAGGAGCTGCTGCACTGAGGCTCATGCTCGTTCTCAGCTTCAATATCCACCCAGCAACAGTAACAGGGTGGGCAGAGGAGCTTCCATCATTAACAGATCATTTACTGGAGAATTCAGAGGAGTCTCTGCCCCAACAAGAATGGGAGGAGAAACTATTACTGCTCTTGTCCAGAACACTGAATTCCATTGGCGACGAGGAATGGACGAGTAAGCTGAGTGATGAAATGTGTAAACAGATTAACACCGACCATCGTTCCCCACAAGAGAAAGGCTTTCTCTATAAATCACTCGGGACAGTGCTCCGTCATGTCCCCAGTAAGAACATAAAGGAGGAGCTTCATCAAGTGCTACTAAGTGTGCAGCACAGTGAGAGCGTGGAGAGAGAGGGAGCAGCCATTGCCATTGGTTTCTGTGCCATGACCCACTTTGATGAGACCCTCAGTAGTCTGGAGGAGTTTGGTCATTTCAACAACTGGAAGAACACCAATAATTTCTTCAGTGTTCTTAGGGACAAGCCTGCTGTGGATTTGGATAAAGCTAAGAGCACATTGGTCCTGTGCTATGGGCAGATGGCACGGTACGCACCTGTGGAATCCGTTCTATCCAGAATTGAGACCCACATTCTGCCAGCTGTTGTTAGCCAGTTTATTACAAGTGAGCAGGGGATAAAGGCTGAATCCAGGGATCTTACACTGAAGCTCAGCCTAATAAAGGCCATGTCTCTGATAGCCAGATCCCTACATTCATATCACCTGAGAGTTCCCTTCAACTTTAGCAGAAAAAGGGAGCTGCTGATATACATGCAGGACCTTATTGAGGCCGAGCCGCCAGAGTTGCTGCAGAGCCCTGTTCGACAGTTAGCCATGACTGCCTGTATATATCTCGTACAACTACACACTGAATCAAACCAAGCTGACACCTCACAATTGATTCAAACCTGCCTGGCCAGTACATTCCGCTTGGTGCATTCAGAACTGGACAAGGACAACGACACGGATAGCAAGACCAAAGAGACGGCAACACTTTATACCCAAACCATGACTGCCCTGCAACAGCTTCTGAAGCAAATATTACTTCAGGACCTGTCCCCTGAAGGTCTTCAGGCCATATTCAAGCAGGTAGAAGAGTGGACCACGTCAACAAAGGACTATGAACGAGAGAGAGCTATGGAGACTACCTTAGAGCTGTTAAAATGTTACTTGGAGAATCTCAATGTTACCAATGCAGTGCCACTAAATAACATGGGGACTCTGATTGGTCGAATGATACCACGCTGTGCAGACCCAATACTACCCATTGGGCAGATGGCTGTGGACAGTTTGTACATCATCCTGTCCATTCAATTCTCATATGAACACACCAATCAGGATCAGCACAAGGAGCAGTTAGAGGTTCTGAAATCAGTCAGACAACAGCTAGTCAACCCTGACAGTTCAGTCCTCTTTCAAACATGCAGTCAGATCGCAGAGGTCATATCCAAGTGTTTGCCCCATGACCAGCTGGGGAACTTGCTCTTCATGGTCTTCAAAGGACTGGTCGACCAACAGCCCAGCTGTTCCAGTGCAGCCGCTGTCCTCATGAAAACCATCATTAAAAGGCGTGGCAGTGAACTTCGGGACCAGGTCTCAGAAATACTGGACGTGCTGAGAGTTCTAATGCAGTCTGTTCCTTCTGAGGTGGTGAAACTCTCTGTTCTACATAGTATTAGTATTCTAGCCTCATACAACACACCAACAGTTGTTTCCTGTCTCCTCACTTACCCCGTTCCTTTGGACAAGTACGTCAGTGACGTATGGAGATCACTGACACAGGAGGCAGAGTGTGCCATGAGTACAATGAAGGAGTTGCTACATGCACTGAACAAGAGAACCTGTTCCAACAGTGACAACCCGACTCAATTATCAACTCTTGAATCCCTGGCTGCTGTGTGTGCTTTGTATGAGATGGTAACTACACCCGAGTCAGGAAAGACTGTAAACATATTATTCCCCCAAATATTCAGCACCCTGCTTGTCCATCACTGCTCCTCCGTCAATGTGCGTCTGCCCAAGGTTTTTGTTCCCCATCACAAATCGAAGCAGAGAGAATTCTCAGCTGGGCCTCAGACATCTAGCAGCAGAGATGTGTGTGTGAACTGTGTGGAGATGCTCATGGAGCTGCTGAATCAGTCCAACAATCAACAAGTGGTACATTTCATGGTGGAAAGTGGAGGCTGGGACCAGATGCTGGACGTACACAAGTCCCATAGGGGGGTTATTCTGTTGGCCAAAGCAATGGTCCAATACGCTGGCCCTTGTCTGATTGGGATTGTAGTACAGCTCGCAGCTCTCATCCTTACTGTACAAGAGTGTCAGAAAGTCACAGTGGCTGCTTTCTTTGGAGAACTTTTAAAATCTCCACTGGCTTCACAGCTGCAGCTCACTGACACCTTGATGGGCAGATTGCTTCGATGTCTGCTTAATACTTCTTCGGTTGTCCAGTTTCTCTGTGTCAGGGGCCTGGGCAACGTTACAACTGGAGCTCCTCACAGAATAGAAAAATATTCTCGACCAGTGCTGTGTGCAATGATTGGTCTGATGGAAAGTGAGGAGAACGAGAACGAGGTGCTAATGTTTGAAGTGCTGTTATGTCTCTCGAAGCATTTAAATCAGTTGGGAGCAAAAACCATCAGACCCTTCGTACTGAAAATCGTCACCGGGATCCAACCATTCTTTGAGGCTAAGTGCGATAAAGTGAGAGCTGAAGCGCTTAGCGTATTGGGGATCTTAGCTAAGTGTGGAAATAGAGATCCCAAATCCTACTTCTGCCAACGGGTTCATTCGAACCTGGTTTGCTTGTTGTTGTACCTGAATGGAAACAGCAAGGAGGTGTCTAGGTCTTGCAACTCAACACTGCGTTTGGTCATACCCCTTATTGGCTCAGCTGAGGCATCCTGCAAGATTGAGGAGTATTTAGGGGAGCCTATCCTGAACTACACGGAGTTCCTGAGAGACATTTCAAAACAATTCATTAAAGACTTCCCTGATAGCATCCACTCGTACGTCACCGACTGTATGTCCTTCTTCAACAACCCGCAGGAGCAGATCCGAGCAAATGCAGTCGCCCTTTCAGCTTTCTTTTTCCAGCATCCAGAGGAATGTTCCAAACCTGCCCAGAGAGTCACCTGGTGGAACAAATATAAATTCTACAGCTGAGGTCTACCTTCTGTCTGATGTCAACACAGGCTCAGACACTCCTCAACCTCGTCCTCCAACACAGGACCAGACCCACCTCAACCTCCTCTTCTTCAACACAGGCTCAGACCCTCCTCAATCTCCTCTTCTTCAACACAGGGCCAGACCCTCCTCAATCTTATCCTCCAACACAAGCTCAGACCCTCCTCAACCTCGTCTTCCAACACAGGCTCAAACCCTCCTCAACCTCGTCCTCCAACACAGGGCCAGACCCTCCTCAATCTCCTCTTCTTCAACACAGGCTCAGACCCTCCTCAATCTCCTCTTCTTCAACACAGGCTCAGAACCTCCTCAATCTCGTCCTCCAACACAGGCTCAAACCCTCCTCAACCTCGTCCTCCAACACAGGACCAGACCCACCTCAACCTCCTCTTCTTCAACACAGGGCCAGACCCTCCTCAACCTCGTCATCCAACACAGGGCCAGACCCTCCTCAACCTCATCTTCCAACACAGGCTCAGACCCTCCTCAACCTCATCCTCCAACACAGGCTCAGACCCTCCTCAACCTCGTCCTCCAACACAGGGCCAGACCCACCTCAACCTCCTCTTCTTCAACACAGGGCCAGACCCTCCTCAACCCCCTCTTCTTCAGCACAGGGCCAGACCCTCCTCAACCTCGTCTTCTTCAACACAGGGCCAGACCCTCCTCAACCTCGTCTTCCAACACAGGCTCAGACCCTCCTCAACCTCATCCTCCAACACAGGGCCAGACCCTCCTCAACCTCATCCTCCAACACAGGGCCAGACCCTCCAAACCTCGTCCTCCAACACAGGGCCAGACCCTCCTTAACCTCGTCCTCCAACACAGGCTCAGATCCTCCTCCACATCCTCTTCTTCTTAGCAACAAATTGTTGGTCGTTTCAGAATGATGCTTTGTAATTTTCTTTATTATAAATAAACTGAAATCCTGTTTTGCCATTATAATTATTGGTTGATCTGCAAACAGTGGAGGTCCCACTGATATGAGTGTGAATGAAATCTCATGAAAAGTTAGAGACAAACCTTACTCTTCAGTCTATGGAATTCCTCACTGGATCAGGTTCTATTTTATTTATAGAAACAGCGCACATTCACGAACACACTGAGTACTTTGGAACAAATTCACTGCACACATCACTGACTGGGCAGAACCCAGCCCTGTACTGGTACTTGGAGTAACAGTGCTGTCTCTGTACTGATATTTCATGGGCTGAATTTCCTGGCCGCTCACTATCGTGTTCACACTGAGCTGTGGCCTAATGTGTGGTGTAATGGGACATTAACATGGTCTAGTCACAACCCGCAGTGCAGGTCCGTCACCTGGCATGGCCTTGCTCCAGCAAACAGGGAGGCCTATAGCTTCAGGCCTGGTCAGCGACTCAATGCTGCTGTGGAGGGTGAGCAGGAGCAAAAATGCCCCAGGGGCTGGAGATCTGGGGCAACAAATCAATACATGATGTTTTTTTTATTCATAAAAATTATTTTGAGGTTTTGAACTATGAATAAATTCTTTTCATCCTATTCGGAGAGCTCTGGTGCTGCAGCCATGAGGACACAACTCCCAAGAGATGGCAACACAGATCCCAAAAGATGGGAACACAGATTGCAAAGAGGGAGACAGCGCTCCCAAGAGAAAGGGGCACAGCTCCCAAGGGTGTGTTAGCAGATTTCCAATAGACACTGTCATAACAATGGGTTGTTAGTCCAGCGACATTAACCTCCACTCAAATTCAGGCCCAATTGTTGTTTAAACAACAAGCTTTGGTATACATTTACTAATAACAGCACTGGTTTTATGGACATTAAATGGTGAGCAATTAATACAAACTATTCATTTTTCCATAAAGTATTATTCAAGTTGATCAGACTTGGAGCAGGGGAACTTAGATAAGATCTGAAAACAGGCATAGGGATCGCAGCGTGCGATTAACCCATGCCCTGTCATGGTGTTCCAGGCAGCATGATAAATTGGTTCGATGATGTCTGAGTGCAGGCAGTGCTACCCGCACTGTTTATTGGCTGCACACACGGCAGGGCACCCGATATTGCGAGTGTCTAGTGATACTTAAACGCAGCCTGCACCTCTTAAAGGAAGGTGCATTGTGGCTGCAAAAGTGGTGGGAGTTTGTTTCAAAAGGCAATCTGGGCTCAGATACTTTGAGCAATGGCTGAACATGCGAGAAAGCTAGCGCCAAGGTTTTCAGACAATGCACTGGAGGAGGTCTTGGTGGAAGGGGTGGAATGGAGGAGCGACATTTTGTATCCCCGGTGGGGCATGAGGCCCTCCAGACACATGCTCAGGAGGCAGTGGGAAGAAATAGCGGCAGATATCAATGCCACATGTAGCTCCATGAACAGCGGATGCAGTGCAGGAAGTTTAATGACTCACGAGTTGTCAAGGTGAGTGACTTCATCTTCAAAAGGCATATCCTACCAACTGCACCACTGGCCTCATCCACTGCTCAATATTCTACACCCTCATCACCCACCTACCAACAATCTATCAGTCAGTTCTCAACCCTCAAATTAATTTGCTTTAGCTCACACTTAGCACTGTTGCAAACTTTGCACCCACAAGTAGGATATAAATATCAGGAAAGGATGAACAGGCTCGGTCTCTTTCCTCTTGAAAAAAGAAGGCTGAGGGGTGGCCTAATAGAGGTCTTTAAAATCATGAATGGTTTTGATAGAGTGGATAGCGAGGGAAAAGGAACAAGTAGCAGAATGGATAGCTAGCTGGCTTCAAGACAGAAAGCAGAGTGTAGGGGTTAAAGGGAAGCTGTTCACAGTGGCAGAAGGTGGGTAGTGGTGTTCCACAAGGATCAGTGCTGGGACCAATGCTGTTCACAATTTACATTAACGATATAGACTTTGGAATCAAAAGCACAATTTCTAAATTTGCAGATGGTACCAAATTGGGGGGGATAGTCAATACTGAGGAGGACTGCAACAAATTACAGGAGGACATTAATAAACTCGCAGAATGGGCATATAATTGGCAAATGAAATTCAACACAGATAAATGTGAGGTATTACATTTTGGTTGGAAGAATAGGGAGGTCACATATTACTTGGAAGGTGCAAGTCTAGGTGGGGTAGAGGAACAAAGGGATCCCGGAGTACAAATACACAAATCACTAAACGTTGTGACACAGGTTAGCAAGGCCATAAAAAAGCAAACCAAGCACTAAGGTTTATTCTAAAGGTGTAGAACTGAAAAGTAGGGAAGTTATGCTAAACCTGTATTGAACATTAGTTAGACCACACCAGAAATGCAAGGGTATGAATATCAGGAAAGGATGAACAGGCTGGGTCTCTTTTATCTTGAAAAACGATGGCTGAGGAATGATCTAATAGAGGTCTTTAAAATGATGAAAGGTTTTGATGGAGTGGATACAGAGAGAATGTTTCCACTTATGGGGAAGAGCATAACTAGAGGCCATCAATATAAGATAGTCACCAAGAAATCCAGTCGGGAATTCAGAAGAAACTTCTTTACCCAAAGAGTGGTGGGAATGTGAAACTCGCTACCACAGGGAGTGGGTGAAGCGAATAGTATTGATGAATTTAAAGGGAGGCTAGACAAACATATGAGGGAGAATGGAATAGAGGGTTATGCTGATAGAGTTTGATGAGGAATGACGGGAGGAGGCTCGAGTGGAGCATAACCCCCGGCATGGACTGGTTGGGCCGAATGGCCTGTTTCTATGCTGTATATCCTATGTAATCCTATGTAACAACCCACAGCTCGCACACACTGGCAGCTATTCAACCATGTCAGCCATATCACCCAAACATATTGCATGACATTCACTGACTTCCCTCTTTTTTGCAGGAGAAGGTGGCACATAGCAGCAGGCAACAGTAAAGAACTGGAGGAGGATAAGTGCACCGACATGTTTTTTATCCTCATGGAGGAGACAGTGTCGGTCATCATGGGAAGGGGCATTGCTGAGGCCGTAGCCATTTGAGGCGCTGAAGCAATTGATGATGAGGGTATCTGCTAACCTAATCCTCCTTCTCTCATCTCACTTCTCCCTCATCGCTTAATCTTTTCTGACTGAGAGGCTGCAGAAAGTGCAAGCACGCACTTCTTACTTTCTCCTCTCCTCTCCCCTCACCACAACCCAACCCTTGTCCATTTTTCATTGCAGATTCCCAAGAACCGGAACCTGTCCAAGCAAAGGAAGAAGAGGAAGAAGACAGTGAAGATGAAGAGACACTGTACTCGATCTTACACTTACAGCCACCAGCTCAGAAACTGACTGCGCGTATTTTGGAGGCTAGGATAGAAGAGGGACCTGCAAGTGGTGAGACACCGGGCGCAAGTACGCAGGAGCCAGGATGGGGGAAAGTATACACAAAACATTCCTGAAGCAGTGGGGAACCAAAGGTCTAGTGAGAATGAGGAACTTAAAGATATTAGTATTAATAAAGAAATAGAACCGGAGAAATTAATGGGTCTGAAATCTCCTGGACTTGATGGCCTACATACTAGGGTGTTAAAGAAGTGGCTACAGAGATAGTGGATGCATTGATTTTGATCTTCAAGATTTCTCTCGGTTTTAGAAAGGTCACCACGGATTGGAAGGTAGCAAATGTAACCGCGCTATTCAAGAAAGGGGAGAGAGAGAGAGAACTATAGGGCTCAAGTTCCGGCCTGAGTTGCTCCTGTTTTTTTGGAGCAACTAGTTTAGAATGGAGTATCTTAGAAATTGCAATTCTCGGCATTTAGTTTGCTCCAGTTCTAGTGAGTTAGAACATTTTCATTTTAGAACAGAATTTTTTTCAAAAGGGGGTGTGTCTGGCCACTTACGCCTGCTTTGCAAGTTAAGGCAGCGAAAACTTACTCCAAACTAACTTAGAATGGAGTAAGTATAGATTTTTGTACACTCAGAAAAACTTTGCCTACACTTGGAAATTAGGCATAGGGAACGAAAGATATTGGGGGTTGGGGTGGTGTTTACAAACATTAAACACTTCACTTTTACAAATAAAGAGCCATCATCAATAATAAATGATAAATAAATCAATAAATAAACCAATAAATCAATCCAAATAAATTTAAAAATAGAAAAAAAATAAAAATGTAAAATCACTCAATAAATAAAAAATTATTTCTACTCACCTACTGCAGCACCAGAGAGAAGAGGGGGGGAAGAGAAGAGGATGGGGAGAAGAGAAGAAGATGGAGGGAGGAGAAGAAGATGGGGGGGAGAAGAGAGGAAGATGGGGGGCGGGGAGGAGAAGAGACGAAGATGGGGGGGAGAGAGAAGACGACGACAATGCCGGGTCTCGCCGAGGACTTCGGGCGGGGTCCACAAGCAGCCGATGCCGGGCTGCTGACATCTCTTCGGGTGGGGCCCGCTCCAGCGAGATGCGGGCAGGCGGGCAGGCGGGCCTCGCCGACGACAAAGAAGCCAGGCCCTGCCAAAGACTTCAGGCAGGGTCTGCATGCAGCCGATGCCGGGCTGCCGCCACTGCCAATTCTTTGGGCGGGGCCCGCCCCCAGCGAGAGGCCAGACGGGCGTGCCCTGCCGACGACAATGACGACGCCGGCTGCCAGGAGTTCTTTGGGCAGGGCCCGCCCCCAGCGAGAGGCCGGGCGGGCGGGCCCCGCCGCCGAGGTAAGATGCGCAGGCCACTCAGCTGGGGATAGGGGCGATGGCCTTTCAGCCTGGGATAGGGACGTCGCCCCGGAGACAGGATGCTGGGAGCTACTGCGCACGCGCGCTGCCTCCACTGCGCATGCGCACAGCTGCCGGCACTGTTTTCGGCGCAGGGCTGTAGCTCCGCCCCCAGCAGCTCCTGCTGCCCAGCGCCTAGGTGGAATTGGGCCTACAGCTATCTGAGAATCGCGAGGTAAGTATTCGGCGCAATTTTTGTTCTATAAATTAGGCGGGCCTCTCCGATGTGCGCCGTTCTAGCGGTCGGCCGAAATTTGACCCCATAGGCCTGACATCAGTCATAGGGAAATGGATAGAATCTGTTATTAGAGATGTTGTAACAGGGCACTTAGAAAATCATAATACGATTGGGTAGAGTCAACAGGGATTTATGAAAGGGAAATCATGTTTGACAAATCTACTAGAGTTTTTTGAGGTTGTAACTATTAAGGTAGATAAGGGTGAACCAGTGGATGGTGTGTATTTAGATTTTCAAAAAGCATTTGATAGGGTTGCACACAAGAGGATATTACATAAAATTATGGCTCATGGGATTGGGGGTAATAGATTAGCATGGATTGAGGATTGGTTAACGGACAGAAATTGGTTAACGGATTGGTCCCAGCACAGAACCTTGCGGAACCCCACTAGTCACTGCCTGCCATTCTGAAAAGTACCCATTTACTCCTACTCTTTGCTTCCTGTCTGACAACCAGTTCTCAATCCACGTCAGCACACTACCCCCAATCCCATGTGCTTTAACTTTGCACATTAATCTCTTGTGTGGGACCTTGTCGAAAGCCTTCTGAAAGTCCAAATATACCACATCAACTGGTTCTCCCTTGTCCACTTTACTGGAAACATCCTCAAAAAATTCCAGAAGATTTGTCAAGCATGATTTCCCTTTCACAAATCCATACTGACTTGGACCTATCATGTCACCTTTTTCCAAATGCGCTGCTATGACATCCTTAATAATTGATTCCATCATTTTACCCACTACTGAGGTCAGGCTGACCGGTCTATAATTCCCTGTTTTCTCTCTCCCTCCTTTTTTTAAAAGTGGGGTTACATTGGCTACCCTCCACTCGATAGGAACTGATCCAGAGTCAATGGAATGTTGGAAAATGACTGTCAATGCATCCGCTATTTCCAAGGCCACCTCCTTAAGTACTCTGGGATGCAGTCCATCAGGCCCTGGGGATTTATCGGCCTTCAATCCCATCAATTTCCCCAACACAATTTCCCGACTAATAAAGATTTCCCTCAGTTCCTCCTCCTTACTAGACCCTCTGACCCATTTTATATCCGGAAGGCTGTTTGTGTCCTCCTTAGTGAATACCGAACCAAAGTACTTGTTCAATTGGTCTGCTATTTCTTTGTTCCCCGTTATGACTTCCCCTGATTCTAACTGCAGGGGACCTACGTTTGTCTTTACTAACCTTTTTCTCTTTACATATCTATTGAAACTTTTGCAATCCGCCTTAATGTTCCCTGCAAGCTTCTTCTCGTACTCCATTTTCCCTGCCCTAATCAAACCCTTTGTCCTCCTCTGCTGAGTTTTAAATTTCTCCCAGTCCCCGGGTTCGCTGCTATTTCTGGCCAATTTGTATGCCACTTCCTTGGCTTTAATACTATCCCTGATTTCGCTTGATAGCCACGGTTGAGCCACCTTCCCTTTTTTATTTTTACGCCAGACAGGAATGTACAATTGTTGTAGTTCATCCATGCGGTCTCTAAATGTCTGCCGTTGCCCATCCACAGTCAACCCCTTAAGTATCATTCGCCAATCTATCCTAGCCAATTCACGCCTCATACCTTCAAAGTTACCCTTCTTTAAGTTCTGGACCATGGTCTCTGAATTAACTGTTTCATTCTCCATCCTAATGCATAATTCCACCATATTATGGTCAATCTTCCCCAAGGGGCCTCGCACAATGAGATTGTTAATTAATGCAAGTCTTTCTTTCTTATCTGCATGGTGCTCGCCATCATTGGAATGTCCATTGCTGAGGCTGTGGCCAGTGGTGGGGCTGAAACCATTGAAGATTGTGGTATCCTCATATCTAATCCTGCTTCTAACATCCCACATCTTCTGATTTATAGGCTACAGATGGTGTAAGCATGCACCTCCTGCTTCCCCTCCACCCCCACCCTGCCGCACCCCTCATAACAACCTTACCCTTGTGCCTTTCTCCTTTTAGATACCCAAGAACTGCAACCTGGCTAGACAGTGGTGGAAGGGCAACAAGACAGTAATGATGATGACAATGATGGTCTTATGTAAGAAATACCGTCACTTGATTTTACACTTGCAGCCACCAGCTCAGATAATGACACTGCGCATAATTTAGAGGATAGCAAAGAGACAGGATCTGCACGTGGTGAGACACCGGGCATGAATGGCCTACAGCCAGAGCAGGGGACAAGGATAGCGCAGGAGCCAGCTCGCACATGACATCTGCTGCACAATGAAATGCTTGGTGCATTGGAAAGCCTGCCGGATCGCATGCAGTCAATGTCAAGGAGCATGGAGGACTCTGGCACCAAATTGGCACAGGGCGTTGCACAGAGCTTGGAGCCCATCCTTTCCAGCATGGAAGTGGTGGCCAACTCCATTAGCACACTTGTAGACCCAACCATGATTCAGCATCTGATGGGCGATGTCTCAGCTTCCATTGCAGCACAAGCATCAGCTACCTATTGTTTGCGTGATGCAGTGGAAGCTCAGACTGCTGCTATCATGACTCAATGTTCTAAGGAGCTTTCAGGGTGGCACAACAGTACAGAAATCTGTCCTCCAATAGATAACTAGCATTGCAGTGGTGCCACTCTGTGGCATGGCAGTGGCTCTGTGGAGCACAAACCCACTGTCCTTTCTCAAGATGACAGCATCCGTCTTCCCACCCGTGCCACTCCGCCAGTGCCCTTACTGTTGCCTGTCAGCCAGTCAGCCCAGATTACTGCAGCCCAGGCCCAGATGATGTAGTCTTAAGTCCAGAGGTGTTCAAGGTCACCCTCCAAGGCCACCTGCAGTCTCCTCAATTGAAGGTCAGCAGCCTTCCACCACCCATGCTGCAGCCATTGGGCAAGCATCTCGTGGGAGCCCTATGAGGGGCACAGGCACACAGAAGAGGTGCTAAAGGAATGCACAAGGGTGATTCATTTATTTTTGTATGTGCTATTACTTTGGATTGGAATGTGCATTTTTTAGCGGCTTTCAGTTGTGTGCTGTCGGAAAGAAGATGATGTGATGGTCAGTGATACAAGAAAGGAAAGGAGCTTGGAACTGATGGTGAATGGGGAGTTGTGGTTGAGGTTACTGGTATCGCTCATGAATGATTTAATCATGCAGAGCTCACCCACTTCCCCATTCTCCACTTCCGCCTTCTCCTCTTCCTCGTGCTCCTGCACTGCAGCTTCTCACCTGATAGATGGTGCTAAGGGATGTCCCCTCATAATGGCCAGCATACTATCACAAATCTTGCTACCTGCTCAGCTGAATACGTCAACGCCAGGGTCGGCAAGGACACAGCCCTCTGGGGAGGCGTGATCAGCAAAGAGCGGGGAGGGAAAACCAACTTCAGCGGTACCCTGCTCCTGACAAAATGCCTAGAACATGACCTTGTCATCATCAACACCTTGTTCCGCGGCATCGTGGCAACACCCTCGCCCCAAACACTGGCACCTGCTTGACTATATCATCGTTCGAGCCAGGGATCGCAAGGATGTGAACATCACCTGCGCCATGATAGGAACTGACGAGTGCTGGACGGACTACCACCTAATCCGACCCATCATCAACATCACATAGCCCCAAAGCGGAGGGGGCAGCAGAAGGAGTGCCGCAAAAAAAAATCAATGCCGGGGCACTCAAAGACCCAGCTAAGAGAACCCTATACAGCCAGCACCTCACTACTAACCTAGCGACCCTTGATGACCTCGAGACACAGAATGCCCACAGCGCTTGATCTGCCCTCCAGGCCACCATAACCAATGCCTGTGAAGAGTGGCTCGGTCACTCAACCAGGAAACACCAGGACTGGTTTGATGAGAATGACCAGGAGATCCAAGAGCTAATAAATCGCAAGCGCAGGGCATTTCTGAACCTAAAACAACAACCCAACTCGGGAGCAGCAAAGCAGCTTTACAAGGCCGAGGCCCAACAAAAAACCTGGGACCTAAAGAACAGATGGTGGGTGGAGAAAGCACAGGAGATACAGCAGCTGACCGACAGCCATGATGTGCAAGGATTCTTCACCGCAGTCAAGGGCACCTACGGCCCAAACACCCAAGGCCCCACCCCATTGCTGGCCAAGAATGGGGAGACACTCATCAAGGACACCGAGGCAGTCAGGGCCCGCTGGAAGGAGTACTTCGAAGATCTCCTTAACTGAGACTGAGCCTTTGACTCGAGTGTCCTCAACTCCATCCCGCAGCATGCTACCCGCCACCATCTCAGCAAAACCCCAGCCGTGCACGAGGTAGAAAAGGCCATCCGCCAGCTCAAGAACAACAAGGCAACGGGAACGGATGTAATCCCCGCTGAGGCACTAAAGTATGGTGGAGAAGCACTATTGGCACAAATGCATGACCTCATCTCTCTCATCTGGAAGAAGGAGAGCATGCCGGGAGATCGCAGAGATGCAGTAATCGTGACCAGCTTTAAAATAGGGGACAAGTCCGACTGCGGCAACTACAGAGGAATCTCCCTGTTATCAGCCACTGGGAAAGTCGTCGTTAGAATCCTCCTTAACCGTCTTCTCCCTGTGGCTGAGGAGCTCCTCCCAGAGTCGAAATGTGGATTTCACCCCTATGGGACATAGAAACATAGAAACATAGAAAATAGGTGCAGGAGTAGGCCATTCGGCCCTTCTAGCCTTCACCGCCATTCAATGAGTTCATGGCTGAACATGCAACTTCAGTACCCCATTCCTGCTTTCTTGCCATACCCCTTGATCCACTTAGTAGTAAGGACTACATCTAACTCCTTTTTGAATATATTTAGTGAATTGGCCTCAACAACTTTCTGTGGTAGAGAATTCCACAGGTTCACCACTCTCTGGGTGAAGAAGTTTCTCCTCATCTCGGTCCTAAATGGCTTACCCCTTATCCTTAGACTGTGACCCCTGATTCTGGACTTCCCCAACATTGTGAACATTCTTCCTGCATCTAACCTGTCTAAACCCATCAGAATTTTAAACGTTTCTATGAGGTCCCCTCTCATTCTTCTGAACTCCAGTAAATACAAGCCCAGTTGATTCAGTCTTTCTTGATAGGTCAGTCCCGCCATCCCGGGAATCAGTCTGGTGAAACTTTGCTGCACTCCCTCAATAACAAGAATGTCCTTCCTCAGGTTAGGAGACCAAAACTGTACACAATACTCCAGGTGTGGCCTCACCAAGGCCCTGTACAACTGTAGCAACACCTCCCTGCCCCTGTACTCAAATCCCCTCGTTATGAAGGCCAACATGCCATTTGCTTTCTTAACCGCATGCTGTACTTGCATGCCAACCTTCAATGACTGATGTAGCATGACACCCAGGTCTCGTTGCACCTCCACTTTTCCTAATCTGTCACCATTCAGATAATCGTCTGTCTCTCTGTTTTTACCACCAAAGTGGACAACCTCACATTTATCCACATTATACTTCATCTGCCATGCATTTGCCCACTCACCTAACCTATCCAAGTCGCTCTGCAGCCTCATAGCATCCTCCTCGCAGCTCATACTGCCACCTAACTTAGTGTCATCCGCAAATTTGGAGATACTACATTTAATCCCCTCGTCTCAATCATTAATATACAGTGTAAACAGCTGGGGTCCCAGCACAGAACCTTGCGGAACCCCACTAGTCATCGCCTGCCATTCTGAAAAGTACCCATTTACTCCTACTCTTTGCTTCCTGTCTGACAACCATTTCTCAATCCATGTCAGCACACTACCCCCAATCTTTGCACATTAATCTCTTGTGTGGAACCTTGTCGAAAGCCTTCTGAAAGTCTAAATATATCACATCAAATGGTTCTCCCTTGTCCACTCTACTGGAAACATCCTCAAAAAATTCCAGAAGATTTGTTAAGCATGATTTCCCTTTCACAAATCCATGCTGTCTTGGACCTATCATGTCACCTCTTTCCAAATGCGCTGCTATGACATCCTTAATAATTGATTCCATCATCTTACCCACTACCGAAGTCAGGCTGACCGGTCTATAATTCCCTGTTTTCTCTCTCCCTCCTTTTTTTAAAAGTGGGGTTACATTGGCTACCCTCCACTCGATAGGAACTGATCCAGAGTCAATGGAATGTTGGAAAATGACTGTCAATGCATCCGCTATTTCCAAGGCCACCTCCTTAAGTACTCTGGGATGCAGTCCATCAGGCCCTGGAGATTTATCGGCCTTCAATCCCATCAATTTCCCCAACACAATTTCCCGACTAATAAGGATTTCCCTCAGTTCCTCCTCCTTACTAGACCCTCTGACCCTTCTTATATCCGGAATGTTGTTAGTGTCCTCCTTAGTGAATACCGAACCAAAGTACTTGTTCAATTGGTCTGCCATTTCTTTGTTCCCTGTTATGACTTCCCCTGATTCTGACTGCAGGGGACCTACATTTGTCTTTACTAACCTTTTTCTCTTTACATATCTATAGAAATTTTTGCAAACCGTCTTAATGTTCCCTGCAAGCTTCCTCTCGTACTCTATTTTCCCTGCCCTAATCAAACCCTTCGTCCTCCTCTGCTGAGTTCTAAATTTCTCCCAGTTTCCGGGTTCGCTGTTATTTCTGGCCAATTTGTATGCCACTTCCTTGGCTTTAATACTATCCCTGATTTCCCTTGATAGCCATGATTGAGCCACCTTTGCTTTTTTATTTTTATGCCAGACAGGAATGTACAATTGTTGTAGTTCATCCATGCGGTCTCTAAATGTCTGCCATTGCCCATCCACAGTCAACCCCTCAAGTATCATTCGCCAATCAATCTTAGCCAATTCACGCCTCATACCTTCAAAGTTAGCCTTCTTTAAGTTCTGAATTAACTGTTTCATTCTCCATCCTAATGCAGAATTCCACCATATTATGGTCACTCTTCCCCAAGGGGCCTCGCATAACGAGATTGCTAATTAATCCTCTCTCATTACACAACACCCAGTCTAAGATGGCCTCCCTCCTAGTTGGTTCCTCAACATATTCGTCGAGAAAACCATCCTTTATGCACTCCAGGAAATCCTCTTCCACCGAATTGCTTCCAGTTTGGTTAGCCCAATCTATGTGCATATTAAAGTCACCCATTATAACTGCTGTACCCTTATTGCATGCACCCATAATTTCCTGTTTGATGCCCTCCCCAACATCACTACTATTGTTTGGAGGTCTGTACACAACTCCCACTAACGTTTTTTGCCCTTTGGTGTTCTGCAGCTCTACCCATATAGATTCCACATCATTCAAGCTAATGTGATTCCTGATTATTGTATTAATCTCCTCTTTAACCAGCAATGCTACCCCACCTCCTTTTCCTTTTATTCTCTCCTTCCTGAATGTTGAATACCCCTGGATGTTGAATTCCCAGCCCTGATCATCCTGGAGCCACGTCTCCGTATTCCCAATCACATCATATTTGTTAACATCTATTTGCACAGTTAATTCATCCACTTTATTACGGATACTCCTTGCATTAAGACACAAAGCCTTCAGGCTTGTTTTTTTAACACCCTTTGTCCTTTTAGAATTTTGTTGTACAGTGGTCCTTTTTGTTCTTTGTCTTGCGTTTCTCTGCCCTCCACTTTTTCTCATCTCCTTTCTGTTTTTTGCTTTTATCTCCTTTTTGTTTCCCTCTGTCTCCCTCCATTGGTTCCCATCCCCCTGCCATATTAGTTTAACTCCTCCCCAACAGTACTAGCAAACACTCCCCCTAGGACATTGGTTCCGGTCCTGCCCAGGTGCAGACCGTCCAGTTTGTACTGGTCCCACCTCCCCCAGAACCAGTTCCAATGCCCCAGGAATTTGAATCCCTCCCTGCTGCACCACTGCTCAAGCCACGTATTCATCTGTGCTATCCTGCGATTCCTACTCTGACTAGCACGTGGTACTGGTAGCAATCCCGAGATTACTACTTTTGAGGTCCTACTTTTTAATTTACCTCCTCGCTCCTTAAATTCGTTTTGTAGGACCTCATCCCTTTTTTTACCTATGTCGTTGGTACCAATGTGCACCACGACAACTGGCTGTTCTCCCTCCCTTTTTAGAATGTCCTGCACCCGCTCCGAGACATCCTTGACCCTTGCACCAGGGAGGCAACATACTATCCTGGAGTCTCGGTTGCGGCCACAGAAACGCCTATCTATTCCCCTAACAATTGAATCCCCTATCACTATCGCTCTCCCACTCTTTTTCCTGCCCTCCTGTGTAACAGAGCCAGCCACGGTGCCATGAACTTGGCTGCTGCTGCCCTCCCCTGATGAGTCATCTCCCTCAACAGTACTCAAAGCAGTGTATCTGTTTTGCAGGGGGATGACCATAGGGGACCCCTGCACTACCTTCCTTGCACTACTCTTCCTGCTGGTCTTCCATTCCCTATCTGGCTGTGGACCCTTCTCTTGTGGTATGACCAACTCGCTACACGTGCTACTCACGTCATTCTCAGCATCGTGGATGCTCCAGAGTGAATCCACTCTCAGCTCCAACTCCGCAACGCAGACCGTCAGGAGCTGGAGGTGGATACACTTCCTGCACACATAGTCGTCAGGGACACTGGAGTCGTTCCTGAGTTCCCACATGGTACAGGAGGAGCATAACACACGACCGAGCTCTTCTGCCATGACTTAACCTTTAGATAGGCAACAATAATATTAAAGTTTACTCACCGTTAAAGAGAAGAAAGAAAAACTACTCACCAATCACCAGCCAATCAATTAACCCCTTTGGCTATGACGTCACCTTTCTGTTTCTTTTCATTTCTTTTTTGCCTTCTCCCTATAGCTGCACAAGCCTCTCGCCGACCCCGGACTCGCGCCTCACTAACTGCCGCCGCCTCTCGCTGCCGCTGGGCCTTTTATAGGCCTCCGACCCCGGACTCGCGCCTCACTAACTGCCGCCGCCTCTCGCTGCCGCTGGGCCTTTTATAGGCCTCCGACCCCGGACTCGCGCCTCACTAACGGACATGATTTTTACAGCGCAACAGCTGCAGAAAAAATGCAGGGAACAGCACCAACCCTTGTACATGGCCTTCTTTGACTTTACAAAGGCCTTTTACACTGTCATAAGAACATAAGAACATAAGAATTAGGAACAGGAGTAGGCCATCTAGCCCCTCGAGCCTGCTCCGCCATTCAATAAGATCATGGCTGATCTGGCCGTGGACTCAGCTCCACTTACCCGTCCTCTCCCCTAACCCTTAATTCCCTTATTGGTTAAAAATCTATCTATCTGCGACTTGAATACATTCAATGAGCTAGCCTCAACTGCTTCCTTGGGCAGAGAATTCCACAGATTCACAACCCTCTGGGAGCAGAAATTTCTTCTCAACTCGGTTTTAAATTGGCTCCTCCGTATTTTGAGGCTGTGCCCCCTAGTTCTAGTCTCCCCTACCAGTGGAAACAACCTCTCTGCCTTTATCTTGTCTATCCCTTTCATGATTTTAAATGTTTCTATAAGATCACCCCTCATCCTTCTGAACTCCAACGAGTAAAGACACAGTCTACTCAATCTATCATCATAAGGTAACCCCCTCATCTCCGGACTCAGCCTAGTGAATCGACTCTGTACCCCCTCCAAAGCCAGTATATTCTTCCTTAAGTCAACCGCGAGGAACTATGGAGCGTCCTCCTCCATTTCAGATACCCCCAAAAGTTTGCCACCATCCTCCGCCTGCTCCACGACGACATGCAATCCATGATCCTGACCAATGGATCCATTACAGACCCAATTCACGTCCGGACCGGGGTCAAGCAGGACTGCGACATTGCGCCAACCCTCTTCTCGATCTTCCTCTCTGCAATGCTCCACCTCACACTCAACAAGCTCCCCGCTGGAGTGGAACTAAACTACAGAACTAGTGGGAACCTGTTCAACGTTCGTCGTCTCCAGGCCAGGTCCAAGATCGTCCCAACCTCTGTCGTCGAACTACAGTACGCGGACGATGCTTGCGTCTCCGCACATTCAGAGGCTGATCTCCAAGTCAAAGTCAACACCTTCACTGAGGCCTTCAATGTGTCCCTTGCACTTCAAGCATACGCGCTTGCCCTCGGTCACCCTAACCCGTGGCTGTAATCTTCAGTCTGGGACATGGTATGGAAGCCTCCCCGTATGTGAACCCGGCGTGGCTGGAGTATTTCATCGAATTTGACCCCAGCCACCCTGGCTACCTTCCTTCATGGTAATAGGCTGCCATCCCATCCGTGTCCCCTGTCCTACCCCCCCTGAGTCATGGTGGGCCCATTCCCCCCCAGTACATCCATAGAGGAAGAACAACTCAGCGTCCCCTCTCCTGCTGTACCCTGTTCCGGCCAAGCTCCAAAGAATGATTACCAGGGTTGTCTCCATCTTTCTCTCGGCTCCCTGTGAAGATACAAAAAAACAACAACCTTTCTGTGAGAGGATATACCTCCACAGATCTAGCTTCATCAAAAATATGCTCTGTAAAAACACAAAACTGAGAAGGAAACTATATACACCGCCACCTGTCTCTGGGTGGCCCTGCTAGGTTGCTACGACCCTGGGCCTTTTATGGCTCCTCGGTGGTGTGTAAGGAGATGACCACGGTGCTCTCGGTTGTGGGATTCTGCTACTCGTCCTAACCACCACCACGGGCTCCTCACTGTCCCAAACTATGGGAGGAAGACCCACGTCCACCATGCTGTTTACAGCGCCTTGGTGCTTCTTTCTGTTTCTCGCTCTTTCCTCCGGGCTAAACAACTTGCACTGGTTCACATGGAACCACTTTGTGCGCTTCAGAAGCTTAACCACGTACACCATGGGACTGGCCTTATCTATGATACTGTAGGGTCCCATGTACAAAGGCTCAAATGTGCCCACCCGAACGTAATTGCGGCCCATGACCTGATCTCCTACCTTCCACTCGTGGGTTCTCCGGGGCTCGAGCAGCAACCGATTGCTCTGGTGCTGCTTCCCCATGCTGCTGGCAGCTTGCCAATGAATCTGTTTCTAGTGCTTGAACAGATTCTTGAAAAACTTGTCCCGGTTTACCTCTCTCACCTGCCCCATTGTGAGAACCGGCGGCAGAACATAGATGGACGTGCACATGACCCTACCAGTCATGAGCTCATGCGGGGAATAACATGTGTTGCTGAAGAGGCTGGTTCGGACCCCCATCAGGACAAACGGCAGGACCTCAACCCACTTTTTCGGTGACTGTCCTGTTTCCTTCCGCAGCCTTTCTTTGATGGTCCGATTAATTCGCTCCACAACCCCCGATGACTGTGGGTTGTGAGCCACATGCCATTTCCCTTCTATCCCTAGCACTTTCAAGGTAGCCTGCATGACCTGCCCTGTGAAGTGGCTCCCCTGGTCAGACTCCACGATCTGCGGCAGTCCCCATCGAGAGAACACTTCCCTCACCAAGTTCCTTGCTGTCGCCAACACTGTGGCAAGGGAAAGCTTCAACCCACTTCGAGAAAATATCCACTAAGACCAAACAATACTTGTAACCCCCCTTTGCGGTGGACAATGGCCCGATGTAATCGACCTGTACCAACTGCCATGGTCCCTCTACCCTTCTCGTGTGTCTCATGGGAACCTTTCTTTTCTGGGGATCGGGGTTGTTTGCTGCGCACACCAGACAGTCTGTGCAAAAATCGTGGACATCCTCCCTCAGTTGCGGCCCCATCCTGTCTGTTCTACCCTCTGTCAGGTAGTCTCCGGCCCCGGGTGTCCCGCTCCTGGGCCCCCGCGGGCTATCTGGAGGAATTCCCTTTGGTGCTGTTCTGGGACCACCCACTGATCCCCCCCTGAAAAGCATTCCCTCCTTGAAAGTAATGCCCACTACTCCGAATGGGCCTTCTACCTTTTCTCCCCTAGCCAGCTGCTCCAGGACAATCTTGAGGACAAGATCCTTTGCCTGGACTCTCCTCAAGCCTGGGGCCAATGCTAGCCCTGCACTCCCTTGTGTTCCCCCTTTTCCCGGATTTCTGCTACTGGGCTGGACCCGTATGGGTCCCAAAACTCTCCTGTTTTGGCTCCCTCCTTGGCTAACTCATCAGCCTTATGGTTGTCTTCCCCTCTGAGTTCGTCTTGGAATGGGCCTTTACTTTATGTATGTAATGGCTTCCCTGGGATCCCGTGGCCTCTAAGACCCTTTGCAACAGTGGTTTGGTTGCCAAGGGCTTCCCGTCTGCGGATGTGAAACCGCGACGAGACCAGATGGCCAAGTATTCGGTGCACGAATTGCACGTCAACACAGAATCCAAGCAGATGGTGTATGGGGTTGGGAACTCAGGGTGCTCATGAGTTTAATGGCCCTTGCAATGCCTGCCGTCGGGTCATAAATGCTGCACCCGGTGAAACGCTCCCTTGCTACCACCGAACTGGATCCGTCAACATATATTTCGTGGCCCGTGGGTGTAACCCAGCCCGAAATCCTATGTCTACATCCCATACTCTCTCTACCGATTACTTATGGGCCGCCCCTACATAGATCATGTTAGCGGGCAGCTTGGGCTCACACAGGCCTTACACTCTCAGATTCATCTGTGAGAGCAATAAAGTCCAGCGAACAATGCGAACACCGCTCACTGTGTCGTCCTTTTAACCTACATATCGATTGGTCAACTCAAATCGCACGGGGTAGCCTGGAGGAGGAATTCATAGAATGCATACGGGGTTGTTTCTTAGAACAGTATGATACAGAACCTACAAGGGAGCAAGCTATCTTAGATCTGGTCCTGTGTAATGAGACAGGAATAATAAACGATCTCCTAGTAAAAGATCCTCTCGGAATGAGTGATCACAGTATGGTTGAATTTGTAATACAGATTGAGGGTGAGGAAGTAGTGTCTCAAACGAGCATACTATGCTTAAACAAAGGGGACTACAGTGGGATGAGGGCAGAATTGGCTAAAGTAGACTGGAAACACAGACTAAACGGTGGCACAATTGAGGAACAGTGGAGGACTTTTAAGGAGCTCTTTCATAGTGCTCAACAAAAATATATTCCAATGAAAAAGAAGGGCGGTAAGAGAAGGGATAACCAGCCGTGGATAACCAGGGAAATTAAGGAGAGTATCAAATTAAAAACCAATGCGTATAAGGTGGCCAAGGTTAGTGGGAAAATAGAAGATTGGGAAAATTTTAAACGACAGCAAAGAATGACTAAGAAAGCAATAAAGAAAGGAAAGATAGATTACGAAGGTAAACTTGCACAAAACATAAAAACGGATAGTAAAAGCTTTTACAGATATATAAAACGGAAAAGAGTGACGAAAGTAAATGTTGGTCCCTTAGAAGATGAGAAGGGGGATTTAATAATGGGAAATGTGGAAATGGCTGAGACCTTAAACAATTATTTTGCTTCGGTCTTCACAGTGGAAGACACAGAAACCATGCCAGAAATTGCTGGTCATAGGAATGTGGGAAGGGAGGACCTTGAGACAATCACTATCACTAAGGGGGTAGTGCTGGACAGGCTAATGGGACTCAAGGTAGACAAGTCCCCTAGTCCTGATGAAATGCATCCCAGGGTATTAAAAGAGATGGCGGAAGTTGTAGCAGATGCATTCATTATAATCTACCAAAATTCTCTGGACTCTGGGGAGGTACCAGCCGATTGAAAAGCAGCTAATGTAGCGCCTCTGTTTAAAAAAGGGGGCAGGCAAAAGGCAGGTTAGTTTAACATCTGTAGTGGGGAAAATGCTTGAAGCTATCATTAAGGAAGAAATAGCAGGACATCTAGATAGAAATAATGCAATCAAGCAGATGCAACATGGATTAATGAAGGGGAAATCATGTTTAACTAATTTACTGGAATTCTTTGAGGATATAACGAGCATGGTGGATAGAGGTGTACCGATGGATGTGGTGTATTTAGATTTTCAAAAGGCATTCGATAAGGTGCCACACAAAAGGTTACTGCAGAAGATAAAGGTACGCGGAGTCAGTGGAAATGTATTAGCATGGATAGAGAATTGGCTGGCTAACAGAAAGCAGAGAGTCCGGGATAAATGGGTTCTTTTCGGGTTGGAAATCGGTGGTTAGTGGTGTGCCACAGGGATCAGTGCTGGG
This sequence comes from Pristiophorus japonicus, assembly GCF_044704955.1. Lineage (NCBI taxonomy): Eukaryota > Metazoa > Chordata > Chondrichthyes > Pristiophoridae > Pristiophorus > Pristiophorus japonicus. The sequence goes on along the minus strand of NW_027252406.1, from coordinate 396,309 downwards.
ACCACAACTGTTTACAATATACATAGATGACCTGGAAGAGGGGACAGAGTGTAGTGTAACAAAATTTGCAGATGACACAAAGATTAGTGGGAAAGCAGGTTGTGTAGAGGACACAGAGAGGCTGCAAAGAGATTTAAGCGAATGGGCTAAGGTTTGGCAGATGGAATACAATGTCGGAAAGTGTGAGATCATCCACCTTGGGAAAAAAAACAAAAACAAAAATGTGAGGTCATCCACCTTGGAAAAAAAAACAGTAAAAGGGAATATTATTTGAATGGGGAGAAATTACAACATGCTGCGGTGCAGAGGGACCTGGGGGTCCTTGTGCATGAATCCCAAAAAGTTAGCAGGTAATCAGGAAGGCGAATGGAAAGTTGGCCTTCATTGCGAGAGGGATGGAGTACAAAAGCAGGGAGGTCCTTCTGCAACTGTTATTGATGAGGCCGCACCTGGAGTACTGCGTGCAGTTTTGGTCGCCTTACTTAAGGAAGGATATACTGGCTTTGGAGGGGGTACAGAGACGATTCACTAGGTTGATTCCGGAGATGAGGGGTTTACCTTATGATGATAGATTGAGTAGACTGGGTCTTTACTCGTTGGAGTTCAGAAGGATGAGGGGTGATCTTATAGAAACATTTAAAATAATGAAAAGGATAGACAAGAGAGGTTGTTTCCACTGGTCGGGGAGACTAGAACTAGGGGGCACAGCCTCAAAATACGGGGAGCCAATTTAAAACCAAGTTCTTCTCCCAGAGGGTTGTGAATCTGTGGAATTCTCTGCCCAAGGAAGCAGTTGAGGCTAGCTCATTGAATGTATTCAAGTCACAGTTAGATAGATTTTTAACTAATAAGGGAATTAAGGGTTATAGGGAGCAGGCAGGTAAGTGGAGCTGAGTCCACGGCCAGATCAGCCATGATCTTGTTGAATGGCGGAGCAGGCTCGAGGGGCTAGATGGCCTACTCCTGTTCCTAATTCTTATGTTCTTATGTTCTTATGTTCTTATTCTCCCATCTAGTAACATCTGAGTGGGGGTATGGTGGGTCAGTAGAATGATCTGGGATGACCTCGTGAAGAGCTGGGAGCACTTCACGGCCCAGTGCGTGGCAAGGTGATGCCTCTCACAATTGGAGTACCCCCGTTCTACATCTGTGAGGCCTCTTGAGGAGTAAGCCACGGGTCTCAGCTTGCCTTGCCGCTCCTGGAGCAGCACCATGCTCAAACTGTCCCCGCTGGCTGCTAGTTCTAAAAAGAAGTCCCCCCCACCATTAATCTCCCCTAGTGCGGGTGCCGTCGGCAGGTCTCCCTTGAGACGATTGAACGCGGCCATGCAGTCCTCATCCCACTCCCATCCGACTCCTTTGCGGAGGAGCCGAAGTAGAGAGGCTGCCATGGCGGCATAATCCTCAATAAAATCCCTGCAGTACCCCGTGAGCCCCAGGAAGGATCGCACCCCCATCACGGTCGTGGGGGCTGGTAACTCCTGTACCGCCTTCCATTTGGCCTTGTCTATAGCCCTTTCCCCAGCCCTCACGATCAGCCCGAGGAATTGTACTTCCCTCTGACCGATCTGAGCTTTCTTGGGATTGACCTTGAATCCTTCAACAGTTCCAGCAGCTTGGCCAGCAGCAGACCATGTTCCTCCCCCTCGTCGGAGAACAAAAGGAAATCGTCTACATACTGTACCAACTGCTGGGGTCTGCTGAAACCCATTAAACTGTTGGCCATACACTGGTGAAAAATGGAGGGGCTGTTGTGGAAACCCTGGGGAAGGCACATTCAGGTATACTGTTGCCCTTTAAATGTGAAGGCGAACTTGTACTGGTCCTCCCTTTTGAAGGGATTGACTAGAACCTGTTTGATATATCCAGCATCGTGAGTGTGGTCGCGGATGCTGGAATGATTCCTATCAGATCGCTACGGTCGCGACAGTGGGCGCGCAAACTAGGATGGTCTTGTTGAGCACCCGCTAGTCCACGGTGGACCTCCATGACTGGTCTGGTTTTGAACCAGCCAAATGGAGAGTTTACGTATGGGTTATGGGCCTCAACACCTCCTGGGCTACAAGAGATTCCAGTGCTGTCTCTAAGTCGGCCTCTGCATCGCTGGGGAAATTATACTGTTTCTGCGGTCGGGACATCCAACCCCGTCACCCTACCGCAGTCGTGTTTGTTGTGGCGAACGATGCGAGATTGTCCCGCACGTAAGCCGGGGTAGTATTGACCAATTGTTCTAGGTCGTAACTACCCTTCGGCTTCATCGTACACACTATGCCTTTACCCTCCCCCTTCCTTGGGATCACTGCAACTTCATCCTCCTTATCAGAACCCACTGCTCCCAAAGGCAGTGATTCTTCAAGTCCACTATGATTCTGTGGGCTAACATAAAGTTGGCCCCTAGGACTCCTGACCCCGGCTGCTCCCATTTCAGCAGACGCACTTCCATTTTGCGTGGAGTGATCATAAGTCGATGGCTAGCGACCTGGAGATCAACCCTGCCTGTTCATTCCCTGTGAACCCCACCAGACTGTGTGGAACCTGGCGAGACAAAGGTGAAGCAGTCGGATCATTTGTGTGAATCACCGTGCTGGAAGCCCCGGTGTGCAACAAATACTTCTCCACCCCTATCCTCACACATGGTCTCTTCCACTCATCGTACGTGAGCGAACACAGGTACTCAGGCTGGGTGCGTGCTAGTCAGGATGGTGGGATTACTGGAGCGGTTGGGATTTCCCTGCTCATGGCAGCGTCTACTCTTCCCTGCTCTGGCACAAAAGCTGTCCGAAGGACGGGCATCAGAACACCAAATTGTTTGTTCCTTCGCTCGACAGGTTTTGTCTCAGACACTGGGGGATCTCCTTTGCCTGCTCCCTCCTCGGGGCCAGGCAGTCTCTCCTTCAGTGGCCCACCTTCCCACACCCAAAACACGTCCTAGCCCCTTCCTGGCGCCATTCCTTTTTACTACCCCCACTGGGCTTCATCTCTTGAATCTTCCCTTTAACTGGTTTGACCTCCTCCTCCACGCTGGCCTTAACTGCCAGCCTCATGTGACGAAGCATATCAGCCTCCGTGTTCTGGAGATCCCCAGTTCTCAGTCCTAACCCTAATCCAGGGCAAACTCTTTGACACTAGAGTCCTGAGCCAATGGTTCCTTGGCTCCCCTTGCAACTGCGCCCGGTCCAGCACTCCATTACAGACTTTATTATAGACCGGCCAGAGCCGGTCCGCAAAAGTCTGGGGTGCTTCTCCAGCCAGTTGCAGTGTTCTTTCCACCCTGGAGAATGGACTACCTTGGGTGTGACTCATGGCTTCTAGGGTTTCCTCCTTTAAGCCCTCTATGGTTCCCTGCCCCCTCTTGCTTCCGGCAGATAGGGCCTGATACATATTTCCTCCAGGGAAAATAATAGCATCTTGTGAACCTCTGCTTCGTTACACCCATTAATACCTCCCACCTGTTCCACCTCCGTGAAGTGGACCGATGAGTCTCCTTTATTGGTAAGCTTGGGCATCCCTGAAATCATATTTTGCAGCTGTGGGGTTGTGAATGGGACCACAAAATCGCTTTGCAGTGCCCTCTGACCTTGGCCGTCTATGGGCGCACTGTATTTCCGCTGCCGTATGGGATGCATGGGTCCCGACACCTCTGGCGGAGGTCGTACATCCCTGTCCGGCTCACTGTCTTCCCCTTCCTCTTCCCAGTCCCCCCGGGGCCATTAGGCAGGCCATTCCTTTGGCCTTGGATAGAGCGTGGATCAAACTTTGGATTTTCTCTTGGCAGGGCCCATGATTCCCACCTTCAAAACCCTTACTGGTGGCTACCCTATACGTTGTCTTAATATCCTTCAGTTGCCCCTCCAGCCCGTTTACTCTACCCACTAGACGAGTGGTCTCCTCCCATGCAACCTGCTCATTGAGTTTGGCCTCTGTTACCTGACACTGCAGGTACTCCCCGCTGTTACAGGAGGTTTGCTCCTGAGTGCGCCTCTCCTTTTCTTCGCTCAACTCATTTAAAAGCCTCGTTCCTACCACGGCCCTTGCGGCTGACTGCTCCTCAGACTCTTTGAGCTCAGCCTTAAGCCACCAACCTGCTCCCAAATCAGTTGGACTTGCTTCTGCAGACACAGGAGCCAGATGGACTTTTCTTTTGCTTTTCTATGCTCTTTACTCCCCGTCCACTCAGCGGCTTTGTCCTCCGTATCACAGCCTGCAAAAGATCTAGTACCCACTGTTGTGTTATGTTGACTTTCCCAAAGATATATGAGGAAATCCTAGCCCCCATTGTCGATCTCTTGGCTTTAATATCTTCCATAACTCTCTGTTCAGTACACCCAGCATCCTGCCACAGTTACCAGATTCTGTAAATGGTTTCCCTTCGGTGTTTTCGAAGCACCCCCACGTTACACTAGTTCTAGTGCTGGGAGTGATTACTGTACTGAACAGATAAATGAGTCACGAATGAATACCTTGGTCTCCAAAGGCAATGCTTTTATTAATAAAGTTAAAACATTATTAAAGTTAAAAGTACTGCACCCAGTAAAACCACACACACCCTGGTATGTAAAACAAACAAAGGCAGTACAATACACAGTTTGGCCCCTAATGCGAAGTACCCACGTCTAAACATCTCCCCTGAAAACCCCTAAGAATTTGGTTGGAAGAACGCATGATATCCCCTCAAACTGTGGCTGTGACCTTAAAAGATGTGTGTGCAGAGATGATGCTCACCGATTTCACTGGCTTATTCGTTGCTTCTTCCGATAAAAGGTGTCTCTTCTGGTTTCTTCTCTCCGTCCCATTCAGAGGGTTGGATTCTTGTAGAGGCGAAGGAGCGAGGCAAGAGAGAGAGCTGTGTCCACATGGCTGCCTTTTATACCCCCATACTGTCCGCCCCTTTCAGCTTGACTAAAGTTTCGAGGCTTCCTGTGGGTGTGTCTTCTTTTTGGCTCAATAAAGTTTTCTTCCTTTGTTTCGAGGTTTCCTGTTTTTCCAGTGATGGATTTTGCTTCCGAACAGTCTGGGCTTAATGGCTTTCTATTGTTCTGGTATCTCATCCAGGTAATGGCTCAATCACTGATCAGTTCACTTGACGAGTTCACATTGCTTAACAAATGGACTCTCCATTTGCTCATCACCTGTGATGAATTGCCTTATCTTCCCAGATGCCCTGCCCATCATTCCAAGTCCAACATGGAAGAAGTACCTGGGCCCCGCCCACAAATGGCTTCCAGCTTTTTTCTGCAGTGAGAAATTAAAATGCAAGATCCAGATAACCAAAAAGTCTTGGGGATTAAAACGCAATGTCCAGATCCTTAGGGTGTCGATCCTTGCAACTATTTTTAGCTTTTCACCATTTAGAAAGTACCTTTGTCTATCATTTTTAGCTCCAAAGTGAATGACCTCACAATTGCCTACACTGAAGTCCGTTTTCCACAGTTTTGCCCATTCACTTAATCTATCAATATCCCTTTGTAATTTTATGCTTTAAATCTACGCTGCCTACAATGCTGCTTATCTTTGTGTCATCAGCAAATTTAGATATATGACGTTGTATCCTATCATCTAGGTCATTAATAAATGCTGTAAATAGTTGAGGCCCAAACACAGATCCCTGCAGGACACATCTTACCAATTAGAGTATCTGCCTATTATCCCTACTCTCCATCTCCTGCCACTCAGCCAATTTCATAACCAGGACAATAATTTGCCCTCAATTCCGTGTTATCTTATGTGGGACTTTATCAAATGCCTTCTGAAAGTCCATATAAATAACATCCATAGACATTCCCCTGTCTACTTTAGTCATCTCTTCAAAAAATTCAATCAGGTTTATTGGGTATGACCTACGCTTTACAAATCCATGCTGGCTCTCTCTGATCAACTGAAACATTTTGAGGTGTTCAGTCACCCTATCCTTAGTTGTAGACTCTAGTAATTTCCCAACAACAGATGTTGGATAACTGGTCTATAATTTCCTGGTTTTCCTCTCTCACCATTCTTAAGTAGCGGAGTGACACATGCAATTTTCCAATCTAAAAGAATGGTTCCTGAATCGAGAGAGCTTTGGAAGATTATAGTTCGGGCATCTGCAATTTTCTCACCTACTTCCTTTAATCCCTGGGATGGAAACCATCAGGTCCTGGGGATTTGTCACTCTCTAGTGCCATTATCTTCTTCATGACTGTTATTTTACTTACGTTCATTTTATTGAGTCCCTATCATTGATTTAATATTAGTTTCCTTGGAATTTCCAGCATTCTATCCTCTTCCTCTACTGTAAATACTGACGCAAAGTCATTATTCAATTACTCAAAAGATCCACCATTTCCTTATTATCATTGACAATATCACTGCTTACCTTTCGTTATATCATCTCTTATCATAGAAGTAATTTCATCCTTATTCCCTAAGACTACTCCTCCCCCTCCCCCCTCTACCAGATTCCTATCCTTCCTATAGACCTTATAACCTGGTATATTTAGTTCCCAGTCCTGACCATTTCAGTAAGGGCCATCTTGTCATACCCTCCAAATTGAATTTGTGTCTGCAATTCATTCAATGTATTCCATATACTCCATGTGTTTGTAAAAGAACGTTTATTTGGGCCACACATCCTAATCTGTCCTTCGGCTCTGATAGTCGATGGTTGATAGTCTCGCCATTATTCCTACCGGAAAATCCGAGCACATGTGTTTAGCAGTCAGATATCCGGGCAGGGGATTGTGATTGTGCAGCTGTAAATGGGTTGGACGGGTGGGTGCCGCTTTAAGGCAATTGTGGTTGCGCACCTGTAAATGGTCCGGGCAGGCGGGGGCCACTTTAAGGGGATTATGGTTGTGCAACTGTAAATCGGCCGGGCGGGCGGGTGCCGCTTTAAGGCAATTGTAGTTGTGCACCTGTAAATGGGCTGGGTGGTCGGATGCCACTTTAAGGAGAATTTGGTTGTGCATCTGTAAATGGGCCGGGTAGGCAGGGGCCACTTTAAGGCAATTGTGGCTGTGCAGCTGTAAATGGGGTGGGCAGGTGGGGGCCGCTTTCAGGCAATTGTGGTTGTGCAGCTGTGAATGGGCTGGCCGGGCGAGGGCCGCTTTAAGGAGTTTATGGTTGTACACCTGTAAATGGACCGGGCGGGTGGATGCCGCTTTAACCAAATTGTAGTTGTGCACCTGTAAATAGGCCATGAGGGCAGATGCCGCTTTAAGGGGCTTGTGGTTGTGCACCTCGAACTGGAGCAGGTGCCGCTTTAAAGTAAATGTGGTTGTGCACCTGTAAATGGGCTGGGCGTCAGATGCCAATTTAAGGGGATTATGGTTGTACACCTTGAATTGGGCCGGGCGGTCGGATGCCACTTTCAGGCAATTTTGGTTGTGCACCTTTAAATGGGCTGGACGGGCGGGTGCCGCTTTAAGGCAATTGTGGTTGTGCACCTGTAAATGGGCAAAGCGGGCGGGGGCCACTTTAAGGCAATTATAGTTGTACACCTGTAAATGGGCCAGGCGGGCAGATGCCACTTTAAGGGGAGTGTGGTTGTGCACCTGTAAATGGGCCGGCAGGCGCGTGCCACTTTCAGGCAATTGTGTTTGTGCACCTGTAAATGGGCCGAGCAGGTGGGGGCCGCTTCAAGAGATTGTGGTTGTGCACCTGTAAATGGGCTGGGCGGGCAGGGGCCCGCTTTAAGGGGATTGTGGTTGTGCACCTGTGAATGGGTCGGGCGGGCGGGTGCCACTTGAATGCGATTGTGCTTGTGCACCTATAAATGCAGCAGGCTGGACGTGTGGCGCTTTAAGAGGGTTGTGGCTGTGCACCTGTAAATGGGACGGGTGCCGTTTTCAGGGGATTGTGCTTGTGCACCTGTAAATGGGGCAGGTGCCACTTTAAGGCAATTGTGGTTGTGCACCTGTAAATGGACCGGGCGGGCCAGGGCCGCTTCAAGGGGATTATGGTTGTACACCTGTAAATGGGCCGGGCGGGCAGATGCCTCTTTAAGGGGATTATGGTAGTACACCTGTATATGGGCCGAGCGGGCGGGTCCCGCTTCAAGGCAATTGTGGTTGTGTACCTGTAAATGGGCTGGATGGGCGGGTGCCGCTTTAAGGCAATTGTGGTTGTGCATGTGTAAATTGGCCGTGCGGGCGGGTGCCTCTTACGGCAATTGTGGTTGTGCACTTGTAAATGTGCTGGGCGGGTGGGTGACGCTTTAATGCAATTGTGGTTGTGCACCTGTAAATGGACCAAACGGGTGGGTGTCGCTTCAAGGCAGTAGTGGTTATGCTCCTGTAAATGGGCCGAGCGGGCGGGTGCCGCATTAAGGCAATTGTGGTTGTGCACCTGTAAATGGGCTGGACGGGCGGGTGCCGCTTTAAGGCAATTGTGGTTGTGCACCTGTAAATGGGCCGTGTGGGCCTGGCCGCTTTAAGAGGATTATGGTTGTGCACCTGCAAATGGGTCGGGCAGGCAGATGCCTCTTTAAGGGGATTATGGTTGTACACCTGTAAATGGGCTGGGCGGGCAGAGGCCACTTTAAGGGAATTGTGGTTGTGCACCTGTAAATGAACTATGCGGGCGAGTGACGCTTTAAGGCAATTGTGGTTGTGCACCTGTAAAAGGGCCGGGCGAGCATGTACCGCTTTAAGGCAATTGTGGTTGTGCATCTGTAATGGGCTGGGCAGGGGCGGGCCGTTTCAAGGGGATCGTCGTTGTGCACCTGTAAATGGGCCCAGCGGGCGGGTGCCACTTTAAGGGGATTGTGGTTGTGCACCTGTAAATGGGCCATGTGGGCCAGGGCCGCTTTAAGAGGATTATGGTTGTACACCTGTAAATGGGCCGTGCGGGCAGATGCCTCTTTAAGGGGTTTATGGTTGTACACCTGTAAATGGGCCCAGCAGGCAGGGACCGCTTTAAGGCAAATATGGTTGTGCACCTGTAAATGGGCTGGGCGGGCGGTTGCGCTTTAAGGGGATTGTGGTTTTGCACCTGTAAATGGGCTGCACTGGCGGGGCCGCTTTAAGGGGATTATGGTTGTACACCTTGAAATGGGCCAGGCGGTCGGGTGCCACTTTCAGTCAATTTTGGTTGTGCACCTGTATATGGACCGGGCGGGCCGGGGCCGCTTTAAGGGGATTATGGTTGTACACCTGAAAATGGGACGGGCAGGTGGGGGCCGCTTTAAGGGGATTGTCGTTGTGCACCTGTATATGGGCCGGGCGGGCGGGTGCTGCTTTAAGGCAATTGTGGTTGTGCACCTGTAAATGGGCCGAGCAGGGGGTGCCGCATTAAGGCAATTATGGTTGTGCACCTGTAAATGGGCTGGATGGGCGGGTGTCGCTTTAAGGCAATTGTGGTTGTGCACCTTGAAATGGGACGGGCAGGCGGGGGTCGCTTTAAGGGGATCGTCGTTGTACACCTGTAAATGGGCTGCACTGGCGGGGCCGTTTAAGGGGATTATGGTTGTACACCTTGAAATGGGCTGGGTGGTCGGGTGCCACTTTCAGGCAATTTTGCTTGTGCACCTGTAAATGGACCGGGCGGGCCGGGGCCGCTTTAAGGGGATTATGGTTGTACACCTGAAAATGGGACAGGCAGGCGAGGGCTGCTTTAAGGGGATTGTCGTTGTGCACCTGTAAATGGGCCAGGCGGGCAGATGCCTCTTTAAGGGGATTATGGTTGTACACCTGAAAATGGGACGGGCAGGCGGGGGCCGCTTTAAGGGGATTGTCGTTGTGCACCTGTGAATGGGCCAGATGCGTGGGTGCCGCTTTAAGGCAATTGTTGTTGTGCAACTGTAAATGGGCCGGGCGGGCCGGGGCCGCTTTAAGAGGATTATGTTGTACACCTGTAAATGGGCTGGGTGGGCAGATGCCTCTTTAAGGGGTTTATGGTTGTACACGTGTAAATGTGCCCAGCAGGCAGGGACCGCTTTAAGAGGAATGTGGTTGTGCACATGTAAATGAACTGTGCGGGCGGGTGACGCTTTAAGGCAATTGTGGTTGTGCACCTGTAAATGCGGCGGGCTAGACAGGTGCCGCTTTAACGGGTATGTGGCTGTGCACCTGTTAATGGGGCGGGTGCTGCTTTAAGGGGATTTTTAATTTACAGCTGTAAATGTGGCGGGTGCCACTTTGAGGGGATTGTGGTTGTGCTTCTGTAAATGGACCTGGCGGGCAGGTTCCGCTCTAAGGCAATTGTAGTTGTGCACATGTAAATAGGCCGTGCGGGCGGATGCCGTTTAAGGGGATTGTAGTTGTGCAACTTTAAATGGGGTGGAGGCCGCTTTGAGGCGATAGTGGTTGTGCACAAATAAATGGGCCGGGCGGTTGGGGGCCGCTTTAAGGGGATTATGGTTGTACACATGGAAATGGGCCGGGCAGGCGGGGGCCACTTTGAGGGGATTATGGTTGTATACATGTTAGTGGGCCGGGGGGGGGGGGGGGGGCGCATGCCGCTTTAAGGGAATTATGGTTGTACACATGTGAATGGGCTGGGCGGGCGGGTGATGTTTAAGGTAATTGTGGTTGTGCACCTGTAAATGGGCCAAGCGGGCAGATGCCACTTCAAGGGAAGTGTGTTTGTGCACCTGTAAATAGGCGGGACGGGCAGGTGACGATTTAAGTCAATTGTGGTTGTGCACCTGTAAATAGGCCAGCCAGGCAGGTACCGCTTTAAGGCAATTGTGGTTGTGCACCTGTAAATGGGCCGGACGGGCGGGTGCCTCTCTACAGCAATTGTGGTTGTGCACCTGTAAATGTGCTGGGCGAACGGGTGACGCTTTAAAGCAATTGTGCTTGTGCACCTGTAAATGGGCCGGACGGGCCGGTGTCGCTTTTAAGCAATTGTGGTTGTGCTCCTGTAAATGGGCCGAGCGGGCGGGTGCCGCTTTAAGGCAATTGTGGTTGTGCACCTGTAAATGGGCCGGGCGGGCGAAGGCCGCTTCAAGGGGACTGTGGTTGTGCACCTCTAAATGTGCCGGGCAGGCGGGTGCCGCTTTAAGGCAATTGTGGTTGTGCACCTGTAAATAGGCCGGGCGGGTGGCAGCCGCTTCAAGGGGATTGCGGTTGTGCAACTGTAAATGCGGCGGGCTGGGTGGGTACCGCTTGTGGATTGTGACTGTGCACATGTAAATGGGTCGGGTGCCGCTTTGAGGGGATTGTGCTTGTGCACCTGTGCATGGGCCGCAGCATGTGCGGGTGCTGCCTTCAGGCAATTGTAGTTGTGCCCCTGTAAATGGGGCTGGTGCCACTTTAAGGGGAGTTTGAAAGTGCACCTGTAAATGTGGCGTGTGCCGCTTTAAGGGGATTGTGGTTGTGCACCTGTAAATGGGCCAGGTGGGCGGGTGCCGATTTAAGGCAATTGTGGTTATGCACCTCTCAATGGGGCAGGTGCCGCGTTATGGCAAATGTGGTTGTGCACCTGTAAATGGGCCGGATGGGCGGATGCCATTTTAAGGCAATTGTGGTTGCACACCTGTAAATGGGCTGGGAGGGCAGATGCCGTGTTAAGGGGATTATGGTTTTAGACCTGTGAATGGGGCGGGTGGGCGGGGGCCGCTTTAAGGGGATTGTGGTTGTGCACCTGTAAATGGGCTGGGTGGGGAACGCTTTAAGGGGATTGTGGTTGTGCACCTGGAAATGGGCTGGGCAGGCGAGTGATACTTTAAGGCAATTGTGGTTGAGCACCTGTAAATGGGCAGGTCGGGCGGGTGACGCTTTAAGGCAATTGTGGTTGTGCACCTGTAAATGGGCCGGAAGGGCGGGTGACGCTTTAAGGCAATTATGGATATGCACCTGTAAATGGGTCGGACGGGCGGGTGCCACTTTAAGGCAATTGTGGTTGTGCACCTGTAAATGGGCCGAGCAGGCGGGTGCCGCTTTAAGGCAATTGTGGTTGTGCACCTGTTAATGGGCAGGATGGGCGGATGCCACTTGAAGGCAATTGTGGTTGTGCCACTGTAAATGGGGCGGGTGCCGTTTTTAGGCAATTGTGGTTGTGCACCTGTAAATGGGACGGGTGCCGCTTTGAGGGGATTTTGAATGTGCACCTGTAAATGTGCCGGGTGCTGCTTTAAGGGGATTGTGGTTTTGCACCTGTAACTGCGGCGGGCTGGGCGGGTGCCACTTTAAGAGGATTGTGGCTGTGCACCTGTAAATGGGGTGGGTGCCGCTTTAAGTGGATTGTGCTGTGCACCTGTAAATGGGCCGGGCGAGCGGGGGCCGCTTTAAGGGGAATATGGTTGTACACCTGAAAATGGGCTGGACGGGCGGGTGCTGCTTTAAGGCAATTGTGGTTGTGCACCTGTAAATGGACCGGCTCGGCGGGGGCCGCTTTAAGGGGATTATGGTTGTACACCTGTGAATGGACCGGGCCAGCAGATGCCGCTTGAAGGGGATTGTGGTAGCGTACCTGTGATTGGGCCGGGCGGGCAGGTGCAGCTTTAAGGGGAATATGGTTGCACACCTGTAAATGGGCTGGTCGGGCGGGGGCCGCTTTCAGGCAATTGTGGTCGTGCACCTGTAAATGGGCCGGATGGGAGGGTGCCGCTTTAAGGCAATTGTGGTTGTGCACCTGTAAATGGGCCAAGTGGGCGGGTGCCGCTTTGAGGCAATTGTGGTTGTGCACCTGTAAATGGGCCTGACGAGCGGGTGTCGCCTGAAGGCAATTGTGGTTGTGCACCTGTAAATGGGGTAGGTGCCACTTTAAGGCAATTGTACTTGTGCACTTGTAAATGGGGCTGGTGCCACTTTAAGGGGATTGTGTTTGTGTACATGTAAATGGGCCGCACGTGCGGGTGTCGCTTTAAGGCAATTGTGGTTGTGCACCTGTAAATGTGCTGGGTGGGCGGGTGACACTGAAAGGCAATTGTGGTTGTGCACCTGTAAATGGGCCGAGCGGGCGGGTGCCGCTTTACGGCAATTGTGGTTGTGCACCTGTAAATGAGCAGGTCGATTGGGTGATGCTTCAAGGGGATTGTGGTTGTGCACCCGTAAATGGGCCGGGCAGGCGGGTGCTACTTTAAGGCATGTGTGGTTGTGCACCTGGAAATGGGCTGAGCGGGCGGGTGCAGCTTTGAGGCAATTGTGGTTGTACACCTGTAAATGTGCCGGACGGGCGGGTGCCGCTTGAAGGCAATTGTGGTTGTGCACCTGTAAATGGGGCGGGTGCCGGTTTCATGCAATTGTGGTTGTGCACCTGTAAATGGGGCGGGTGCCGTTTTCAGGCAATTGTGCTTGTGCGCTTGTAAATGGGGCGGGTGCCGCTTTAAGGGGATTGTGTTTGTGTACATGTAAATGGGCCGCACGTGCGGGTGCCGCCTTCAGGCAATTGTGGTTGTGCACCTGTAAATGGGGTGGGTGGCGCTTTGAGGAGATTTAGAATGTGCACCTGTAAATGTGCCGGGTGCTACTTTAAGGGGATTGTGGTTTTGCACCTGTAACTGCGGCGGGCTGGGCGGGGCCGCTTTAAGGGGATTGTGGCTGTGTACCTGTAAATGGAGCGGGTGCCGCTTTAAGGCAAATGTGGTTGTGCACCTGTAAATGGGCCGGGCGGGCGGCAGCCGCTTTAAGGCGATTATGGTTGTACACCTGTATATAGGCCGGGCAGGCGGGTCCCGCTTCAAGGCAATTGTGGTTGTGCACATGTAAATGGGCCGGGTGGGTGGGTGCCTCTTTACGGCAATTGTGATTGTGCACCTGTAAATGTGCTGGGCGGGCGGGTGACGCTTTAAGGCAATTATGGTTGTGGACCTGTAAATGGGTCGAGCGGGCGGGTGCCGCTTTAAGGCAATTGTGGTTGTACACCTGTAAATAGGCCGGACGGGCGGGTGCCGCTTGAAGACAATTGTAGTTGTGCACCTGTAAATGGGCCGGACGGGCGGGTACCGCTTTAAGGCAATTGTGATTGTGCATCTGTACATGGGCCAGGCGGGTCAGGCCGCTTTAATGGGATTATGGTTGTACACCTGTAAATGGGCCAGGCGGTCAGATGCCACTTTAAGGGGATTATGGTTGTGCATCTGTAAATCGGCTGGATGGGCGGGTGACGCTTTCAGGTACTTGTGGTTGTGCACCTGTAAATGGGCCAGATGGGCAGGTGCCGCTTTAAGGCAGTTGTGGTTGTGCACCTGTAAATGGGCCAAGCGGGCGGGTGCCGCTTTAAGGCAATTGTGTTTGTGCACCTATAAATGGGCAGGTAGGGCGGGTGACGCTTTAAGACAATTGTGGTTGTGCACCTGTAAATGGGCAGGTCGGGCGGGTGACGCTTTAAGGCAATTGTGGTTGTGCACCTGTAAATGGGTTGGACGGGCGGGTGCCATTTAAGGCAATTGTGTTTGTGCATCTGTAAATGGGCCGAGCAGGTGGGTGCCGCTTTAAGGCAATTGTGATTGTGCATCTGTAAATGGGCCAGGAGGGCGGGTGCCGCTTCAAGGGGATTGTGGTTGTGCATCTGTAAATGAGCCGGCCGGGTGGGGCCGTTTTAAGGGGTTTATGGTTGTGCATCTGTCCCTGGGCCGGGCGGGTGAGGCCACTTTAAGGGGATTATGGTTGTACACCTGTAAATGGGCCAGGCGGGCAGATGCCACTTTAAGGGGATTATGGTTGTGCATCTGTAAATAGGCTGGATGGGCGGGTGACGCGTTCAGGTACTTGTGGTTGTGCACCAGTAAATGGGCCAGATGGGCAGGTGCCACTTTAAGGCAATTGTGGTTGTGCACCTGTAAATGGGCCAAGCGGGCGAGTGCCGCTTTAAGGCAATTATGTTTGTGCACCTATAAATGGGCAGGTCGGGCGGGTGACGCTTTAAGACAATTGTGGTTGTGCACCTGTAAATGGGCAGGTCGGGCGGGTGACGCTTTAAGGCAATTGTGGTTGTGCACCTGTAAATGGGTCGGACGGGCGGCTGCCATTTAAGGCAATTGTGTTTATGCATCTGTAAATGGGCCGAGCAGGTGGGTGCCGCTTTAAGGCAATTGTGATTGTGCATCTGTAAATGGGCCAGGAGGGCGGGTGCCGCTTCAAGGGGATTGTGGTTGTGCATCTGTACATGGGCCGGGCGGGTGAGGCCACTTTAAGGGGATTATGGTTGTACACCTGTAAATGGGCCAGGCGGGCAGATGCCACTTTAAGGGGATTATGGTTGTGCATCTGTAAATACGCTGGATGGGCGGGTGACGCTTTCAGGTACTTGTGGTTGTGCACCTGTAAATGGGCCGAGCAGGTGGGTGCCGCTTTAAGGCAATTGTGATTGTGCATCTGTAAATGGGCCAGGAGGGCGGGTGCCGCTTCAAGGGGATTGTGGTTGTGCATCTGTAAATGAGCCGGCCGGGTGGGGCCGTTTTAAGGGGTTTATGGTTGTGCATCTGTCCCTGGGCCGGGCGGGTGAGGCCACTTTAAGGGGATTATGGTTGTACACCTGTAAATGGGCCAGGCGGGCAGATGCCACTTTAAGGGGATTATGGTTGTGCATCTGTAAATAGGCTGGATGGGCGGGTGACGCGTTCAGGTACTTGTGGTTGTGCACCAGTAAATGGGCCAGATGGGCAGGTGCCACTTTAAGGCAATTGTGGTTGTGCACCTGTAAATGGGCCAAGCGGGCGAGTGCCGCTTTAAGGCAATTATGTTTGTGCACCTATAAATGGGCAGGTCGGGCGGGTGACGCTTTAAGACAATTGTGGTTGTGCACCTGTAAATGGGCAGGTCGGGCGGGTGACGCTTTAAGGCAATTGTGGTTGTGCACCTGTAAATGGGTCGGACGGGCGGCTGCCATTTAAGGCAATTGTGTTTGTGCATCTGTAAATGGGCCAAGCAGGTGGGTGCCGTTTTAAGGCAATTGTGATTGTGCACCTGTAAATGGGTCGGACGGGCGGGTGCCATTTAAGGCAATTGTGTTTGTGCATCTGTAAATGGGCCAAGCAGGTGGGTGCCGTTTTAAGGCAATTGTGATTGTGCATCTGTAAATGGGCCAGGAGGGCGGGTGCCGCTTCAAGGGGATTGTGGTTGTGCATCTGTACATGGGCCGGGTGGGTGAGGCCACTTTAAGGGGATTAGGGTTGTACACCTGTAAATGGGCCAGGCGGGCAGATGCCACTTTAAGGCGATTATGGTTGTGCATCTGTAAATAGGCTGGATGGGCGGGTGACGCGTTCAGGTACTTGTGGTTGTGCACCTGTAAATGGGCCAGATGGGCAGGTGCCACTTTAAGGCAATTGTGGTTGTGCACCTGTAAATGGGCCAAGCGGGCGGGTGCCACTTTAAGGCAATTGTGTTTGTGCACCTATAAATGGGCAGGTCGGGCGGGTGACGCTTTAAGACAATTGTGGTTGTGCACCTGTAAATGGGCAGGTCGGGCGGGTGACGCTTTAAGGCAATTGTGGTTGTGCACCTGTAAATGGGTCGGACGGGCGGCTGCCATTTAAGGCAATTGTGTTTATGCATCTGTAAATGGGCCGAGCAGGTGGGTGCCGCTTTAAGGCAATTGTGATTGTGCATCTGTAAATGGGCCAGGAGGGCGGGTGCCGCTTCAAGGGGATTGTGGTTGTGCATCTGTACATGGGCCGGGCGGGTGAGGCCACTTTAAGGGGATTATGGTTGTACACCTGTAAATGGGCCAGGCGGGCAGATGCCACTTTAAGGGGATTATGGTTGTGCATCTGTAAATACGCTGGATGGGCGGGTGACGCTTTCAGGTACTTGTGGTTGTGCACCTGTAAATGGGCCGAGCAGGTGGGTGCCGCTTTAAGGCAATTGTGATTGTGCATCTGTAAATGGGCCAGGAGGGCGGGTGCCACTTCAAGGGGATTGTGGTTGTGCATCTGTAAATGGGCCGAGCGGGCGGGTTACGCTTCAAGGGGATTGTGGTTGTACACCTGTAAATGGGCCGGGCGGGCAGATGCCACTTTAAGGAGATTATGGTTGTGCACATATAAATGGGCCAGGAGGGCGGGTGCAGCTTCAAGGGGATTGTAGTTGTGCACCTGTAAATGGGCCGAGAGGGCGGGTGATGCTTTAAGGCAATTGTGGTTGTGCTTCTGTAAATGGGCCGAGCGGGCGGGTGCCGCTTTAAGGCAATTGTGGTTGTGCACCTGTGAATGAGCCGGACGGGCGGGCGCCGTTTCAAGGGGATTGTGGCTGTACACATGTAAATGGGCCGGGCGGGCAGATGCCACTTTAAGGAGATTATGGTTGTGCACATATTAATGGGCCAGGAGGGCGGGTGCCGCTTCAAGGGGATTGTGGTTGTGCACCTGTAAATGGGCCGAGAGGGCGAGTGCCGCTTTAAGGCAATTGTGGTTGTGCATCTGTAAATGGGCAGGTCGGGCGGGTGCTGCTTTAAGGCAATTGTGGTTGTGCACCTGTAAATGGGCCGAGCGGGCGGGTGCCGCTTTAAGTCAATTATGGTTGTGCACCTGTAAATGTGCCAGATGGGCAGGTGTCACTTGAATTCAATTGTGGTTGTGTACCTGTAAATGGGGCGTGTGCCGTTTCTAGGCAATTGTGGTTGTGCACCTGTCAATGGGGTGGTTGTGCACCTGTCAATAGGGTGGGTGCCGCTTTAAGGCAATTGTGGTTGTGCACCTGTAAATGGGGCGGGTGGCGCTTTGAGGGGATTTTGAATGTGCACTTGTAAATGTGCCGGGTGCTGCTTTAAGGGGATTGTGGTTTTTCACCTGTAACTGCGGCGGGCTGGGCGGGTGCCACTTTAAGGGGATTGTGGCTATGCACCTGTAAATGGGGTGGGTGCCGCTTTAAGGGGATTGTGCTTGTGCACCTGTAAATGGGCCGGGCGAGCAGATGCCGCTTTAAGGCAAATGTGGTTGTGCACCTGTAACTGGGCCTGGCAGGCGGGGGCCGCTTTAAGTGGAATATGGTTGTGCACCTGAAAAGGGGTGGACGGGCGTTTACCGCTTTAAGGCAATTATGGTTGTGCACCTGTAAATGGACCGGCCGGGCGGGTGGGCCGCATTAAGGGGATTATGGTTGTACACCTGTGAATGGACCGGGCCGGCGGATGCCACTTGAAGGGGATTGTGCTAGCGCACCTGTGATTGGGCCGGGCAGGCGGGTGCAGCTTTAAAGGGAATATGGTTGCACACCTGTAAATGGGCTGGGCGGGCGGGGACCGCTTTAAGGAGATTATGGTTGTACACTTTTAAATGGGCTGGACGGGTGGGTGACGTTTTCAGGCAATTGTGGTCGTGCACCTGAAAATGGGTCAGACAGGCGGGTGCCGCTTCAAGGGGATTGTGGTTGTGCACCCGTAAATGGGCCGGGCAGGTGGGTTCTACTTTAAGGCATTTGTGGTTGTGCACCTGTAAATGGGCCGAGCGGAAGGGTGCCGCTTTGAGACAATTGTAGTTGTGCACCTGTAAATGGGCCGGACGGGCGGGTGCCGCCTGAAGGAAATTGTGGTTGTGCACCTGTAAATGGGGCGGGTGCCGCTTTAAGGCAATTGTGCTTGTGCACTTGTAAATGGGGCGGCTGCCGCTTTAAGGGAATTGTGTTTGTGTACATGTAAATGGGCCGCACGTACGAGTGTCACCTTAAGGCAATTGTGGTTGTACACCTGTAAATGGGGCGGGTGGCGCTTTAAGGGGATTGTGGTTTTGCACCTGTAACTGCGGCGGGCTGGGCGGGTGCCGCTTTAAGGGGATTGTGGTTGTGCACCTGTAAATGGGGCAGGTGCCGCTTTAAGGCAATTGTGCTTGTGCACTTGTAAATGGGACGGCTTCCGATTTAAGGGAATTGTGTTTGTGTACATGTAAATGGGCCGCACGTGTGAATGTCGCCTTAAGGCAATTGTGCTTGTGCACCTGTAAATGGGGCGGGTGGCACTTTAAGGGGATTCTGGTTTTGCACCTGTAACTGCGGCGGGCTGGGCGGGTGCCGCTTTAAGGGGATTGTGGTTGTGCACCTGTAAATGGGCCAGACGGGCGGCAGCCGCTTTAAGGCGATTATGGTTGTACACCTGTATATGGGCCGGGCAGACGGGTCCCGCTTCAAGGCAATTGTGGTTGTGCACCTGTAAATAGGCTGGACAGGTGGGTGCCGCTTTAAGGCAATTGGGGTTGTGCACGTGTAAATGGGCCAGGCAGGCGGGTGCCTCTTTACGACAATTGTGGTTGTGCACCTGTAAATGGGCAGGTCGGGCGGGTGACACTTTAAGGCAATTATGGTTGTGCACCTGTAAATGGGCCAGGAGGGCGGGTGCCGCTTTGAGGCAATTGCGGTTGTGCACCTGTGAATGGGCCTGACGGGCGGGTGCCACTTTAAGGCAATTGTGATTGTGCATCTGTAAATGGGTCGAGCGGGCGGGCGGGTGCCGCTTCAAGGGGATTGTGGTTGTACACCTGTAAATGGGCCGGACGAGCGGGTGCCGTTTTCAGGCAATTGTGGTTGAGCACCTGTAAATGGGGCGGGTGCCGCTTTGAGGGGATTTTGAATGTGCACCTGTAAATGTGCCGGGTGTTGCTTTAAGGGGATTGTGGTTTTGCACCTGTAACTGCGGCGGGCTGGGCGGGTGCCACTTTAAGAGGATTGTGGCTGTGCACCTGTAAATGGGGTGGGTGCCGCTTTAAGTGGATTGTGCTGTGCACCTGTAAATGGGCCGGGCGAGCGGGGGCCGCTTTAAGGGGATTGTGGTTGTGCACCTGAAAATGGGCTGGACGGGCGGGTGCTGCTTTAAGGCAATTGTGGTTGTGCACCTGTAAATGGACCGGCTCGGCGGGGGCCGCTTTAAGGGGATTATGGTTGTACACCTGTGAATGGACCGGGCCAGCAGATGCCGCTTGAAGGGGATTGTGGTAGCGTACCTGTGATTGGGCCGGGCGGGCAGGTGCAGCTTTAAGGGGAATATGGTTGCACACCTGTAAATGGGCTGGTCGGGCGGGGGCCGCTTTCAGGCAATTGTGGTCGTGCACCTGTAAATGGGCCGGATGGGAGGGTGCCGCTTTAAGGCAATTGTGGTTGTGCACCTGTAAATGGGCCAAGTGGGCGGGTGCCGCTTTGAGGCAATTGTGGTTGTGCACCTGTAAATGGGCCTGACGAGCGGGTGTCGCCTGAAGGCAATTGTGGTTGTGCACCTGTAAATGGGGTAGGTGCCGCTTTAAGGCAATTGTACTTGTGCACTTGTAAATGGGGCTGGTGCCACTTTAAGGGGATTGTGTTTGTGTACATGTAAATGGGCCGCACGTGCGGGTGTCGCTTTAAGGCAATTGTGGTTGTGCACCTGTAAATGTGCTGGGTGGGCGGGTGACACTGAAAGGCAATTGTGGTTGTGCACCTGTAAATGGGCCGAGCGGGCGGGTGCCGCTTTACGGCAATTGTGGTTGTGCACCTGTAAATGAGCAGGTCGATTGGGTGATGCTTCAAGGGGATTGTGGTTGTGCACCCGTAAATGGGCCGGGCAGGCGGGTGCTACTTTAAGGCATGTGTGGTTGTGCACCTGGAAATGGGCTGAGCGGGCGGGTGCAGCTTTGAGGCAATTGTGGTTGTACACCTGTAAATGTGCCGGACGGGCGGGTGCCGCTTGAAGGCAATTGTGGTTGTGCACCTGTAAATGGGGCGGGTGCCGGTTTCATGCAATTGTGGTTGTGCACCTGTAAATGGGGCGGGTGCCGTTTTCAGGCAATTGTGCTTGTGCGCTTGTAAATGGGGCGGGTGCCGCTTTAAGGGGATTGTGTTTGTGTACATGTAAATGGGCCGCACGTGCGGGTGCCGCCTTCAGGCAATTGTGGTTGTGCACCTGTAAATGGGGTGGGTGGCGCTTTGAGGAGATTTAGAATGTGCACCTGTAAATGTGCCGGGTGCTACTTTAAGGGGATTGTGGTTTTGCACCTGTAACTGCGGCGGGCTGGGCGGGGCCGCTTTAAGGGGATTGTGGCTGTGTACCTGTAAATGGAGCGGGTGCCGCTTTAAGGCAAATGTGGTTGTGCACCTGTAAATGGGCCGGGCGGGCGGCAGCCGCTTTAAGGCGATTATGGTTGTACACCTGTATATAGGCCGGGCAGGCGGGTCCCGCTTCAAGGCAATTGTGGTTGTGCACATGTAAATGGGCCGGGTGGGTGGGTGCCTCTTTACGGCAATTGTGATTGTGCACCTGTAAATGTGCTGGGCGGGCGGGTGACGCTTTAAGGCAATTATGGTTGTGGACCTGTAAATGGGTCGAGCGGGCGGGTGCCGCTTTAAGGCAATTGTGGTTGTACACCTGTAAATAGGCCGGACGGGCGGGTGCCGCTTGAAGACAATTGTAGTTGTGCACCTGTAAATGGGCCGGACGGGCGGGTACCGCTTTAAGGCAATTGTGATTGTGCATCTGTACATGGGCCAGGCGGGTCAGGCCGCTTTAATGGGATTATGGTTGTACACCTGTAAATGGGCCAGGCGGTCAGATGCCACTTTAAGGGGATTATGGTTGTGCATCTGTAAATCGGCTGGATGGGCGGGTGACGCTTTCAGGTACTTGTGGTTGTGCACCTGTAAATGGGCCAGATGGGCAGGTGCCGCTTTAAGGCAGTTGTGGTTGTGCACCTGTAAATGGGCCAAGCGGGCGGGTGCCGCTTTAAGGCAATTGTGATTGTGCATCTGTAAATGGGCCAGGAGGGCGGGTGCCGCTTCAAGGGGATTGTGGTTGTGCATCTGTACATGGGCCGGGCGGGTGAGGCCACTTTAAGGGGATTATGGTTGTACACCTGTAAATGGGCCAGGCGGGCAGATGCCACTTTAAGGGGATTATGGTTGTGCATCTGTAAATACGCTGGATGGGCGGGTGACGCTTTCAGGTACTTGTGGTTGTGCACCTGTAAATGGGCCGAGCAGGTGGGTGCCGCTTTAAGGCAATTGTGATTGTGCATCTGTAAATGGGCCAGGAGGGCGGGTGCCACTTCAAGGGGATTGTGGTTGTGCATCTGTAAATGGGCCGAGCGGGCGGGTTACGCTTCAAGGGGATTGTGGTTGTACACCTGTAAATGGGCCGGGCGGGCAGATGCCACTTTAAGGAGATTATGGTTGTGCACATATAAATGGGCCAGGAGGGCGGGTGCAGCTTCAAGGGGATTGTAGTTGTGCACCTGTAAATGGGCCGAGAGGGCGGGTGATGCTTTAAGGCAATTGTGGTTGTGCTTCTGTAAATGGGCCGAGCGGGCGGGTGCCGCTTTAAGGCAATTGTGGTTGTGCACCTGTGAATGAGCCGGACGGGCGGGCGCCGTTTCAAGGGGATTGTGGCTGTACACATGTAAATGGGCCGGGCGGGCAGATGCCACTTTAAGGAGATTATGGTTGTGCACATATTAATGGGCCAGGAGGGCGGGTGCCGCTTCAAGGGGATTGTGGTTGTGCACCTGTAAATGGGCCGAGAGGGCGAGTGCCGCTTTAAGGCAATTGTGGTTGTGCATCTGTAAATGGGCAGGTCGGGCGGGTGCCGCTTTAAGGCAATTGTGGTTGTGCACCTGTAAATGGGCCGAGCGGGCGGGTGCCGCTTTAAGTCAATTATGGTTGTGCACCTGTAAATGTGCCAGATGGGCAGGTGTCACTTGAATTCAATTGTGGTTGTGTACCTGTAAATGGGGCGTGTGCCGTTTCTAGGCAATTGTGGTTGTGCACCTGTCAATGGGGTGGTTGTGCACCTGTCAATAGGGTGGGTGCCGCTTTAAGGCAATTGTGGTTGTGCACCTGTAAATGGGGCGGGTGGCGCTTTGAGGGGATTTTGAATGTGCACTTGTAAATGTGCCGGGTGCTGCTTTAAGGGGATTGTGGTTTTTCACCTGTAACTGCGGCGGGCTGGGCGGGTGCCACTTTAAGGGGATTGTGGCTATGCACCTGTAAATGGGGTGGGTGCCGCTTTAAGGGGATTGTGCTTGTGCACCTGTAAATGGGCCGGGCGAGCAGATGCCGCTTTAAGGCAAATGTGGTTGTGCACCTGTAACTGGGCCTGGCAGGCGGGGGCCGCTTTAAGTGGAATATGGTTGTGCACCTGAAAAGGGGTGGACGGGCGTTTACCGCTTTAAGGCAATTATGGTTGTGCACCTGTAAATGGACCGGCCGGGCGGGTGGGCCGCATTAAGGGGATTATGGTTGTACACCTGTGAATGGACCGGGCCGGCGGATGCCACTTGAAGGGGATTGTGCTAGCGCACCTGTGATTGGGCCGGGCAGGCGGGTGCAGCTTTAAAGGGAATATGGTTGCACACCTGTAAATGGGCTGGGCGGGCGGGGACCGCTTTAAGGAGATTATGGTTGTACACTTTTAAATGGGCTGGACGGGTGGGTGACGTTTTCAGGCAATTGTGGTCGTGCACCTGAAAATGGGTCAGACAGGCGGGTGCCGCTTCAAGGGGATTGTGGTTGTGCACCCGTAAATGGGCCGGGCAGGTGGGTGCTACTTTAAGGCATTTGTGGTTGTGCACCTGTAAATGGGCCGAGCGGAAGGGTGCCGCTTTGAGACAATTGTAGTTGTGCACCTGTAAATGGGCCGGACGGGCGGGTGCCGCCTGAAGGAAATTGTGGTTGTGCACCTGTAAATGGGGCGGGTGCCGCTTTAAGGCAATTGTGCTTGTGCACTTGTAAATGGGGCGGCTGCCGCTTTAAGGGAATTGTGTTTGTGTACATGTAAATGGGCCGCACGTACGAGTGTCACCTTAAGGCAATTGTGGTTGTACACCTGTAAATGGGGCGGGTGGCGCTTTAAGGGGATTGTGGTTTTGCACCTGTAACTGCGGCGGGCTGGGCGGGTGCCGCTTTAAGGGGATTGTGGTTGTGCACCTGTAAATGGGGCAGGTGCCGCTTTAAGGCAATTGTGCTTGTGCACTTGTAAATGGGACGGCTTCCGATTTAAGGGAATTGTGTTTGTGTACATGTAAATGGGCCGCACGTGCGAATGTCGCCTTAAGGCAATTGTGCTTGTGCACCTGTAAATGGGGCGGGTGGCACTTTAAGGGGATTCTGGTTTTGCACCTGTAACTGCGGCGGGCTGGGCGGGTGCCGCTTTAAGGGGATTGTGGTTGTGCACCTGTAAATGGGCCAGACGGGCGGCAGCCGCTTTAAGGCGATTATGGTTGTACACCTGTATATGGGCCGGGCAGACGGGTCCCGCTTCAAGGCAATTGTGGTTGTGCACCTGTAAATAGGCTGGACAGGTGGGTGCCGCTTTAAGGCAATTGGGGTTGTGCACGTGTAAATGGGCCAGGCAGGCGGGTGCCTCTTTACGACAATTGTGGTTGTGCACCTGTAAATGGGCAGGTCGGGCGGGTGACACTTTAAGGCAATTATGGTTGTGCACCTGTAAATGGGCCAGGAGGGCGGGTGCCGCTTTGAGGCAATTGCGGTTGTGCACCTGTGAATGGGCCTGACGGGCGGGTGCCACTTTAAGGCAATTGTGATTGTGCATCTGTAAATGGGTCGAGCGGGCGGGCGGGTGCCGCTTCAAGGGGATTGTGGTTGTACACCTGTAAATGGGCCGGACGAGCGGGTGCCGTTTTCAGGCAATTGTGGTTGAGCACCTGTAAATGGGGCGGGTGCCGCTTTAAGGGGATTGTGTTTGTGTGCATGTAAATTGGCCGTACGTGCGGGTGCCGCCTTGAGGCAATTGTGGTTGTGCACCTGTAAATGAGGCGGGTGGCACTTTGAGGGGATTTTGAATGTGCACCTGTAAATGCGCCGGGTGCTACTTTAAGGGGATTGTGGTTTTGCACCTGTAACTGCGGCAGGCTGGGCGGGTGCCGCTTTAAGGGGATTGTGGTTGTGCACCTGTAAATGGGCCGGGCGGGCAGCAGCCGCTTTAAGGCGATTATGGTTGTACACCTGTATATGGGCCAGGCAGGCGGGTCCCGCTTCAAGGCAATTGTGGTTGTTCACTTGTAAATAGGCTGGACAGGCGGGTGCCGCTTTCAGGCAATTGTGGTTGTGCACATGTAAATGGGCGGGTCGGGCGGGTGACGTTTCAAGGCAATTATGGCTGTGGACCTGTAAATGGGTCGAGCGGGCGGGTGACGCTTCAAGGCAATTGTGGTTGTACACCTGTAAATGGGCCAGACGGGCGGGTGCCGCTTGAAGGCAATTGTGGTTATGTACCTGTAAATGGGCCGGACGGGCGGGTACTGCTTTAAGGCAATTGTGATTGTGCATCTGTAAATGGGCCAGGAGGGCGGGTGCCGCTTCAAGGGGATTGTGGTTGTGCATCTGTAAATGAGCCGGCCGGGTGGGGCCGCTTTAAGGGGATTATGGTTGTACACCTGTAAATGGGCCAGGCGGGCAGATTCCACTTCAAGGGGATTATGGTTGTGCATCTGTAAATAGGCTGGATGGGCGGGTGACGCTTTCAGGAACTTGTGGTTGTGCACTTGTGAACGGGCCTGACGGGCAGATGCCACTTTAAGGCAATTGTGATTGTGCATCTGTAAATGGGCTGAGCGGGTGGGTGCCGCTTTAAGGCAAATGTGGTTGTGCACCTGTAAATGGAGCGGGCTGGGCGGGTGCCACTTTAAGGGGATTGTGCTTGTGCACCTGTAAATGGGATGGGTGCCGCTTTAAGGGGATTGTGCTTCTGCACCTGTAAATGGGCCAGGCGAGCGGGTGCCGCTTTAAGGGAAATGTAGTTGTGCACCTGTAAATGGGCCGGACGGGCGGCAGCCGCTTTACGGCGATTATGGTTGTACACCTGTATATGGGCCGAGCAGGCGGCTCCCGCTTCAAGGCAATTATGGTTGTGCACCTGTAAATAGGCTGGACAGGCGGGTGCCGCTTTAAGACAATTGTGGTTGTGCACGTGTAAATGGGCCGGGCGGGCGGGTGCCTCTTTACGGCAATTGTGGTTGTACACCTGTAAATGTGCTGGGCGGGCGGTTGACGCTTAAAGGCAATTGTGGTTGTGCACCTGTAAATGGGCTGAGCGGGCGGGTGCCGCTTTACGGAAATTGTGGTTTTGCACCTGTAAATGGGCAGGTCGAGCGGGTGATGCTTTAAGGCAATTATGGTTGTGCACCTGTAAATGGGCAAGGAGGACGGGTGCCGCTTCAATGGGATTGTGGTTGTGCACCCGTAAAGCCTACATCCGGGCCAGGGTGTCCTTAGAGATGGAGCACGCGGTCTCCACCGGTACGCTCGCGGCCTTCCGCGAGAGGTGGGCACCGGAGGGACTGGAGTGCATTGTCACCCCCGGCAACCAAATTTTAATTTGAATTTATATGTTTTAAAGTTTAATTTGTTTTAATTGCTGGGTTATTAGTGTGCCCCTCCCCTTTTATAGGGGGCACTTGTAAAAATTTATGATTTTATTGCCCCAAAAAAATCACAAATAAAAACAAAAAAAAAAGTTTTTAAAAAAAAGGAAAAAAAAGAGGGCAGTTAAAAGTGTCTGGAGTGTCCCCCAGATCGGGGGGCACTTGATTTAACGGTTTAATTTTGTTCTCCAATCAAAAGAGTTGTGCACCCGTAAATGGACCGGGCAGGCGTGTGCTACTTTAAGGCATTTGTGGTTGTGCACCTGTAAATAGGCTGAGCGGACGGGTGCCGCTTTAAGGCAATTGTGATTGTGCACCTGTAAATGGGCCGAGCGGGCGGGTGCCGCTTTCAGTCAATTGTGGTTGTGCACCTGTAAATGGGGCGGTTGCCGCTTTAAAGGGATTGTGTTCGTGTACATATAAATGGACCGCACTTGCGGGTGCCGCCTTAAGGCAATTGTGGTTGTGCACCTGTAAATGGGGCAGGTGGCACTTTGAAGGGATTTTGAACATGCACCTGTAAATGTGCCTGGTGCTGCTTTAAGGAGATTGTGGTTGTGCACCTGTAACGATGGCAGGCTGGGCGGATGCCGCTTTAAGGACATTGTGCTTGTGCACCTGTAAATGGGCCGGGCGGGCGGGTGCCGCTTTAAGGCAAATGTGGTTGTGCACCTGTAAATGGGCCTGGCGGGCAGAGGCTGCTTTAAGGGGAATATAGTTACACACCTGTAAATGGGCTGGGTGGGTGGGGGCCGCTTTAAGGGGATTATGGTTGTACACCTTTAAAAGGGCTGGACGGGCGGGTGACGCTTTCAGGCAATTGTGGTCGTGCACCTGTAAATGGACAGAGCGGGCGGGTGCCGCTTTAAGGCAATTGTGGTTGTGCGCCTGTAAATGGGCAGGTCGGGCGGGTGACGCTTTAAGTCAATTGTGGTTGTGCACCTGTGAATGGGCCGGATGGGCGGGTGCCACTTTAAGGCAATTGTGGTTGTGCACCTGTAAATGGGCCAGGAGGGCGGGTGCCACTTCAATGGGATTGTGGTTGTGCACCCGCAAATGGGCCAGTCAGGCGGGTGCTACTTTAAGGCATTTGTGGTTGTGCAACTGTAAATGGGCTGAGCGGGCGGGTGCCGCTTTGAGGCAATTGTGGTTGTGCACCTGTAAATGTGCGCACGTGTGGGTGCCGCCTTAAGGCAATTGTGGTTGTGCACCTGTAAATGGGGCGGGTGACGCTTTGAGCGGATTTTGAATGTGCACCTGTAAATGTGCCGGGTGCTGCTTTAAGGGGATTGTGGTTTTCCACCTGTAACTGCGGTGGGCTGGGCGGGTGCTGCTTTAAGGGGATTGTGGCTGTGCACCTGTAAATGAGCCGGATGGGCGGCAGCCACTTTACGGTGATTATGTTTGTGCATCTGTAAATGGGCCAGGAGGGTGTGTGCCGCTTCAAGGGGATTGTGGTTGTGCACCCGTAAATGGGCCGTGCAGGCGGGTTCTACTTTAAGGCATTTGTGGTTGTGCACCTGTAAATGGGCCGAGCGGGCGGGTGCCGCTTTGAGGCAATTGTGGATGTGCACCTGTAAATGGAGCGGGTGCCGTTTTCAGGCAATTGTGGTTGTGCACCTGTAAATGGGGCAGGTGCCGCTTTCAGTCAATTGTGGTTGTGCACCTGTAAATGGGGCGGGTGCCGCTTTAAGGCAATTGAGGTTGTGCACCTGTAAATGGGGCGGGTGGCGCTTTGAGGTGATTTTGAATGTGCACCTGTAAATGTGCCGGGTGCTGCTTTAAGGGGATTGTGGTTTTGCACCTGTAACTGCGGCGGGCTGGGCGGGTGCCACTTTAAGGGGTTGTGGCTGTGCACCTGTAAATGGGGTGGGTGCCGCTTTAAGGGGATTGTGCTTGTGCACCTGTAAATGGGCCGGGCGAGCGGGTGCCGCTTTAAGGCAAATGTGGTTGTGCACGTGTAAATGGGCCTGGCAGGTGGGGGCCGCTTTAAGGGGAATATGATTACACACCTGTAAATGGGCCGGGCAGGCGGCAGCCGCTTTACGGCGATTATGGTTGTACACCTGTATATGGGCCGAGCAGGCGGCTCCCGCTTCAAGGCAATTATGGTTGTGCACCTGTAAATAGGCTGGACAGGCGGGTGCCGCTTTAAGGCAATTGTGGTTGTGCACGTGTAAATGGGCCAGGCGGGCGGGTGCCTCTTTACGGCAATTGTGGTTGTGCACCTGTAAATGTGCTGGGCGGGCGGTTGACGCTTTAAGGCAATTGTGGTTGTGCACCTGTAAATGGGCTGAGCGGGCGGGTGCCGCTTTACGGAAATTGTGGTTTTGCACCTGTAAATGGGCAGGTCGAGCGGGTGATGCTTTAAGGCAATTATGGTTGTGCACCTGTAAATGGGCAAGGAGGGCGGGTGCCGCTTCAGTGGGATTGTGGTTGTGCACCCGTAAAGCCTACATCCGGGCCAGGGTGTCCTTAGAGATGGAGCACGCGGTCTCCACCGGTATGCTCGCGGCCTTCCGCGAGAGGTGGGCACCGGAGGGACTGGAGTGCATTGTCACCCCCGGCAACCAAATTTTAATTTGATTTTATATGTTTTAAAGTTTAATTTGTTTTAATTGCTGGGTTATTAGTGTGTCCCTCCCCTTTTATAGGGGGCACTTGTAAAAATTTATGATTTTATTGCCCAAAATAAATCACAAATAAAAACAAAAAAAAAAGTTTTTAAAAAAAAGGAAAAAAAAGAGGGCAGTTAAAAGTGTCTGGAGTGTCCCCCAGATCGGGGGGCACTTGATTTAACGGTTTAATTTTGTTCTCCAATCAAAAGAGTTGTGCACCCGTAAATGGACCGGGCAGGCGTGTGCTACTTTAAGGCATTTGTGGTTGTGCACCTGTAAATAGGCTGAGCGGACGGGTGCCGCTTTAAGGCAATTGTGATTGTGCACCTGTAAATGGGCCTGACGGGCAGGTGCCGCTTGAAGGCAATTGCGGTTGTGCACCTGTAAATCGGGTGGGTGCCACTTTAAGGCAATTGTGCTTGTGCACCTGTAAATGGGCCGAGCGGGCGGGTGCCGCTTTCAGTCAATTGTGGTTGTGCACCTGTAAATGGGGCGGTTGCCGCTTTAAGGGGATTGTGTTCGTGTACATATAAATGGACCGCACTTGCGGGTGCCGCCTTAAGGCAATTGTGGTTGTGCACCTGTAAATGGGGCAGGTGGCACTTTGAAGGGATTTTGAACGTGCACCTGTAAATGTGCCTGGTGCTGCTTTAAGGAGATTGTGGTTGTGCACCTGTAACGATGGCAGGCTGGGCGGATGCCGCTTTAAGGACATTGTGCTTGTGCACCTGTAAATGGGCCGGGCGGGCGGGTGCCGCTTTAAGGCAAATGTGGTTGTGCACCTGTAAATGGGCCTGGCGGGCAGAGGCTGCTTTAAGGGGAATATAGTTACACACCTGTAAATGGGCTGGGTGGGTGGGGGGCGCTTTAAGGGGATTATGGTTGTACACCTTTAAAAGGGCTGGACGGGCGGGTGACGCTTTCAGGCAATTGTGGTCGTGCACCTGTAAATGGACAGAGCGGGCGGGTGCCGCTTTAAGGAGATTATGGTTGTACACCTGAAAATGGGCTGGACGGGCGGGTGCCGCTTTAAGGCAATTGTGGTTGTGCACCTGTAAATGGACCGGCCGGGCGGTGGCCGCTTTAAGGGGATTATGGTTGTACTCCTGTGAATGGACCGGGCGGGCGGATGCCGCTTGAAGGGGATTGTGGTAGCGCACCTGTGATTGGGCCGGGCGGGCGGGTGTAGCTTTAAGAGGAGTGTGGTTGTGCAGCTGTAAATGGGCTGGGCAGACGGGGGCCGCTTTAATGCAATTGTGATTGTGCACCTGTAAATGGGCTAGACGGGCGGGTGCGGCTTTAAGGCAATTGGGGCTCTGCACCTGTAAATGGGCCGGGCGGGCGGGGACTGCTTTAACGCGGTTGTGGTTGTGCACCATTAAATGCGGCGGCTGGGTGGGTGCCGCTTGAAGGGGATTGTGGTTGTGCACCTGTAAATGCGGCAGGCTGGGCGTGTGCCGCTTTAAGGGGATTCTGGCTGTGCACCTGAAAATGGGGCGGATGCCGCTTTAAGTGAATTGTGCTTGTGCACCTGTAAATGGGCCGCACGTGCAGGTGCCGCCTTCAGGCAATTGTGGTTGTGTACCTGTAAATGGGGTGGATGCCGCTTTAAGGGGATTTCGAATATGCAGTTGTAAATGTGGCGGGTGGCACTTTAAGGCAATTGTAGTTGTGCACCTGTGAATAGGTCGTGTGGGCGGTTGCTGTTTTAAGTAGATGGTAGTTGTGCACCTTTAAATGGAGCGGGGCCGCCTTGAGGCAATTGTGGTTGTGCACCTGTAAATGGGCCGGACGGATGGGGGCCGCTTAAAGGGGATTATGGTTGTATACATGTAAATGTTCCGGACTCCTGGTGGGTCAGTGGCGGGTGGACTCCTTGCCGGAGGAGCTCAGGCCTTTTGCCTGGATTACGATCCATCTCCTCTAGCCCCGACGAGGAAGCCTGGCCGGCGAACTGGCAAGATCTGAAGGCCAAGGTCGCCGCTCACCTAGTGCACTGGACAGGACTGCTCCGAGTGCTGTCCTACAGGGGTCAAGCGCTAGTCATAAACCAGCTGGTGGCCGCTATGCTGTGGTACCGGCTGGTCACTTTGGCCCCTCCCCCTGCGTTTGTCGCCAAGAAACAGAAGAAGCTGGTGGACTTCTTCTGGAACAACAGGAAGCACTGGGTCTCTGCGGCGGTCTTGAGTCTCCCGCTTAGGGAGGGCGGTCAGCCGTTGGTGTGCGTCAGCACCCAGCTAGCGACTTTCCATCTTCAGACCCTGCAGAGATACCTTTACGTTGAGCCCCCTCCTAGGTGGCGTGTGCTGGCGACGTATTTCTTCCGCCAGCAGCACAGCCTCCTGCTTGATGGCGGAGGAGTGGGCTGGATGGCGCCAGACGTGCTGGCACAGCACCTAAATTCGGCCGACGTGCGGCCGATGCCATCGAGTCGCTAAAAACAGCTCTGGGCCCTGACTCCGTTAGGTGTGTCGAGGAGGCTCAAGCACATGGGAAGATCCCGTCCGAACTGACCCCGTCCGGATGGAATTCCTCATCGGCGCCAAGCCCCGAAACCTCCCTCGGGAGCCGGCACCTCACAACTTGAGCCGCCTCGGGGAAATCCCCTCCATGCCTTTCAGTTCGGAGGAGGCGGGGGTCCCCGATGGAGTGCACTCTACGCGGGAGTTCTCTATTTATCGGGGACTTGGCCTGGAGGATGGTGCATGGAGCAGTCCTGTGCAATACATTTTTAAGCCGGTTCACGGGCTCCCAGGCCGCCTGTAATTTCTACGGTCTGGAAGAGTCCGTGTTCCATGTTTTTATGGAGTGTGCGAGGTTGCAGCCCCTGTTCCATTATTTAAAGGGGCTGCTCCTCAATTTCTGGTTGCACTTCAGTCCCACACTCCTGATCTTTGGGCACCCTGTGCGGAGGGGAGCGGGTAGGTATGAGGGCCTCCTCATAGGACTGCTCCTGAGCACGACCAAGGGTGCCATCAGCCGGTCCAGGCAGCGGGCGGTCAAGGGGATCGTTCAGCCTGACTGCCTGCCTCTCTTCCACGCCTACATCCGAGCCAGGATGTCCTTCGAGATGGAGCACGTGGTGTCCACCGGTACGCTCGCGGCCTTCTGTGAGAGGTGGGCACCGGAGGGACTAGAGTGCATCATCACCCCCGGCAACCAAATTTTAATTTGATTTTTACATGTTTTAAAGTTTAATTTGTTTTAATTGCCGGTTTAAGTGTCCTCCTCCCCTTTTATAGGGGGTACTTGTAAATTCTGGTTTCACTGCCCAAAAAAACCCACAAAAAGCACAAAAAAAACCCCAAAAAAGGGCATTTGAAAAGTGTCTGGAGGGACACTCGATCTAACTGTTTATTTTGTACCCCCCCCCCCCTATAAATGTGGCGGCCTGGGCGGGTGTCGATTTAAGGGGATTGTGACTGTGCACCTGTAAATGGGCCGGACGGGCGGGTGCCGCTTTAAGGCAATTGTGGTTGTGCAGCTGTAAATGGGCCGGACGGGCGGGCGCCGCTTTAAGGAGTTTGAACTCAAACGGCGCCGGCGGGAAGGCTGTCCCAAAGTACTGCGCGGCAAGATGGCGGCGGGTTGGGAGCGGAGCCTGCTGGAGATCGGTGGCGCCGAGCGCGACCTCCCGGCCTGGAGGGAGGTGCGGGCCGACCTGGGTGAGTGAGTGAGTGAGTGAGTGAGTGAGCGGGGCCCGGGGGAGAGGCCGGAGAGCGGGGGGGACCCGGCGCGGGGCGCTGTCCGGGAGCATAGCCCGCGTGCGGTGAGGCCCAGGCCCGGTGTCGCTCCCGCCCGCCTGGTCCAGGAGCAGGCCGCACTCGGGCCCTCACACCGGGGAGCGGCCTCCCGCTCTCCCGACTGCACCTCTTCGCTGTCTCCCTGTCAGTGACCAACAACTAACTACTTGTGTTTATATACCGCCTATAACCCAATGAAACGTCCCAAGGCGCTTCACAGCAGGGTTATAAAACAACAGATACATTTGACACCGAGCCACATAAGGAGAAATTAGGGCAGGTGACCAAAAGCCTGGTCAAAGAGATAGGTTTTAAAGAGCGTCTTAAAGGAGGAAAGAGGAGGAGCGGTTTAGGGAGGGAGTTCCAGAGCTTGGGGCCCAGGTAACAGAAGGCACGGCCACCAATGGTTGAGTGATTATAATCAAGGATGCTCAAGAGGGCAGACTTAGAGTAGCACAGATATCTCGGGGAGGTTGTGGGATTGGAGGAGATTACAGATAGGGAGGGGCGAGGCCATGGAGGGATTTGAAAACAAGGATGAGAATTTTGAAATCAAGGCATTGTTTAACCTAGAGCCAATGTCAGTCAGCGAGCATGGGTGAGAGGGACGGTGCGAGTTAGGACACGGGCTGCCGAGCTTTGGATCACCTCTAGTTTACGTAGGAGGCCAGCCAGGAGTTCTTTGGAATAGCCAAGTCTAGAGATGATAAATGCATGGATGAGGGCTTCAGCAGTGGATGAGCTAAGGCAAGGGCAGAGACGGGTGATGTTAGAGGTGGAAATATGTGGTCGAAAGTGCATTTCAGGGTCAAATATGTGCACAGGTTGTAAATGGTCTGGTTCAGCCTCAGACAGAAGTTGGGGGGAGAGAGATGGAGTCAGTGGCTAGGGAACAGAGTTTGTGGCAGGGGCTGAAAACAATGGCTTTGGTTTTCCTGATATTCAATTGGAGTAATCAACAAAGGCAACAAATGTTGAACTATAATATCCAAACAGATATTAGAGGAAGTCCTGATCACACCGTGCAGGGTCAGGTCACACACACTGAGGAAAAGAACATAAAATAACAAATAGGAGCAGGAATAGGCCATACGGCCCTGCGACTCTACTCTGCCATTCAATCAGCCATGATCTTAGACTCATGGTCCAAGACACTCTGATCTCTGAACTTCACCTGCAGTTCCTTTTAACTGTTCATGGAGTACATGTTAACTATTTTTTGTTCCACATTGCAGCACTTTACACTTGTCTGCACTTGTCTTATCGAAACGTATAAAATTATGTGTGGGCTTGACAAGGTGGATGCAGAGAGGATATTTCCACTGATGGGGAGACTAGAACTGGGGGGCATGATCTTAGAATAAGGGGCTGCCCATTTGAGGCACAGATTGGGGGGGGGGGGATGTTTCTTCTGAGTTGTGGATCTGTGGAATTTGCTGCCTCGGAGAGCTGTGGAAGCTGGGACATTGAATGGATTTAAGACAGGAATAGACGATTGGGGGGGATAGGGTGGGGAAGTGGAGCTGAGTCCATGATCAGATCAGCCATGATCTTATTGAATGGCAGTGCAGGCTCGAGGGGCTGTATGGCCTACTCCTGTTTCTATTTATGTTCTTATTAACTTTTGTCTGCCACTGCTCTGTCCACTCACACACTTTAACTGATGCTGTAATTTCTGAAATGCTTCCTGATTTGACTGCTCTCTTTAGTCTTGGGGATCCATAAGCTCTGTGGACTTGGGTAAATTCGCTTGTATCAAACAACCATTTGACGTGTAGATTTCTCAGGTTTATTTTGGCGATAGTGGTACTCGCGTGTTTCCTGACCTGAGTGGCAGAATGTTGGGTTTCAAAAGGTGTTTGATATGGTGCCACATTGGAGTTGGGGTACTCATTAAAGAAAGTGTGGTAACATAGTTATGAAATTGGTTAAAAAGGACAGAAGACAATATTATTTCACTGCAGCGGACTGTTGGCGTCTGGGAAAATACACAAGTAAGATGATATGTTTTAGGAGGATACATTAATTAATTGGTACAACGTTTTGGAGTAGATGGATTGAAGGGTTCAAATACACAAATCTTTGTTTGGTTAGACCAGGTTGATAAAGGTATTTTTAGAAGAAAAAAAATCTGTTCCAAAGCTTTCTAAGTAGGGGTAAACAAAGAGCTACGGCTAAAGCTGTACAAATCATTCATTCGGTAATAGTTCGAATATTGTGCTGTTTTGAGGGCCCAACTTTCGGATTGTCATGGGCATGGGGAGGGTGTGGAAGAGATTCATAAAGATACCAAATGGCTTTACTTGTGAGGAGTGACGAGAGCTCTTTTGTTAGAATGAAGACGGTTAAGAAGAGATCTGATAGGTGTTGAGAATTGAGAAGGTTTGAGGAGGTAAATTGGTAGACTATTTTCACTGGTCAGAGAGTCTGTGACTGGAGGGCAAAAATGTACCACCAAAAGATCAGAGGGAGAGGTGAGAATGTTTCTGTCGCAGAGGGTTGTTAGGATCTGGAATGCTGGACCAGACAGTGGTGGAAGCACAATCCGTGATGGCTTTTAAAGATACATATCATAAAAATAACATTTTAAAGACTCGAGAGGAATGAGACTCAGTGGAGAGCTCCTTGAGAGATGGCGCCAGCCTGATGGGCCGAATAAGAAAGGGCAGAGGACGGAGACTGGAGAGTGTGAGGACCTTGGGGATGATGAAAGGGATCTTGGCACCTATGGAGTATGAGATAGTCTCTCCAGGAAAAGAAGTTAAGGAATAATGACAATGAGTAAACCATTATTGAAACTAAAAGCATGACATCCCATTAGACTAGTTTGAAAGATGATCTTTTAAAGAAGTATAGATATGTTTATAGAGATTATATAGTGTCAGCCTTTTGTCATGCAGCTACCTTGCTGGTTATTGGCGGTATTCATTCAGGGTATGTGTTTCCTCTAGCTGAGCCTCCCTGTATGTCTCCGCTGAGGATGGATGAAGAGAGAGTCATGTGTTGTGTGTCTGATCCACAGGTGTGAACGCTGTCCCAGGAGTGAAGTATTCTGATAGTGCTGGTGGATTTTTCTATGAAGAAAGTGGAAAGCTACAGTCTGTCACTAGGAATCGCTTCATACACTGGTGGGTATTATCTGCTTGAAAGAAAGATAGTGTATAGCGCCTTTCGCAATCTGCAGACGTCCCAAAGCTTTACAGCTAATGAAGTACTTTTGGAGTCACTGTTATAATGTGGGAAACGTGGCAGCCTATTTGCGCACAGCAAGCTCCCACAAACAGCAATGTGATCATAACTAGATAATCTGTTTGTTATGTTGACTGAGGGATAAATGTTGGCCAGGATACTAGGGATAACTCCCCTGCTCTTCGAAATAGTGCCATGGGATCTTTTACGTCCACCTGAAAGGGCAGATGGGGCCTCGGTTTAACATCTCATCCGAAAGGCGGCACCTCCGACAGTGCAGCACTCCCTCAGCACTGCAGGAAGTGCCAGCCTAGACTTTTGTGCTTGAACCCACAACCTTCTGACTCGGGCAAGTGTGCTATCCATTGAGCCATGGCTGACACTGCAGGGTGGGGTCCCGTGGCACTGTCTGTACCTGTCGGAGCTGTTGTGTGTAACACTGCTATGAGGATGCTTATTTAGGCACAGTTCTGAGGACTTTGGCCAGAGTGAGGATAGGTGTAGTAAAAAAAATTATGGTTGCGTGTTCCAAAAGTTTTGGGTTGTTGCTGTAGGGATAGAAACATAGAAACATAGAAAATAGGTGCAGGAGCAGGCCATTCAGCCCTTCTAGCCTGCAGCGCCATTCAATGAGTTCATGGCTGAACATGAAACTTCAGTACCCACTTCCTGCTTTCACGCCATACCCCTTGATCCCCCGAGTAGTAAGGACTTCATCTAACTCCCTTTTGAATATATTTAGTGAATTGGCCTCAACTACTTCCTGTGGTAGAGAATTCCACAGGTTCACCACTCTCTGGGTGAAGAAGTTTCTCCTTATCTCGGTCCTAAATGGCTTACCCCTTATCCTTAGACTGTGACCCCTGGTTCTGGACTTCCCCAACATTGGGAACATTCTTCCTGCATCCAACCTGTCCAAACCCGTCAGAATTTTAAACGTTTCTATGAGGTCCCCTCTCACTCTTCTGAACTCCAGTGAATACAAGCCCAGTTGATCCAGTCTTTCTTGATAGGTCAGTCCCACCATCCCGGGAATCAGTCTGGTGAATCTTCGCTGCACTCCCTCAATAGCAAGTATGTCCTTCCTCAAGTTAGGAGACCAAAACTGTACACAATACTCCAGGTGTGGCCTCACCAAGGCCCTGTACAACTGTAGCAACACCTCCCTGCCCCTGTACTCAAATCCCCTCGCTATGAAGGCCAACATACCATTTGCTTTCTTAACCGCCTGCTGTACCTGCATGCCAACCTTCAATGACTGATGTAACATGACACCCAGGTCTCGTTGCACCTTCCCTTTTCCTAATCTGTCACCATTCTAATAATAGTCTGTCTCTCTGTTTTTACCACCAAAATGGATAACCTCACATTTATCCACATTATACTTCATCTGCCACGCATTTGTCCACTCACCTAATCTATCCAAGTCACTCTGTAGCCTCATAGCATCCTCCTCGCAGCTCACACTGCCACCCAACTTAGTGTCATCCGCAAATTTGGAGATACTACATTTAATCCCCTCGTCTAAATCTTAATGTACAATGTAAACAGCTGGGGCCCCAGCACAGAACCCTGCCATTCCGAAAAGTACCCATTTACTCCTACTCTTTGCTTCCTGTCTGACAACCAGTTCTCAATCCACGTCAGCACACTACCCCCAATCCCATGTGCTTTAACTTTGCACATTAATCTCCTGTGTGGGACCTTGTCGAAAGCCTTCTGAAAGTCCAAATATACCACATCAACTGGTACTCCTTTGTCCACTTTATTGGAAACATCCTCAAAAAATTCCAGAAGAATTGTCAAGTATGATCTCCCTTTCACAAATCCATGCTGACTTGGACCTATCATGTCACCATTTTCCAAATGCGCTGCTATGACATCCTTAATAATTGATTCCATCATTTTACCCACTACTGAGGTCAGGCTGACCGGTCTATAATTCCCTGCTTTCTCTCTCCCTCCTTTTTTAAAAAGTGGGGTTACATTGGCTACCCTCCACTCGATAGGAACTGATCCAGAGTCAATGGAATGTTGGAAAATGACTGTCAATGCATCCGCTATTTCCAAGGCCACCTCCTTAAGTACTCTGGGATGCAGTCCATCAGGCCCTGGGGATTTATCGGCCTTCAATCCCATCAATTTCCCCAACACAATTTCCCGACTAATAAAGATTTCCCTCAGTTCCTCCTCCTTAATAGACCCTCTGACCACTTTTATATCCGGAAGGTTGTTTGTGTCCTCCTTAGTGAATACTGAACCAAAGTACTTGTTCAATTGGTCTGCCATTTCTTTGTTCCCCGTTATGACTTCCCCTGATTCTGACTGCAGGGGACCTACGTTTGTCTTTACTAACCTTTTTCTCTTTACATACCTATAGAAACTTTTGCAATCCGCCTTAATGTTCCCTGCAAGCTTCTTCTCGTACTCCATTTTCCCTGCCCTAATCAAACCCTTTGTCCTCCTCTGCTGAGTTCTAAATTTCTCCCAGTCCCCAGGTTCGCTGCTATTTCTGGCCAATTTGTATGCCATTTCCTTGGCTTTAATACTATCCCTGATTTCCCTAGATAGCCACGGTTGAGCCACCTTCCCTTTTTTATTTTTACACCAGACAGGAATGTACAATTGTTGTAATTCATCCATGCGGTCTCTAAATGTCTGCCATTGCCCATCCACAGTCAACCCCTTAAGTATCATTAGCCAATCTATCTTAGCCAATTCATGCCTCATACCTTCAAAGTTACCCTTCTTTAAGTTCTGGACCATGGTCTCTGAATTAACTGTTTCATTCTCCATCCTAATGCAGAATTCCACCATATTATGGTGGAATATCTTCCCCAAGGGGCCTCGCACAATGAGATTGCTAATTAATCCTCTCTCATTACACAACACCCAGTCTAAGATGGCCTCCCCCCTAGTTGGTTCCTCGACATATTGGTCTAGAAAACCATCCCTTATGCATTCCAGGAAATCCTCCTCCACCGTATTGCTTCCAGTTTGGCTAGCCCAATCTATGTGCATATTAAAGTCACCCATTATAACTGCTGCACCTTTATTGCATGCACTCCTAATTTCCTGTTTGATGCCCTCCCCAACATCACTACTACTGTTTGGAGGTCTGTACACAACTCCCACTAACGATTTTTGCCCTTTAGTGTTCTGCAGCTCTACCCATATAGATTCCACATCATCCAAGCTAATGTCTTTCCTAACTATTGCATTAATCTCCTCTTTAACCAGCAATGCTACCCCACCTCCTTTTCCTTTTATTCTATCCTTCCTGAATGTTGAATACCCCTGGATGTTGAGTTCCCAGCCCTGATCATCCTGGAGCCACGTCTCCGTAATCCCAATCACATCATATTTGTTAACATCTATTTGCACAGTTAATTCATCCACCTTATTGCGGATACTCCTTGCATTAAGACACAAAGCCTTCAGGCTTGCTTTTTTAACACCCTTTGTCCTTTTAGAATTTTGCTGTACAGTGGCCCTTTTTGTTCTTTGCCTTGGGTTTCTCTGCCCTCCACTTTTCCTCATCTCCTTTCTGTCTTTTGCTTTTGCCTCATTTTTGTCTCCCTCTGTCTCCCTGTATAGGTTCCCATCCCCCTGCAATATTAGTTTAACTCCTCCCCAACAGCACTAGCAAACACTCCCCCTAGGACATTGGTTCCGGACCTGCCCAGGTGCAGACCGTCCGGTTTGTACTGGTCCCACCTCCCCCAGAACCGGTTCCAATGCCCCAAGAATTTGAATCCCTCCCTGCTGCACCACTGCTCAAGCCATGTATTCATCTGCGCTATCCTGCGATTCCTACTCTGACTAGCACGTGGCACTGGTAGCAATCCCGAGATTACTACTTTTGAGGTCCGACTTTTTAATTTAGCTCCTAGCTCCTTAAATTCTTTTCGTAGGACCTCATCCCTTTTTTTAACCTATGTCGTTGGTACCAATGTGCACCACGACAACTGGCTGTTCTCCCTCCCATTTCAGAATGTCCTGCACCCGCTCCGAGACATCCTTGACCCTTGCACCAGGGAGGCAACATACCATCCTGGAGTCTCGGTTGCGTCCGCAGAAACGCCTATCTATTCCCCTCACCATCGAATCCCCTATCACTATCGCGCTCCCACTCTTTTTCCTGCCCTCCTTTGCAGCAGAGCCACCTACGGTGCCATGAACTTGGCTGCTGCTGCCCTCCCCTGATGAGTCATCCTCCCCAACAGTACTCAAAGCAGTGTATCTGTTTTGCAGGGGGATGACCACAGGGGACCCCTGCACTATCTTTCTTGCACTGCTCTTCCTGCTGGTCTTTCATTCCCTATCTGGCTGTGGACCCTTCTCCTGCGGTAAGACCAACTCACTACACGTGATACTCACGTCATTCTCAGCATCGTGGATGCTCCAGAGTGAATCCACCCTCAGCTCCAATTCTGCAACGCGGACCGTCAAGAGCTCGAGGCGGATACACTTCCTACACACGTAGCGCCCAGGGACACCGGAAGTGTCCCCGAGTTCCCACATGGTACAGGAGGAGCATATCACATGGCCGAGCTCTCCTGCCATGTCTTAACCTTAGATACCCTTAAATTGGTAATAACAATGTTACAGTTCACTTACTGATATAAAAAAGAAAAGAAAAGCTACTCACCAATCACCAGCCAATCACTTACCCCATTGGCTGTGACGTCACTTTTTGATTACTTTCTACTTCTATTTTGCTTTCTCTCCCGCTGTAGCTGCACCGGTACGCTGGCTCTCGATCTCCCGCTGGGCTTTTGACAGGTCGCTCCCCTCTCACCAACTGCCGCTGGCTCTCGATCTCCCGCTGGGCTTTTGACAGGTCGCTCCCCTCTCACCAACTGCCGCTGGCTCTCGATCTCCCGCTGGGCTTTTGACAGGTCGCTCCCCTCTCACCAACTGCCGCTGGCTCTCGATCTCCCGCTGGGCTTTTGACCGGTCGCTCCCCTCTCACCAACTGCCGCTGGCTCTCGATCTCCCGCTGGGCTTTTGACAGGTCGCTCCCCTCTCACCAACTGCTGCTGGCTCTCAATCTCCCGCTGGGCTTTTGACAGGTCGCTCCCCTCTCACCAACTGCCGCTGGCTCTCTATCTCCCGCTGGGCTTTTGACAGGTCGCTCCCCTCTCACCAAGTGTGCTGGTTGTTTAGTGGCAGTGCTCTCCCTGCAGTGTTACATTATTGGGGTATAACCTGCTGTGATTCAGTGCACCGTAATGGAATGGCCCTGTACTTGGGGTCACACTCTTGTAACTGCTGTGTTCCCTTGGCATAGT
This sequence comes from Pristiophorus japonicus, assembly GCF_044704955.1. Lineage (NCBI taxonomy): Eukaryota > Metazoa > Chordata > Chondrichthyes > Pristiophoridae > Pristiophorus > Pristiophorus japonicus. Next base: position 355,271 of record NW_027252406.1, on the reverse strand, counting down.
CTTGGATCAGGTGGGCACACCTTGCCTAACCGGTTAGCAGATTAATGAAGATTGAGCAGAATTTAAACATTCGCCTGTTTCAGCGGGCGTTAAGAGTATTGTAGCAGCAGCCTGCTCCTCTAAGTCCACCTGATTGTGCCACTTCTCCAGAGAAGAGGTCTGGTTAACCAATGGAGCTGTGAGAAGCACTTCAGTACACACTGCTATTCTGGTCCCTCTTGGTATATCACATCATTCTGTTCATCAGACGGGGCCAGGATTGCAGTGGAGAGAGTTCTGTGTACAATAATGCTCTATGACCATCTCTACACCACAGCACTTACAGGTGAGATCTGGCTATTATACCAGGCATTGTGCAGATTAAGTTGATCTGCAGGATGGGCAGGTGGCTCCCCATCCATCTGAACCAGGGTTATTCACTCCCATTCCGTTTCATATAGTCTCTGTCAAGTGGCTGTTACCCTGTGGCTCCGGCACGACCTGGCCTGTCTGAGACTACCTTGAGTTGGGCCAGTAGCACCAGCACAAAATACAGTCCCCTCCCCGAGGAGATTAGAAATGGCCCAACCAGACTAAACTGTGTGCAATTAAATCCCGATCAAGTTTCCTTCATCGGTGATGCCGTTGGTGTCCAGCAGAAGGTTTTGGCCACTCTGGGTTGGTACGTTTTAAAATGCGGTTATAACAGTGGCTCTCTACAAGCGGATACAGTGTTCCTTTAAAGTACTCATCAGTGTGGGTTAACGGGCTGCCCTAAATATCCAAAGTGGGGGTATAGACGAGGGTCTGGTTGTGCTCCTGTTGCTGTGCCAGCTGACTGGGGCTGCAGCTGAGCTCCAGGTATCACCCACTGCTCTGCTAGTTTTAGCAAGTATCTTCTGGATATTTGTAACCCTTCACCAAAGGCATGCTAGAAAATTAGCATTTATCTGAGTGTCAGTGGGAGAGGTTTGAAGTGCTAATGCTGTGTCCCATGCCCTCAGGACCAGCTCTGGCGACACCCTGCAGCTGATGGAACAGTCCTTGGACGTCAACCTCCTCAACAACACCGTGCGCCTAAAGTTCCTCAACTGTCACGTGCTGCCGGCTGGAGTCCATGTACACGAGACCCATGACCGTGTGACTCTCCTCATCCTCACCAACCAGACTGTGCACAGGATCGTGCTGCCCCACCCCTCCCGTATGTACAGAAGTGTAAGTAGTCATTCCCTAATGGTCCCTGGGGAGGAAAGAATCGTGGAGCTTCCCCCAACTCTCCCCGATTGATCGGATCACTCGCAGCCGAGTTGGAAGTTCGTGCGTTAGAGATGCTACAGTACGGTATCGCCACCGAGGTGGATAAATGTAAGATTGTGAATGTGTGAGGGGGCAGAAGATGGAGGTGTGCCTGCTCCTCATTACTGACCCCTTCTGAAGCCTCCTGTCGCGGGCTCCTCCGGCAGGATACCCAGGACTCTGACCTGCTCTCCAAATTAAACTTCCAGTCCGTGTCTCTGCCTTGGTTTGTGTTGAAAGTTTGGGCCTCATGGCAATTGAATACCTACCTCCTGTTGGGGGAGTGCTTCCTCCTGGGTGAGTGCATTGAGCGGGATGGTACTGAGCTACATGGGCAGGATGGTCATTGGTGTGAGCCCTGAACCATGCTGTGTCTGCTGGCACCTATCTTTGTGTCATCAGCAAATTTGGCTACAGTACACTCTGTCCCTTCATCCATGTCATTAATATAGATTGTAAATAGCTGGGGTCCCAGCACTGATCCCTGTGGCACCCCACTACTTACTGTTTGTCAACCTGAAAATGACCTATTTATCCTGACTCTCTGTTTTCTGTTAGTTAGCCAATTTCTATCCATGCTAATATATTACCCCCAATCCCATGAGCTCTTGCCTTGTACAGTAACCTTTTATGTGGCACCTTATCGAATGCCTTCTGGAAATCCAAATACATTATATCTACTGGTTCCCCCTTATCCGCCCTGCTTGTTACATCCTCAAAGAACTCTAGCAAATTTGTCAAACACGATTTCCCCTTCATAAAACCATGCTAACTCTACTTGACTGTATTATGGTTTTCTAAACGTCCTTCTACTACTTCCTTAATAATGGACTCCAGCATTTTCTCCATGACCAATGTTAGGCTAACTGGTCTATAGTTTCCTGCTTTCTGTCTCCCTTCTTTCTTGAATAGGGGTGGTACATTTGCGGTTTTCCAATCCGCAGGGGCCGCCCCAGAATCCAGGGAATTTTGGTAGATTACAACCAATGCATCCACTATCTCTGCAGGATGCAGGCCATCGGGTGCAGGGGACTTGTTCACCTTTCGTCCATTAGTTTGCCTAGCACTTTTTCTCTAGTGCTTGCTTTAAATTCCTCCCACCCTATAAGCCCCCGATTATTATTATTGGGATGCTTGTAGTGTCTTCTACAACAACAGCTACTTTTATTTAGTAAAATGTCCCAAGGCACTTCACAGCGTTATAAGACAACAAAAGGTAGATTTGAAACTGAGCATAAAAAGACACCAGATGACCAAAAGCTTCGTCAAAGAGGTAGGTTTTAAGGAGCAGAGGAAAGAGAGGTAGGGAGGCGAAGAGGTTTAGGGAGGGAGTTCCAGAGTTGGGGCCCAAGCAGCTGAAGGCACAGCCACCGATGGTTGAGCAGTTATAATGAAGGATACTCAAGAGGGCAGAATTTGGGGAGCGCAGACATCTCGTGGGGTTGTGAGGCTGAAAGAGATTAACGATAGGGAGGGGTGAGGCCATGGAGGTATTTGTAAATGAGGATGAGAATTTTGAAATTGAGGCATTGCTTAACTGGGAGCCAATGGAGGTCAGCGAGCACAAGGTGATGGATGAGCGGGATTTGATGCGAGTTAGGACACGGGCTGCCGAGTTATGAATGACCCAAGTTTACGTAGGGTAGAATGTGGGAGGCCAGCCAGGAGTGCATTGGAATAGTCAAGTCTAGAGTTAACAAAGGCATGATGAGGGTTTCAGTAGCAAATGAGCTGAGGCAGGGGCGGGCAATGTTACAAAGGTGGAAATAGGCGGTTTTAGTGATGCCGCAGATACGTGGCCAGAAGCTAATTTCAGGGTCAAATGTGACTCCTAGCTTGTGAACAGTCTAGTTTAGCCTCAGATAGATGCTAGGGAGAGAGATGGAGTCATTGGCTCGGGAATGCAGTTTGTGGTGGGGACCGAAGGTCTTCCCAATATTTAATTCTGCTCATCCAGTGCTGGATGTTGGACAAGCAGTCTTGACAATTTAGTGACCATGGAGGGATCGAGAGAAGTGGTGGAGAGGTAGAGCTGGGTGTCATCAGCGTACATGTGGAAAGTGACACCATGTTTTTGGATGATGTCACCGAGGGACAACATATAGATGAGAAATAGGAGGGGGGCAAGCATAGATCCTTGGGGGAACACCAGAGGTAACGATGCGGGAGTGGGAAGAGAAGCCATTGCAGGAGATTTTCTGGCTGCGATGAAGACCGATACTAAATATTTGTTCAAAGTCTGCCAATTCCCCAGTCTCATCCTCTAAAGGTCGATGTTTACTTTAGCTATTCTTTTCTGTTTTAGAAGCTGTCTGTTTTTAAATTTCTTGCTAACTTATTCTCATAATCTATCTTCTCCCTCTTTATTATTTATTTAGTCATTCTTTGCTGGTTTCTAAAAGTTTCCCAATCCTCTGGCCAACCACTAATTTTCACAACATTGTATGCCTTTTCTTTCAATTTGATACCACCCTTAACTACCTTAGTTAGCCATGGATGGTTCATTCTTCTCGTAGTCTTTCTCACTGGAATACATCTTTGCTAGAGTTATGAAATATCTCCTTAAATATCTGCCACTGCTTATCTGCCGTCTTACCCTTTAGTCTATTTTCCCAGTCCACTTTAGCCACCTCTGTCTTCATACCCTTGTAATTGCCTTTATTTAAGTTTAGGACACTAGTTTCAGATCCAAGTTTCTCGCCCTTGAAATTTGAAATTCTAACATGCTATGATGACTACACAGAAAATCTCCCAACAATGTCCTTGGCTCCAACCACCAGAGTTGCTTGTTTTCTTATCCCACAACAACCACTGAGTGAAATTATCCTTTGTGCTACATTAGGGAAGTTTTTTTAGTGGCTGAATTAAATCTCACTTCATACTTGAGCTGCCAGGATCTAACTATATAAACTTGCTCTAGTGTCCGGTCCCCTGAAAACAGCTTCCGTTGTTGAAGATTGCCTGCTGTTGTCTCTCAATTGCTGGAGTTAAGTTTCCCGAAGCGAACAGTTGCATTGATCTGTATTACTACTGTTGATATCTCTGCAGGAGCTGATCAGTGAGGGTCATATCCAGTCCATCTTCACTGACATTGGGAAGCTGAACCTGCGCGATCCAGCCAACAGTTTTTTGATTCCTGGTATCCAGGGCCACTCTAACTCAACAGCTTCAGCCACTTGGCTCAACGATGATGGAGAGGCCATGTTTGCGATGGCATCTGGGTCTGGAGGAATTCTGATCATCCAACTTCCCGAGCAAGACACTGCAGGTAATTTGGGGCACACCGCTAAATGGAGCAGGAGTTGATCATCTGAAGCTGTGATGTGTAACCTCCATTGTCTTGGAGTTTGTTATTGCAGTGTTGACTAATATCTGACGTGCACCGATTTCTTTGTGGGACCAAACTGGACAATGTGGAGTGTAATTGGCTATGTGAATCTGCTACTGGGGGAGGGGGCAAGGAGGAGGAGAGCAGATCAAAACCATTGTCTGGAACATCCCAGTGCATCAATTACAGAAACGTCTGGACAACTGTCAGTGGGCCTCAGATTTATGATGTCGTTTGAGCCCCTTTAATTAGATTCCAACCTGTATCTCACTCCCGGGTATCTGTTCTATATATAAACCACCTGAACCCCTCGATTAGATTCCAGTCTGTATCTCACTCCCGGGTATCTGTTCTATATATAAACCACCTGAACCCCTCGATTAGACTCCAGTCTGTAACTCACACCCGGATATCTGTTCTATATATAAACCACCTGAACCCCTCGATTAGATTCCAGTCTGTAACTCACTCCCGGGTATGTGTCCTTTTATAAACAACCCAAACCCCTCGATTAGACTCCAGTCTGTAACTCACACCCAGGTATCTGTTCTATATATAAATCCCGCAAACCCCTCTTAGATTCCAGTCTGTAACTCACTCCCGGGTATCTGTTCTATATATAAAATGCATTGTGCTTTCCAAACCCAAGGTGCAATATTTTATCAATGTCACAATGAGTAATTGATTTAAAGAACTGTAAATTCAGAAAGGGAGTCAGTACAGTGAGCATAATGAGGACTTGGTGAATGGAGCTGACATTGGAGTTACTCCTTTAGTGAATGTTTAGATTTCCACTTTGAATCGTAAGCTGATTGAGAGATTGACTGTTGTGTTGTTACAGGCTCTGCAGCTTTCCTGGAGCTGAAGCAGAGCTCCGTCATGCAAAGGTTACTCACAGGGTGGATGTCAACGGCAATCAGGTCAGTGTGAGCCCGCCCCCGTCGGCTATCACAGCCCCTGTCCCTGAGCCCGTCCTTTCCCCGCGGTGGGAGCGAGCCCTTGGAGGGGGGTGTGAGCAGTATTACCCATTGTTACTTGGTACCGGGTGAGGTTCATTACTTGTCCATCCTAAAATAATGGAGTGTCATGGAAACTAGAGGCTGCTTTGGGCAGTGAACAGGGAAATTAATGTTGAAGAGATGGAACCATTGCGTCTGAAGATTGGGTAAAACGGAGACTCATTAAAGATTATTGAAAGACTTTTCTGTGCTCTCTGCAGAGGTGACCAAGGGCCCTCGGACCTACCCGTCAGCCTAGCAGTCCAGCTGTTGGAACATGATGCTTTTATCTTCGCTCTGTGTCAGGACCACAAGCTGCGACTTTGGTCCTACAAGGTATGTACGATGGGTGTTGGTGATCGGGCGTTGTGCAAACTGTTCTGTCAAAGGGCAAGGGATGCTGCAGTTACCCAACACTTTCTCCATACCTGCAATTGGGAGGGGATAGGTAGTGGGGTGGGGGTTAAAATGGTCTGTTCTTTAAATTTTCAAGTTGCGTGGAAAGTATTGTGTACAGGCAATACTTCACAGAACATCGATGAGGGAGATTGTACTACGAATTGCTGTTGGTGTCCTGGAAAATCGCGCTTTTACTTTCCTTGGAAACTGTTCCGGATATCCCCTTCACCAGTGTTAAAGTTCCTCATTGTGTACAGTCCATGCGCCTCAGGTTACAAGAATGCTGCTACTCATATAGACCTGTAATATTCAAGTTTACCTGTGTGGGGACCACTTGTAAATATTGACACTCCCAGGACCCCTCTCCTCGCTGTGTGTGGGGACCACCTGTAAATATCGACACACTCCCAGGATCCCTCTCCTCGCCGTGTGTGGGGGGGCCACCTGTAAATATCGACACACTCCCAGGACTCCTCTCCTCGCCATGTGTGGGGACCACCTGTAAATATCGACACACTCCCAGGACACCTCTCCTCGCTCCGTGTGGGGACCATCTGTAAATATCGGCACACTCCCAGGACACCCCTCCTCGCTCCGTGTGGGGACCACCTGTAAATATCGACACACTCCTGGGATCACTGTCCTAAAGTTGAGAAACTTTAGCTCCCCAAATTTGCAGGCAATCTGGTTTATCAGCAAAAAAAACGTGCCATTTAAATCAACACACACGGTACGAATATATGATAGATCAGACTAATGTCTGCCTGAGATATGGGGTGGTGGAGGATATTGCTTAGATCTTCTCACTTTTCCGTCACCCATTCCAGTTCCAGGATTCCGAGTTTTTAAACCTATGGTGCAGACAGAGACCAGTGAAGAACATGCACGTCAACCACGTCTTGCTGCAACCACTGTCCATAATGACCCAGAATTTGCTGGAGCAGTGCATTTGGGGCAGGTCCCGTTAGTTGGACTTTATCCCATACCATTACCCTGCAAGTTGCTGGAAGTGCAAGCTGATAGCGGGCATCTGGGACCTTATCCACACACATACACTGTACCGTACTGCATCCACACGCACACGCTGTACCGTACTGTGTCCACGCACACGCTGTACCGTACTGTGTCCACGCACACGCTGTACCGTACTGTGTCCACGCACACGCTGTACCGTACTGTGTCCACGCACACGCTGTACCGTAGCTGGACGGAGAAGGAAGCGCTGCAAAAAGGAGAGCGGTCCTCCTCACGGTCTGCGGGGCACCAACCTACAGCCTCATGAAGAATCTTCTGGCTCCGGTGAACCCCAAAGATAAGTCGTATGAGGAGCTGTGTACACTGGTTCGGGAGCATCTTAACCCGAGGGAGAGAGTGCTGATGGCGAGGTATTGGTTTGACAGGACCAACACACTATCTCCTTTACCAATAAGGATTGAGAAAGAAACAGTAATGACGGAGAAGGGTGAATTAGTCATCGGGTACAGAAGGAGAAATGGAGAGGGAGAGAAAAAAGGGAGACAAAGGAAATCTAAGAATACATTTTAAAATCTCTAACAGTTTACTACCAGTAGGAATGAGACTCTGTGTTTTCAATTGTTCCTTTGCTGGGCCGGAGAGGTTGATTGCCATTTGCAGCAACATAAATCTCCTAATTAAAAAGGAACTTGGGCTGTTGAGTACCAGCCTTAACATTTTGCGACGAGTTTAATTGGCAATGAATTTGCTAATGCAGCAACTTCATGAAATACCTGTAGATTTTGAGGGCGAGGTGCCCAACCTGCGAGGCGAATGGTGGAGCGGCACAAATCGGCCTCGCCACGAGTTACACATTTACACAATATAGTGAGTGCCAAGTCCGGGTGTTGCTGGGTGTGAGTAACATTCTCTGTAATGATCTTGTAACTAGCTTGCGTTTATTTGTTTTGTTTAGGATCAGATGTGTCTGATGGTTGCGGACTTGTTGGTATTCATGCCAGCCAATAAGGAGCTGAGACACACAGTCAGTCTGGGCCACAAGCTACGTTTGGCATACTCTTCCTCCGGCTTCTTCCTGGGGGTCTACCTGCACTGCCCTAAACGTGGACAGGTACTGCACAGTGTGTTCCAACCTCACCAATTCTGGCTGCATTCACCTGTTTAAAATGTGCATAAAGCATTTAATCAACTGGGCACCAGGCTATTCATTGCACTGCTTCCCCTCCACTAAAACCCGGCTACTCTAATCCGTGCAACTGCAGGGCGGGAGGTTATTTTACCCATTGTCATCACTAACCCAGCAATGAATCTTGACTGTTATCTCTTGTAGTTTTGTGTCTTCCAATTGGTGAGCTGCATTGAGAGTAATCGCTACAGTCTGGATCACATTTCCACTCTCTTCTCCACGCAGGTGGGTACCTCCCAGTGTCGGCCACTTCTCAGTATTAGAAGGGTCTTGGTCGCAAGGCTGGTTTTTATTGTCTTCAGTGAAGGTCATTGTGTGAAGGTCTAGAGAATATTTGAACCTTATTTACAACACTTGGATTGAGAGATCTGTGTTAAACTACAGGCATTGCAGAGAAGGGGTGGGGTCCATGTCTCGGCGGTGGGGTCCGGTGCAAAGGCCCTTTCTTCCTCTTTGTTAACCCTGATGTGATCAGACTTGGTCTGAGCTGCTGCTCTACACGTGGTGCGTACAGTGCAGCCTACTTGCTGGTACAGGAATCAAAGATTATTCCCTTGGGAATGGTTAACTCCTCGATTGAGAGTAACTGTTGTGAAATGCAGCAGCCATTTGCAGTGAGGATGGCAACTTTAAGGACCTCTAGCTATTAAAATGGTATTTCAGTGCCATTTGCACCCCACCAAGACTGGGTGAAGTTGGTCGAGGGGACCATGTGTGTGTGTGTACTCTCTAGGATGAGGTGACTGATTTACATGCCTGCTCTTTGGTCTCCCCACAGGAAATGTTGGTGGATTTTGCTCTAACTCCCACTGATATCTGGGCCTTGTGGCAGGATGAGGATAACCAAGCAAATGTTCGATACATCAACTTTGAGCAGTAAGTTCTCAGTCAGGCTGTCGAAACAGAAAGCGGCAGCAAAAAAATTACAGCCGATTCCTTGGAGAAGATGGATGTTGCGGCAAAAACCTGGAACTCGAGTTCCCCGTTTACACTGTTGGCGCTGAACCCAAAAGTGCCCACTGATGGAGTGATTACTAATAACCGCTCCTACAGGATAGGAACATGTAGTGAAGGACTGTATGGTACTTTGTGCCCCATGGGCTGCCTGATATCATGCACTGGTGTGTTCCAGTGAGGTGGAGCAAGGGATAGACTGGGAAGTGGGGGAGGGGAACGAGCTAGACACCAGCATTGCAGTAGAATGAGTGTTAGACCAAAACTGCCAGGGTCGTTATCAGTGAGTGCAGAAGGACTGGTGGGATAAGAGCAGGGAATGCTGGCCAGTCAGCTCCGGGCAGAGCACCCACTGCCTCATTCGCGATACAAGTGAGGAGCAAAGAGAAAAACCCGTGGTTAGGAACCTGGTGTAGAGGAGCAGCTGGGGATTGGTTTTTAAATTCCATTTTATCAGCTGCGAACCATTCCCAGTTTAAATTTGACTGCATTGCCAGATCATTATGGGTGAGGGAGGCCATTGGGCCCATCCTGACTAGTCCATCCAACAGCGCTCTACCTTCGCCCCCATTGCGTTATCCAACAGCTCTCTACCTTCGCCCCTATTGGTTTACCCAATGTTGTTAGTGATTGCCAGGCTTTGTGCCCTGGTCCAGTCTATGTGTTTGTCCCTGGAGAATAACTTTCTAATGTCAGCCCTACAGTAGTTTGTATCTGTGGCCCATTGATCTAGCTTTACAATTTACTTGAAAGTAATATTCTGGGTTATCCTTATCCATACCATTTACTATCTTCTAAAATCCTCTAAGATCACCTCTCAGACCCCTCCTTTCCGAGGTGAAAAACCCAAGTACCTCTGGCCTATCCTCATAACTGCGCCCCGTAACACCAGGGATCGGCTTGGTAGTTCTCTGCACGGCCTCCAGTCCTCGACAGTCTCCCTTGTTCCTGGGTCACCCGCTCTGTGCCTGGTGCTCTGTGCAGTCCGAGTGGAGCCCCATGTGGTTTGATCACTTAGTGCGCTGATTCCCAACCAGAGTAATTGTGATCAACTGAAAGTGGGTTGCATATACATCAAGATCATGTAGCCGTGGTGTCTGGAAGAATAGCAGTCCGGAAGGCCTGCCCTCCTTTTACTTTGGGTTGGGTATATGGTAGTAGTTTAATTTCTTCCCCTCTCCAATTTAAAAAAAAAAATTAAATCTGCTATCGGCAGCACATTTTTGTGTATCAATTTCACACTGCGATAACGCCCACTTCCTCCCTCTCTCTTTTCTCCTGTCCTGTCCCAAATCTGGTTTGTTGGGTAAATGCAGTGCCAGTTATAACTGAGCTGTACAGTAGAGGAATGCCCCAGGTCCAGATCCTGCTCTGTGCTGAGTTACCTTTGCTGAGGGCCGTTAAATGATATTGCAATTGGCCTCAGCACGGATGGGCTAGGAGGTGCAGTCAGCCAGGATTCTCTCTTAACCCAGTGCTGACTCGCACACCTCCCCATTCTAGACAGTGGGTAAAGGGGAGTGTGGATATGGCTCACTTTGTTGCCCTCCTTTATCAAATACCCCGTCTACACTCGGTGCCTTGGCTCCATGTAAAGGGTGGTTGCTGGATGCGATTCGTACAATGGCCGGTGCCTGGGGTAACATGGGTGGCCATATTGCTGAGTTGTTGTGCCTTCAGAGAGGGGTAGCTTTGTTCCAGGGACACCTATGACCTACAGTCACATGATATGTTTTTGTTGCAGTAACAATGCAGGGCAGTGGAATCAGGTCTTTATCCAGCCTATTGCTGATGAAGAATTGCATGTGCCAGAGGATCAGGACCCCAAGGTGAGTGTTCATTACCTGTCAGACATTCTCTCCAGCCTGCAACACTGTAATCCTACTAACCAGATTGCATCATTATAGTCGGGTGTTGAATTGTACTTGCAATGTCAAGGCTGGGATTCGCTGTGTGTTTGGCTCTGTGCGCTCTGGCTAATCTGACCCATCTGATATTCTTATTGATGGGCGCAATTGACATCATCCCTTTTAATTGTGGCGACCCTGGTGGTGCGATGGGTAAATGCATCCTGCTATGGTACTGTGCCACTCGGACCAGGGAAGGTACTGTAATTGCCTTAACGTACGAGGGAACGAATTGGTCAGAGTTCCAGCGTCGGATGGCTGTCCAACTGGTGAATGAATGTGTGTGACAGATGGGTACTTGGCTCTAATTCTCCCTGCCCCTACCTCCACTGTGGACTAATAGCCTCCTGTCATGGAACGTGAGTATGGCGAGCTGAGGGAGGTGCTGAAGTGCTGCTGGAACCAGCAGCACCATTCCCTCTTTGCTGAGCCTGGGGCATAGCCATGTATTTTTGGGCAAGGGCGACAGTGTTCGCCAACTGGCGAATGGATTGGAAAGGTTGGCTGCCAGATTATGGGATGTTTGTAACAGTCCGCCCATATCCGGATTGCAATACAGGCTGATTTTAGTTTGGGGTGTTTTGGACGAGCACCATAAGTTTGAACTCAGCGGCATGTGTCCTAACTCGCATCAAGTCCCACTCATCCATCACCCCTGTGCTCGCTGACCTACTTTGGCTCCTGTTCCAGCAATGTCTCAATTTTTAAATTCTCATCTTTGTGTTCAAATCCCTCCATGACCTCACCTCTCCCTATCTCTGCAATCTCCTACACCTCTCCAAGATCTCAGTGCTCTTCCAATTCTGGCCTCTGGCCCATCCCTGATTTCCTTCACTCCACCATTGGCGACTGCTTAGGCCGTAGGCACTGGAATTTCCTCCGTAAACCGCTCAGCATTTCTACCCCTTTCTCCTCCTTTAAGGTGCACCGTAAAACCGACCTCTTTGACCAAACCTATCCCACTATCTCTCTCGCTCTGCCGTGGGATGTTTTACTACGTTAAAGGGGCTTTATAATGCATTGTTGTTTGTAATGAATCGCTATCCTGGTCTCTCCGCAGGAAGCCTACCTGGAATACCTCTTTGCCCCCGGCCGTTTCACAATTCAGGCCCTACTGAAAGCTCTGCAGGTAATCGCAGGGGATCTGTGCTTTTCAAATCAAAGCTCTGTTGCTATAGTGTAATGTCATTCTGGTTGGGCTCCTGGCCCAGTGTTCACAAGGTGGCTGGTGTGTTGTAACAGCGTGCCGGCATTTGGTGTCTGCTACAGAGGGTGGCAGCTGGACCAGAGGAGGGTTCCTACCTTGTTTCTGCTGTTGCTATTGGGCTGCAGAAGGGTGCAGAGCAGAATCCGGCTCCGGAGAGGGAGAAATCGGAGGGCAACATTTCGAGCCCTGGCGATGGCACCGTAACATCATAATCACACTGCTGGATGAGCAGTGGAGATGTTGAGAATTCAGATCCCACCAAGGCAGCTTGTAAAATTTGAACTCCATAAATCTGGTCATTTGTGGTTGGGGACCCAAGGGGAATCTCGAAAGCTGCCAGATTGTGGTTACAGCCCAATGGCTCACTAATGTGAATTCAGGAAAGGAAGCTGTAGCTGCGATGCACGTGACTCCTGTCCCACTTTATGCAGCTTATTCTCTCATGCCCTCTGAATTGGACTAGCAAGCAACATGATTGTAAAAACACTCGCTTCAAAATACCACCACACTCGGGGCAATTAGTAAACTGTCGGTGTCACCCACATCCCAGCAACACTTGATAAATAGTTGGTGCTTTATTCCTACTGCAGAGAATTGTAAAAAGAATTCAAGGACTTGTGTTTATATTCACTTTTCATGTCCTCAGGATGTCCCAAAGACATTGGAAGTATTCTTGAAGGATAGTCACTGGTAATGTTGTAATGTAGGAAACACAGCAGCCAATTTGCACAGCAAGTTCCCACACAGCTATGAAATAAATGGCTAGAATTTGTTTTTTAGTGAAGTTGGATGGGGGATAAATATTGGTTAGGACACCAGGGGGAAATCCTGCTGGTCCATTTCAATTAGTTCCATAGAATTTTTTATGTCCACCTGAGAGGGCAGACGTCTTATCCAATCATCCAGCACTCCCTCAGTACTATACTGGAGTGTCACCTAGATTTTGTTCTCAAGACTGGAGCGGGCCTTGAACCCAACTCCCCAAGCCTTTGAATGGCCAGCCTCTCTGGTTCAATAAACGTTGCTGAACTACAAATTGATTCAGCCATTGTGCTTCAGCGTAATGCTGGAGGATTTATGTGATCAATGTCTCAGCAGCTTTATTGCAGGCCCATAAATGTGTACTCCAGAATAATAAGTTTGGAGCTAGGTCCCACAAACTTTCCCAAATTTGGGAGTGTCTTTATTTGGATGAATAAGTCGTTGCTGGTTAAGTAGACTGTCTGAAATGCCAGTTAGTGAGAGCAGTGTGCCAGGAGTTCACAGCTGATGGGACGAGATGTGTCCAGTTTGGGGACATGGTCTACATGAAGGCTTTGAGTTGACAGTCTCAATGGTGGGATTACAGGTGTCTAACTTGAGTGTGCCTTGTTCGTGTTGGCTTTCGGTCTGTAAACATGAGATTTTTCATTGCTCCTTGTTAGGTTGGTTAGCAGTGAAATCAGTCTGATCCAATTGTTCAGGTTCACAGTTAATGGGTAATTCAATATTGTAAACAGTCCAAGCAATCTGATCGCTCAGTAAGGTCGGGAGGGGAGCTGATATCTGAGGGGCCGGGGGGTGGAGGGCGGAGGGCGGGGATTGGGGGACATGGGCCATGGGCGGGGTGTGGATTGGGGGAGGGGCCATACTAAGCTTCCCTTTTGTTGGATGAAAACCCAAACCGCAGATGTATAAGACCATAAGGTGTCGTCTTGTACCTTGCAAAAACTACCAACAGAAACTAGCATTAACCCTGTGTGCACCGTGGCCAACAACAAGCCCGATCAATAAAGTAACATGGGCTTACTGCACTAAAACCCAGTGATTGAGCTTTACCTGACATTCTTTAATCTTGGTTTTAGATATACTGTCGTGGGGCGGACAGAATCTCGGACCCTTCTATGGATGTACTGAAGAAGGAAGTGACCTTGGCTGTGGAAAATGCGGTAATGTTGGCGATGGCAGGGTGGGGGTAATGTTAGAATTTAATGTTCTTTAAAGCCAGGAGCCAGGATCGGTCTGCAAAATGTGTCTCATGAATATCTATTGGTACTGGATGCAGCTTTAAGTACATCACAATATAGTTTAGTGGTGCAGCTTCCTGCTCCTTGATTGTTTAATTTTGCATTTAAAATGCAGCGTTCCTTCTGTCCACCTTCCTGTGTCTTTAATTAAAGTGAAATGTTCCTCCTCTCTGTCTAAGTATATAACACGAGTGCTTTCCAGCTCATTGTTTGCACAATGAGTTTGGAGGTAGATGGTCTTCTCTCTCTGCATTTGTGCACATTCAGAAAGTGTTGGTTATTTTCCGAGCATGGGAAATTAATTAATTAGAAGTGGGAAGACTTTTTAAACTGAATATCGCAATTGTGTTGATTTGGATTGGCCTCGTTTACCCGACTGCCCCTTTTGAGGTCCGGGGTGAGTGTTGTCTGTTCTAATTTTTGGTCTTGTTGTGTTCAGATTCAAAACAGTGTGACGGAGTACGAGTTCTCCCAGGAGGTGTACCGTCAGCTGCAAGTGGAATTCTGGTCCAAGTTCTACGCTTGCTGCCTGCAATACCAAGAGGCCTTGGCACGACCCCTGGCATTGCTCATCGATGTACGCACAAACATGGTGTGCCTGCTGAAAAAGGTGAGGGCTGGGTGTCGGCCAGTTCAATCGGGAGTTGGATTTCTCATCGATGCACTGATTTCTCTCCCCACCTCCGGTGTGAGAGGCCCCTTAATAATGATGCCGTTAACAACAGCCCTCCCACCCAAAGATGATTCTGTACACAAAACTGACTGAATAAGCTGCCTATATAGTCGAGGGGCAGGTTTTAAACCATGTACTGATTCACTGTTAGCCGTGGCTGATGGGTAGCACCCTCACCTCGGAGTCAGGAGGTTGTGGGTTCAAGTCCCATTTCAGTGACTTGACAATCCGGTGCAGTGCTGAGGGAGCGCTGCACTGCCTGAGGTGCTGTCTTTCGGATGAGACATTAAACTGGGGCCACGTCTGCCTTCTTGGGTGGATGTACAAGATCTCGGGGCATATTTTGAAGAAGAGCAGGGAATTCTCAAAGATGTCCTGATCAATGTTATTCCTCCACTAACATTGCTAAAACAGATTATCTGGTCATTATCAGGTTGTTGTTTATGGGACCTTGCTCTGCGCAAATTGGCGGCCGTGTTTCCTACATTACAAAAGTGACTGCACTTCTTAGGCTGAGGTTGTCGAAGGCACTATATAAATGCAAGTCTTTAATTGATTATTAATGAGCAGTGTACAGTTTGATACAATGTGTGTTCTCCTGCTCTCCTCTGGTTGCCGAAACCAATATACCGCTTGCTTTCGGTCAGTATGTGTTGTAAAGCAGAGGACTACCTTCTCCGGCTTAACCCTCAGCTGCTGCAGACTTTAAAACATAGATGGCCATTTTCTTGTTGCGAAACCTCTGACAACTGTGCCAGAGATGCTAAACTACCCTGAGCCCCTCTCAGCACTGCTCCCAGGAGGCAGTGAGTCCAGGATCTGCCCACGAGTAATCAGTCACCGAGGGCTCCTGTTTGGAACTTCTCTTCAGAACTGTGGGAAGACGCTATACCCCTTCTGATTGAAATAACCCAGCGTGTTTGCATTCAATACCACTGAATAGCCAATCTTTGTCGATGGCTTAAACTGCTCTTCAATAATTCTGACCATTGCAGCTCACTGAACCTGGGTTTCCCATTATTCACATCTGAAGCCCCTGAGGGGGTAGGTAGTGACATTGCAGATCTATTGAGCCCTTCCTAAAAACCCCTGATCCTCCCTCCCTTTTTGAAAAACCCTGGTTGACACCGATTTAACCCCTTGTGTGACAATCCTAGCAGCGCATAAATAATCATGGCTTTTTTAAACTGCAACGTGAGCAACCCAGTGAAAACAATAGGTGAGGGTGAGCTGAATACTCTAGACCGGGCATTGTAAACATTATGACTGTTGGTTTGTTTCCTTGCAGGGATTTATGTCTGTCTTGTTTCCCTGCATCACCATAGACCACCTCTATATGTCCTCCGATGAGTGTCTGTTTCTAGAAGATGAGTGTTCCCTCACAGATGGTGAGTTAACTACAGGTCGAAGGGGTCTTATTGAAGAATAATTGGTGTAGTTCTGGGATCTGCAGAGTTCCTGTTTCCTTGTCCCCTCAGTTGATGCAGAAGTGGCTAATTCTGGGCTCGCCCTCACTTTGTGCTGAGCCTTGTTGTCACTCTCTGATCCAGCCATTTGAATTCCAGGCACTGATTCGGAAGTTCACTGTTCTTATCTCATGCAGGGCGATTGCCTTTGTTTTATCTGAAATAAACCGTTAACATCTCTGGGATTATAACTGGAAAGCTGCAACACATACGAGGCTATAAACTGTGCAGTGGAGATAGGGTGTAGAATTGTGAGTGACTGGAGACAGCTATTCTGAGGGCAGAGGAGAAGATGCGAAGAGTGCAGTAAAGGCCTCCGTCACCGGGGATCCTGCTACACCCAGGAGACACGTGTCTGGTTCAAGCTGAAGCGATACTCTGCTATCTTTTTGGCACGTTTCAGTGAAATCACTTTTTCTATTGCTGTCATTAGTCAACTTGGCTGAGAGGAGAAAACAACACGGAGCAGGGAATGATCATGGGCCCTTGTTGGTCTGTATGTTTCCCCTGGCTGGGAAGTCCAGAACAAGGGTCACAGTCTCAGGATACAGGGTGGGAACTTTGGGACCGAGGTGAAGAGAAATGTTTTCACTCAGAGGGTGGTGAACCTGTGGAATTCTCTACCACAGAAGGCTTGTGGAGGCCAAGTCATTGAATATATTTAAGAGGGAGATAGATTTCTAGACACAAAAGACATCAAGGGGTATGGGGAAAAAGCGTGAATATGGTGTTGAGAGAGAGGATCAGCCAGGATCATATTCAAGGGCTGAATGGCCAACTACTGCTCCTATTTTCTATGACTCGGTGATTCACTAACCCAGAGAGTCAGCGTGCAGACATGGCTTTCATAGCACTTCATGCCATTAGAGTGCGCTTCTTGAGACATTTCCCCAACCTGGGTAAACTAGGTGACCTTATCACTTGGTGTCTGGCATCAGATGTAAAGACCACAAATAGGCCTCTTGTATTGTGCCCAATTCAGACTGGTCCTGCTGTCAGCAGTTACTGGCACCTACAGATTGATGTACAGGAACGCTATGCCGCAGACCACCTTCAATCCGCACAATAGAAGTATTTCAGGAGGTCTACTCGCCCTGAAAATATCAGTGCACCGCAAGGGGACTCGGCTTTTCGGGGTGCGTAGGGCTCCAGAGAAACGTCACAACATGCAAACAAAAAAACTGCAGCTGCTGGACATCTGAAATAAAAACACACAATGCTGGAAACACTCAGCAAGTCGGGCAGCATCTGTAGGGAGAGAAAGTGAGTTAACTACAAGTTGACGACCCTTCGTCAGAACTGGAAAAGCATCCAGCGGACACCGTTGTGGATTGAGCAAGGTCTGCCACATTGTGTGACCATCCAGAGGTGCCAGCCCCAATTAGGCAGTGTACAAGGAGCCCCCTCGTGGCCCTCAATCCCAGGTTGATGATCACTTGTGAACGCAATGTGGGACAGCTGCATTCCTTCACACTCCTCGTCCGTGCTGAATCTCAATCTCTCTCTATTTTTGAGAATTCTGAGCAGTAACTGGTTTTGTTTGTTTTTAGACAAATGCATTGTCACCTGTTGGTTTTGAGGTCTTGCATTCACTTTCACACAGGTGTCTGGGCCTCTTGCACATGTCATGGTGGTCGTAGTGAGGGCTGCTGTCTGTGTGATGTGTAAAGGACTCCGTTTCTGCTCCCTTAGATCCAGATGTAGCAAGGGACCTATTTCGATTAGTGCAATGTCTCCGGCTTGTGGGAGACTCCATCTCTCTGGAAATGGCGTCGTTGATGGAAACGGCAGTTAGCCACCTGCAACCCCCAGAAAAGGCTGCTGAGCAGATCCTGGAGCATCTTCTGGCCAGAGACACGTGAGTAACGCTAAGTGGTGGTGCCGTGTTGTGGGAGTCATTGAATCCCACTCTTTACTGGGACAAAAGACACCATTTGAATAAAAAGGTGTTGCTGATGGTGCCTGGCTCTAAGTTAGTCATTGTCGGTTGTGGTGGTGGTTAGAATTTCTTTGCTAACCTCATTTCTCCCCTGCACATTGGAAGGTGTTGGTACCTTGATGGGCTAGCCACCCTCCAGGATTGTTCACGTGGGCGTCTTTGCGCGTCGGTAGATTATTTGGCAGTGAGCAGTACTGTTGCCAAAGCCCACACAACTCTTTTAGTCTGCTCAGTTTGGGAATTGTGCATCTTCCGAACACTGAACAAAGCTCTCGGAGCACCCACACTTCCCACTCCAGTACGAACTTGTAGAAAGTATAGCCAGGTGGGGAAGCTGCCAAGTTTCAGCCAAAGCCACAATATTAGTGCAGCCGTCCACAATAAGGTGGTGGATGGCCGTGGCCTTGTTCACACGGAGCGGATATTCTGGAGGGAAATGAGGAGAGGGGCGGTCCGAGGAGACAATGGGGGTTGGGACAGAGGTTGGAGTGTTGATTTTGTGCAGGGTCCTGCCATCTTGTTAAGTGTGGCCCAGATCTACCAGTGTCAACAGCTGTTGACTTGGGTACATGCACCATAAGAAATGACGGTGGTTGGCTGTGTCCTTTCATTATCACCCTGCAGACATTGGATAGGCCATCCCATGGGCATCTCTCGATTGGCTCCCAACACAGGCCTGCTGCGAGGAGCAATCCTCCTGCCTTCACTGGGTCTTCATTCTTCAAATAGAAGCATTCTCCACACCTATCCAGCCATGTGTCCAGGCCTCGGTCAACACAAACTGCGACGCAAGTATGACACCTGACAGGAAAAACCGGAGCAGCGGCTCGAGTGTCTAATTACCATCCATCTCCCCTGTGTGCCAAGTGCGTGTGCCCCTGCTCCAGGGGCTAACCTGACTTGCAGCCTTTGAGGAATGCTTCTGTTCGGTGCGTCGGAGAGGCGGGAGTCGGAGCGGCAGCGGCCTATAAAAGGCCCAGCAGTTCGGGGACCAGCGAGGTACGGCAGCAACCTATAAAAGGCCCAGCAGTTCGGGGACCAGCGAGGTGCGGCAGCAACCTATAAAAGGCCCAGCAGTTCGGGGACCAGCGAGGTGCGGCAGCAACCTATAAAAGGCCCAGCAGTTCGGGGACCAGCGAGGTGCGGCAGCAACCTATAAAAGGCCCAGCAGTTCGGGGACCAGCGAGGTGCGGCAGCAACCTATAAAAGGCCCAGCAGTTCGGGGACCAGCGAGGTGCGGCAGCAACCTATAAAAGGCCCAGCAGTTCGGGGACTAGCGAGGTGCGGCAGCAACCTATAAAAGGCCCAGCAGTTCGGGGACTAGCGAGGTACGGCAGCAGCCTATAAAAGGCCCAGCAGTTCGGGGACCAGCGAAGTACGGCAGCAACCTATAAAAGGCCCAGCAGTTCGGGGACCAGCGAGGTGCGTCGGAAAGGCCCAGCCGGTGCAGCTGCAGCAGGGAGGCAAAAAAGAAGTAGAAAGAAATCGAAAGGTGACGTCACAGTCAAGGGGGTAAGTGATTGGGAAGTAGTTTTTCTTTTTCTTTATCAGTAAGTAACCTTTAGCATTATTGCCAAATTAAGTTTATCTAAGGTTAAGTCATGGCAGGAGAGCTTCAGACACGTGTTATATAAGAACATAAGAATTAGGAACAGGAGTAGGCCCTCGAGCCTGCTCCGCCACTCAAGATCATGGCTGATCTGGCCGTGGACTCAGCTCCACTTACCTGCTCGCTCCACGTAACCCTTAATTCCCTTATTGGTTAAAAATCTATCTAGCTGTGATTTGAATATATTCATTGAGCTAGCCTCAACTGCTTCCTTGGGCAGAGAATTCCACAGATTCACAACCCTCTGGGAGAAGAAATTCCTTCTCAACTCGGTTTTAAATTGGCTCCCCCGTATTTTGAGGCTGTGCCCCCTAGTTCTCGTCTCCCCGACCAGTGGAAACAACCTCTCTGCTTCTCTTGTCTATCCCTTTCATTATTTTAAATGTTTCTATAAGATCACCCCTCATCCTTCTGAATTCCAACGAATAAATCTACTCAATCTATCATCATAAGGTAACCCCCTCATCTCTGAAATCAGCCTAGTCAATCGTCTCTGTACCCCCTCCAAAGCTAGTATATCCTTCCTTAAGTAAAGTGACCAAAACTGCACGCAGTACTCCAGGTGCGGCCTCACCAATACCCTGTACAGTTGCAGAAGGACCTCCCTGCTTTTGTACTCCATCCCTCTCGCAATGAAGGCCAACATTCCATTCGCCTTCCTGATTACCTGCTGCACTGCAAACTAACTTTTTGGGATTCATGCACAAGGACCCCCAGGTCCCTCTGCACCATAGCATGTTGTAATTTCTCCCATTCAAATAATAATCCCTTTTACTGTTTTTTTTCCAAGGTGCATGACCTCACATTTTCCAACATTGTATTCCATTTGCCAAACCTTAGTCCATTCGCTTAACCTATCTAATTCTCTTTGCAGCCTCTCTGTCCTCTACACAACCCACTTTCCCACTAATCTTTGTGTCATCTGCAAATTTTGTTACACTACACTCTGTCCCCTCTTCCAGGTCATCTATGTATATTGTAAACAGTTGTGGTCCCAGCACCGATCTCTGTGGCACATCACTAACCACCGATTTCCAACCCGAAAAGGACCCATTTATCCCGATTCTCTGCTTTCTGTTAGCCAGCCAATTCTCTATCCATGCTAATACATTTCCTCTGACTCCGCGTACCTTTATCTTCTGCAGTAACCTTTTGTGTGACACCTTATCGAATGCCTTTTGGAAATCTAAATACACCACATCCATCGGTACATCTCTATCCACCATGCTCGTTATATCCTCAAAGAATGCTCCTCCTGTACTATGTGGGAAGTCAGGACGCTTCCGGTGTCCCTGACGACTGTGTGTGGGAAGTGTATCCGCCTGCAGATCCTAACAGACCGCATTGCGGCACTGGAGCTGCGGGTGGATTCACTCTGCAGCATCCACAATGCTGAGAATGACGTGAATAGCACGTTTAGCAAGATGGTCTTACCGCAGGAAAAGGGTACACCGCCAGATAGGGAATGGAAGACCAACAGGAAGAGCACTGGAAGGAGGTAGTGCAGGGGCCCCCTGCGGTCATCCCCCTACAAAAACGATACACCGCTTTGGGTACTGTTGAAGGGGATGACTCATCAGGGGAGAGCAGCAGCAGCCAAGTCCATGGCACCGTGGGTGGCTCTGCTGCACAGGAGGGCAGGAAAAAGAGTGGGATAGTGATGGGGTATTCAATTGTAAGGGGAATAGATAGACGTTTCTGTGGCCGCAACCGAGATTCCAGGATGGTATGTTGCCTCCCTGGTGCAAGGGTCAAGGATGTCTCTGAGCGGGTGCAGGACATTCTAAAAACAAAGGGTGAACAGCCAATTGTCGTGGTACATATAGGTACCAACGATATAGGTAAAAAAAACGGGATGAGGTCCTACGAGATGAATTTAGGGAGCTAGGAGTTAAATTTTAAAAAGTAGGACCTCAAAAGTAGTAATCTCAGGATTGCTACCAGTGCCACGTGCTAATCAGAGTAGCTCAGATGAATACGTGGCTTGAGCAGTGGTGCAGCAGGTAGGGATTCAAATTCCTGGGGCATTGGAACTGGTTCTGAGGGAGGTGGGACCAGTACAAACCGGACGGTCTGCACCTGGGCAGGACCGGAACCAATGTCCTGGAGGGAGTGTTTGCTAGTGCTGTTTGGGAGGAGTTAAACTAATATGGCAGGGGGATGGGAACCTATGCAGGGAGACACAGGGAAATAAAATGGAGACAGAAGCAAAAGATAGAAAGGAGACTAGTAAAAGTGGAGGGCAGAGAAACCCAAGGCAAAAAACAAAACTTTACAGCAAAATTCTAAAGGGTCAAAGTTTGTTTAAAAAGACAAGCCTGAAGGCTCTGTGCCTCAATGCGAGGAGTATTCGGAATAAGTTGGACGAATTAACTGCGCAGATAGCAGTTAACGGATACGATGTGATTGGCATCATGGAGACATGGCTCCAGGGTGACCAAGGCTGGGAACTCAACATCCATGGGTATTCAGTATTTAGGAAGGATAGACAAAAAGGAAAAGGAGGTGGGGTGGCGTTGCTGGTTAAAGAGGAAATTAATGCAATTGTAAGGAAGGACATTGGCTTGCATGATGTGGAATCGGTATGGGTGGAGCTACGGAATATCAAAGGACAGAAAATGCTAGTGGGAGCTGTGTACAGGTCACCAAATAGTAGTAGTGAGGTTGGGGACAGCATCAAACAAGAAATAAGGGATGTGTGCAATAAAGGTACAGCAGTAATCATGGGCGACTTTAATCTACATATTGATTGGGCTAACCAAACTGGTAGCAATGCAGTGGAGGAGGATTTCCAGGATTGTATTAGGGATGTTTTTCTAGACCAATATGTCGAGGAACCAACCAGAGAGCTGGCCATCCTAGACTGGGTGATGTGTAATGAGAAGGGACTTAATTAGCAATCTTGTTGTGCGAGGCCCCTTGGGGATGAGTGACCATAATATGGTAGAATTCTTTATTAAGATGGATGGTAGCAAAGTTAATTCAGAAACTAGGATCCTGAACTTAAGGATAGGTGACTTTGACGGTATGAGGTGTGAATTGGCTAGATTAGACAGGCAAATGATACTTAAAGGGTTGACAGTGGACAGGCAATGGCAAACCTTTAAAGATCATATGGGCGAACTTCAACAATTGTACATCCCTGTCTGGAGTAAAAATAAAACGGGGAAGGTGGATCAACCGTGGCTAACAAGGGAAATTAAGGATAGTGTTAAATCCAAGGAAGAGGCATACAAATTAGCCAGAAAAAGCAGCAAACCGGAGGACTGGGAGAAATTTAGAATTCAGCAGAGGACGACAATAATTAAGAGGGGGAAAATAGAGTACGAGAGGAAGCTTGCTGGAAAACTGACTGCAAAAGCTTCTATAGATATGTGAAGAGAAAAGATTAGTGAAGACAAACATAGGTCCCTTGCAGTCGAATTCGGGTGAATTTATAATGGGGAACAAAGAAATGGCAGACTAATTGAACAAGTACGTTGGTTCTGTCTTCACAAAGGAAGACACAAATAACCTTCCGGGTGTTCTAGAGGACCCAGGGCCTAGTAAGAAGGAGGAGCTGAAGGATATCCTTATTAGGCAGGAAATTGACGGGATTGAAGGCCGATAAATCCACGGGGCCTGATAGTCTACATCCCAGAGTACTTAAGGAATTGGCCCTAGACATAGTGGATGCATTGGTGATAATTTTCCAACAGTCTATCGACTCTGGATCAGTTCCTATGGACTGGAGGGTTGCTAATGTAACACCACTTTTTTTTTAAAAAAAAGGAGAGCGAGAGAAAACGGGTAATTATAGACCGGTTAGCCTGACATCGTAGTGGGGAAAATGTTGGAATCAATCATTAAGTATGAAATAGCAGCGCATTTGGAAAGCAGTGATAGGATTGGTCGAAGTCAGCATGGATTTATAAAAGGGAAATCATGCTCGACAAATCTTCTGGAATTTTTTGAGGATGTAACTAGTAGAGTGGACAAGGGAGAACCAGTGGATGTGGTGTATTTGGACTTTCAAAAGGCTTTTGACAAGGTCCCACACAAGAGATTGGTGTGCAAAATCAAAGCATATGGTATTGGGAGTAATGTACTGGGGTGGATAGAGAACTGGTTGGCAGACAGGAAGCAGAGAGTCGGGATAAACGGGTCCTTTTCAGAATGGCAAGCAGTGACTAGTAGAGTGCCGCAGGGCTCAGTGCTGGGACCCCAGCTCTTTACAATATATATTAATGATTTAGATGATGGAATTGAGTGCAATATCCCCAATTTTGCAGATGACACTAAGCTGGGTGGCGGTGTGAGCTGTGAGGAGGACGCTAAGAGGCTGCAGGGTGACTTGGACAGGTTTGACGAGTGGGCAAATACGTGGCAGATGCAGTATAATGTGGATAAATGAGGCTATCCACTTTGGGGGAAAAACGGCAAAGGCTGAATATTATCTGAATGGCGGCAGATTAGGAAAAGGGGAGGTGCAACGAGACCTGGGTATCATGGTTCATCAGTCATTGAAAGTTGGCATGCAGGTACAGCAGGTGGTGAAGAAGGCAAAAATGGTATGTTGACCTTCATAGCAAGGGGATTTGAGTATAGGAGCAAAGAAGTCTTACTGCAGTTGTACAGGGCCTTGGTGAGGCCCCACCTGGAATATTGTATTCAGTTTTGGTCTCCTAATCTGAGGAAGGACATTCTTGTTATTGAGGGAGTGCAGCGAAGGTTCAGCAGACTGATTCCCAGGATGGCTGGACTGACATAGGAGAAGAGACTGGATCAACTGGGCCTTTATACATTGGAGTTTAAAAGGATGAGAGGGGATCTCATAGAAACATATAAGATTCTGACGGGACTGGACAGGTTAGATGCAGGAAGAATGTTCCTGATGTTGGGGAAGTCCAGAACCAGGGGACACAGTCTTCGGATAAGGGGCAGGCCATTTAGGACTGAGATGAGGAGAAACTTCTTCACTGAGTTGTTAACCTGTTGAATTCCCTGCCGCAGAGAGTTGTTGATGCCAGTTCATTGGATATATTTAAGAGGGAGTTAGTTATGGGCCTTGCGGCTAAAGGGATCAAGGGGTATGGAGAGAAAGCAGGAAAGGGGTACTGAAGGAATGATCAGCCATGATCTTATTGAATGGTGGTGCAGGCTCGAAGGGCCAAATGGCCTACTCCTGCACCTATTTTCTATGTTTCTAAAGTCATTGATGTATCTTTTTTCAGATCCAGGTCCCACTCTGTTGTATTAATTTGGAAGTTATTTAAACTGAGGGTATTATCCATGAGAATGCTCGGTAACATTTTGATTTCATTGAGCAGAGGAGCCAGTTACAGTACACGAGGTATTACGTGATTGCACTGTGGTGAGGGGCGGCTACTCCATTCATGGGATGTGGGCAATGCTGACCAGGCATTCATTGCCCACCCTTATTTTCCCATAAGCTGGTGGATCGTCTACTCGACCCACTGCTGTCCCTGCGGTGATGATGCTCCCACAGTGGTACTGAGCAGAGAATTCCGGGATTCTCACCCAGAGGTAATGAACGAACTGGTGTCATGGCACTTTGAGATGATATTCTCAGTCTTGTTGCTCCTTTCCTTCTCGGCGTTCGAGGCCCCAGGGCTTGGAGGTGTTGTTGATATAAGCTTGCTGAAGGTGGTATATACTGCAGGGGGCTGTGGGCTCCTTCGATAGGAACACGGGGTTCAGAGTGTGGAATTCCCTGGCTGCTCCAACATCTTGTTCTATTGATGACAACTCTGCTGTCTGAGCTTTTCCCCTTGGATTGTGGAGTGGTCCTCCAAGAACCAAAGATGAGTTTAATTATTTCTCTCTTGTTTTTCATAGTGAGACGCATATGGAGCTTCAAAGTAAATTGCAGGATATCCGTAACCCAGGGCACATAATCCAGCTGTTGCTGCGGGAAATGGACCTCGAGGGTGACCTGGACACAGGCAATGGTAT
The DNA here is from genome assembly GCF_044704955.1 of Pristiophorus japonicus. Classification (NCBI taxonomy): domain Eukaryota; kingdom Metazoa; phylum Chordata; class Chondrichthyes; family Pristiophoridae; genus Pristiophorus; species Pristiophorus japonicus. The sequence continues at coordinate 329,394 of NW_027252406.1, read as the reverse complement.
GGGCTGACTCCTGGGGTGAGGGCTGGGCAGTAATCTGGGGAGCTGAAAATGTGGACTGCCCATCACATTCTCATCTGTTTTTGGCCAACTCTACAATATTTGTAGAACCAACGGTGGCTATTCATAAACGACTGTGGACTCACTGCATGCATTCGTGGGTTGTATTTCTTTGAATGGAGTGTGGTTAGGGTGATGCCCAATGATAACTGCTGTGGGATAGAGATTGGCAGTGGCTCTCTGTCTTCCTGATAGAATTGTACTCCACGGGATACTGAACCAGTAATCCAATGGGTATGGATGAAGTTGCTGCACAGGCTTGCTGTGTGGTCTGTTATCAGGTTGGGCTCCATCAGGCACTGATGCTGCAAACTGGTGGGCCTTTAGAAACCGGTCTGCCCAAAGGCCTTTGCTGCTATCATCATTGCCAGGGAGGGTGAGAGCAGACTAGAGTGGCTTTCTCCGGGCACTGGGATAATCGTGGCTTTCTCCGGGCACTGGGATAATCGTGGCGTTGTGTCTGACTGACTGGTTCTGAAGTCAACTGGGCCTTTTCCATTGGTCTACATCTCCATCACAGTAAGGTGACAGAAAATGCTGGAAATACTTAGCAGGTCAGGCATCCTCTGGAGAGAGAAACTGTTCATGTTTCAGGACAACCTTTCATCAGAACTGGGAAAAGTTAAAGATGTAACAGGTTTTAAGCAAGTACAGAGGCTGGGAAAGAGTGGGAGAGGGCAGGAAAGAACGAAAAGGGAAGGTCTGTGAGAGGTCAGTCGGCAGGAGAGCTTAAATGACAAAAGGAGTGATGGTGCAAGGCCAATGAGCATGGTAATGGGACAAGTAAAGAAACAAAAGATGGGTCTTGATGAGCTGAAAATGGCGAGCAGCATCATTTCCAGCAAATTGGGAGTAGTAGTTATGATCAGAAATTGTTGACCTGAGTCTGGAAGTCTGTAAAGTGCCTAATCGAAAGATGAGGTGCTGTTCCTTGAGCGTCATTGGAACAGTGTAGGAGGCCAAATTGAGTGGAGTGGGCCGGAGAATTAAAATGACAAGCGACCAGGAGCTCGGTCACATTGCGGACTGAATAGAGGTGCTCTGCAAAGCAAACTCCCAACCTGCGTTTGGTCTCCTCAATGTACAAGTGACTGAAAGCCGGCCTTTGCTGTATGAGGATGCTGACGAAGTAAACTGCACGTTTGTTTTCTGTTGTGGGGCTTACAGTATCTTTCTCCCTTCCCTTACTTGGGTGGTCTTGCACCACACTCCATCCCCAGTCAAAATAGACAATGCCCTGCCTCCTTGATCTCTGTTCTGAATTGGCCACTGGGAGGTGCATGATCCTATCCGGGCTAATGAGTGCGTGTGGGTCTTCCCACATCCGCATAGCTGCGATTTATTAACACAGGAGGTAGGGAACTCTGGACCCAGATCTGTGTGGTCCGATTGACACTATTCGATTACAACAGGCTGTGCTGCCTGCCCAGTATCTTGTGTTTTTTTATTAATTTGAAACTTGTTTTCCAGTCCAACCTCTGCACATCCGGATGAGCATGGCCCAGTTTTATGGCAGCAATGTCGCCATTAATGTTGTGTGTCAGGCGGCATACCACATGTCCATGACTCGGTTCCTCATCTGTCGTGACCTGCTGATTCTGCAGCAACTAATGTTGCATCTAGGAGACAACGTAAGTATCTTTGTACGGCTCATTAGACAGTCACACACCCTCCCCAGGTCTTACCCCTCCAGGCTGCTGGCTACTGTGGCTAGAGGTAGGTCTCCAGTTTATCTTATTGGCTGGCGAGTATATTCTGTGGTGATTTTGTTTCAGCTTATCTCCTTGGTTTGAGGTATATTCTGTCTCCATTTATTAATGCTTGGATGCAGAAATAAGTTTGCATTTAACCTCTGTTGCATTTGTCATTGCGAAAGTGACTATTTTCAAGGTGTTTGGTTATTGCCCTCTGGGTGACTGTAGTCAGCGGTGCTTCAATTTTCTATTATTTACACATATCCAGCACATTCAAAGTTGGGATATGGGGGCATTCCTTTTAAAGCAACCTCCTCGCCCAGTGGATGAGCAGATTACACCAACACAGTTTGAGGCTAGTCGGGGAGAACTCTGGGTGCTTTCAGCAATTTGAACCTGCTGGAGTTAGGAAATACGAAGCCCCCTCCTTCAATAGTTTCTCAAACACACGCACAGAGAACGATTTGTTCAATCCTAACGTGTTCCTCTTCCTGAATGCTATTCCTCAGGTGAATTTGGGAGCTAATGGATACCTCTTGCACTTCCAACAAGATCTGATTCCTCGGACATCTCTCCTCGTGTGTTCCTACTTTGTGGTGAGGTGGGCCAGTCGCACCTTGGCATCAGTGGTGCCCATTGACACGCTGTAAGTACAGTTAGGAGTGTGGGGTAAATGGGAGCAACATTTGCGTAGGGATTAGTGTCTTTCCTGAATTTTTTTTAACCATAATAGTCACCCAATTGTTTATAGCTTGACTATAACTGATTATCTCAGTTACCAGCAGCCACACACTGAGTACTGAGATGCAGTCCTTTTGAAGTCTTTTCAGGGAGAATAGAATCATAGAAATTTACAGCACAGAATTGGGCCATTTCGGCCCATTGTGTCCATGCCAGCTGACAGAGCTATCCAGCCCAATCCCACGTTCTAGCTCTTGGTCGGTAGCCTTGTAGGTTATGGCACTTCAAGTGCATATCCAATTACTTTTTAAATGCTATGAGTGTTTCTGCCTCTATCACCCTTTCAGGCAGTGCATTCCATACCATCACCACCCTCTGGGTGAAATAATTTCCCCTGAAATCCCCTCTAAATCTCCTACCAATTAATTAAAATCTATGAGCCCTATTTGTTTACCCCTCTGGTAAGGGAAATAGGTCCTTCCTATCCCCTCATAATTTTATTCACCTCAGTAAGGTCTCCCCTCAGCCTCCTCTGTTCCAAAGACCTCTGCTATTTATAATATACATTAATGATTTGGATGAGAGAATTGAGTGTAATATCTCCAAGTTTGCAGATCATTAAGCTGGGTGGCATTGTGAGCTGTGAGGAGGACGCTAAAAGGCTGCAGGGTGACTTGGACAGGTTAGGTGAGTGGGCAAACGCGTGGCAGATGCAGTATATTGTGGATAAATGTGAGGTTATCCACTTTGGTGGCAAAAACATGAAGGCAGAATATTATCTGGTGGCAGATTAGAAAAAGGGGAGGTGCTACGAGTCCTGGGTGTCATGGTACATCAGTCATTGAAAGTTGACATGCAGGTACAACAGGTGGTGAAGAAGCCAAATGGTATGTTGGCCTTCAAGCTAGGGGATTTGAGTATAGGAGCAGGGGGAGGTTTTACTGCAGTTGTACAGGGCCTTAGTGAGGCCTCACCTGGAATATTGTGTTCAATTTTGGTCTCCTAATCTGAGGAAGGACGTTCTTGCTATTTGAGAGAGTGCAGCGAAGGTTCACCAGACTTATTTCTCAGGATGACAGGACTGACATATGAAGAGAGACTGGATCGTTTGGGCCTATATTCACTGGAGTTTAGAAGGATGAGGGGGGATCCCATAGAAACATAAAATTCTGACGGGACTGAACAGGTTAGATGCAGGAAGAATGTTCCCGATGTTGGGGAAGTCCAAAACCAGGGGACATAGTCTAAGGATAAGAGGTAGGCCATTTAGGACTGAGATGAGGAGAAACTTCTTCACTCAGAGTTGTTAATCTGTGGAATTCCTTACCACAGAGTTGTTGATGCCAGTTCATTGGATATATTCAAGAGGGAGCTAGATATGGCCCTTATGGTTAAATGGATCAAGGGGTATGGAGAGAAAGCAGGAATGGGGTACTGAGGTGAATGATCAGCCATGATCTTATTGAATGGTGGTGCAGGCTCAAAGGGCCGAATGGCCTACTGTACCTATCTTCTATGTTTTTAAAACAACCCCAGCCTATCCAATCCTAGCTGAAATTCTCCAGTCCAGGCAACATCCTCATAAATCTCCTCTGTCCCCCCTCTTGTTCAATCACATCTTTCCTGTAATACGGTGACCAGAACTACATACAGTACTCTAGCTGTGGCCTAATTAGTGTTTTATACTGTTCAACCATAACCTTCCTGCTCTTGTATTCTATGCCTCAGCTAATAAAGGCAAGTATTCTGTATGCCTTCTTAACCACCTTATCTACTTGGCCTGCTACCTTCAGGGATCTGTGGACATGCACCTCAAGGTCCTTTGTTCCTCTACACTTCTCAGCGTCCTGCCATTAAATGTATATTCCCTTGCTTTGTTAAACCTCCCCACATGCATTACCTCACACTTCTCCGGATTGAATTCCATTTGCCACTGTTCTGCCCACGTGCCCAGTACATTGATATCTTCCTGCAGTCCGCAGCTTTCTTCTTCCCCTGGACCTGATGACTTGCATCCTAGGGTCTTAAGAGAAGTAGCAGCAGGGATTGTGGATGCATTGGTTATAATTTACCAAAATTTCCTGGATTCTGGGGAGGTCCCAGCAGATTGGAAAACTGCAAATGTAACACCCCTATTTTAAAAAAAAAAGGAGGCAGACAAAAAGCAGGAAACTATAGGCCAGTTAGCCTAACATCTGTGGTTGGGAAAATGTTCATTATTAAGTCCATTATTAAAAAGTCCATTATTAAAGAAGCAGTAGCAGGACATTTGGAAAAGCAAAATTGGGTCAGGCAGAGTCGGCATGGATTTATGAAGGGGAAGTCATGTTTGATAAATTTGCTGGAATTCTTTGCGGATGTAACGAATAGGGAGGATAAAGGGGGACCGATGGATGTGGTGCATTTGGACTTCCAGAAGGCATTTGACAAGGTGCGACATAAAAGGTTACTGCACAAGATAAAAGTTCTCAGGGTTGGGGGTAATATCAGTATGGATAGAGGATTGGCTAACTAACAGAGACCAGAGTCATAAGAACATAAGAATTAGGAACAGGAGTAGGCCATCTAGCCCCTCGAGCCTGCTCCCCCATTCAACAAGATCATGGCTGATCCAGCCGTGGACTCAGCTCCACTTATCCGCCCGCTCCCCATAACCCTTAATTCACTTGGTTAAAAATCTATCTATCTGTGATTTGAATACATTCAATGAGCTAGCCTCAACTGCTTCCTTGGGCAGAGAATTCCACAGATTCACAACCCTCTGGAAGAAGTTGTTACCTCTCAACTCGGTTTTAAATTGGCTTCCCCGTATTTTGAGACTGTGCCCCCTAGTTCTAGTCTCCCCGACCAGTGGAAACAGCCTCTCTGCCTCAATCTTGTCTATCCCTTTCATTATCTTAAATGTTTCTATAAGATCACCCCTCATCCTTCTGAACTCCATGAGTAAAGACCCAGTCTACTCAATCTAGCATCATAAGGTAACCCCCTCATCTCCGGAATCAGCCGAGTGAATCGTCTCTGTACCCCCTCCAAAGCTAGTATATCCTTCCTTTAAATAAGGTGACCAAAACTGCATGCAGTACTCCAGGTGCGGCCTCACCAATACCCTGTACAGTTGCAGCAAGAACTCCCTGCTTTTCTACTCCATCCCTCTCGCAATGAAGGCCAACATTCCATTCGCCTTCCTGATTACCTGCTGCATCCTCAAACTAACTTTTTGGGATTCATGCACAAGGACCCCCAGGTCCCTCTGCACCGCAGCATGTTGTAATTTCTGCCCATTCAAATAATATTCCCTTTTACTGTTTTTTTTTCAAGGTGGATGACCTCACATTTTCCGACATTGTATTCCATTTGCCAAACCTTAGCCCATTCGTTTAACCTATCTAAATCTCTTTGCAGCCTCTGTGTCCTCTACACAACCTGCTTTCCCACTAATCTGTGTCATCTGCAAATTTTATTACACTACACTCTGTCCCCTCTTCCAGGTCATCTATGTATACTGTAAACAGTTGTGGTCCCAGCACCGATCCCTGTGGCACACCACTAACCACCGATTTCCAACCCGAAAAGGACCCGTTTATCCCGACACTCTGCTTTCTGTTAGCCAGCCAATTCTCTATCCATGCTAATACATTTCCTCTGACTCTGCGTACTTTTATCTTCTGCAGTAACCATTTGTGTGGCACCTTATCGAATGCCTTTTGGAAATCTAAATACACCACATCCATCGGTACACCTCTATCCACCATGCTCGTTATATCCTCAAAAGAATTCCAGTAAATTAGTTAAACATGATTTCCCCTTCATGAATCCATGTTGCATCTGCTTGATTGCATTATTCCTATCTAGATGTCCTGCTATTTCTTCCTTAATGATAGCTTCAAGCATTTTCCCCACTACAGATGTTAAAATAACCGGCCTATACTTACCTGCCTTTTGTCTGCTCCCTTTTTTAAACAGAGGCGTTACATTAGCTGCTTTCCAATCCGCTGGTACCTCCCCAGAGTCCAGAGAATTTTGGTAGATTATAACGAATGCATTTGCTATAACTTCCGCCATCTCTTTTAATACCTTGGGATGCATTTCATTAGGGCCAGGGGACTTGTCTACCTTGAGTCCCATTAGCCTGTCCAGCACTACCCCCCTAGTGATTGTCTCGAGGTCCTCCCTTCCCACATTCCTGTGACCAGCAATTTCTGGCATGGTTTTTGTGTCTTCCACTGTGAAGACCGAAGCAAAATAATTGTTTAAGGTCTCAGCCATTTCCACATTTCCCATTATTAAATCCCCCTTCTCATCTTCTAAGGGACCAACATTTATTCTAGTCACTCTTTTCCATTTTATATATCTGTAAAAGCTTTTACTATCTGTTTTGATGTTTTGCGCAAGTTTACTTTCGGGATAAATGGTTCATTCTCTGGTTGGCAATCAGTAACTAGTGGGGTGCCACAGGGATCAGTGCTGGGACCCCAACTATTTACAATCTGTAGTAACGACTTGGAAGAAGGGACTGAGTGTAACGTAGCCAAGTTTACTGACGATACAAAGATGGGAGGAAAAGCATTGTGAGGGGAGGACACAGAAAATCTGCAAAAGGACATAGACAGGCTAAGTGAGTGGGCAAAAATTTGACAGATGGAGTATAATGTTGGAAAATGTGAGGTCATGCACTTTGGCAGAAAAAAATCAAAGAGCAAGTTATTATTTAAATCGAGAAAGATTGCAAAGTGCTGCAGTACAGCAGGACCTGGGGGTACTTGTGCATGAAACAAAAGGATAGTATTCAGGTACAGCAAGTGATCAGGAAAGTCAATGGTATCTTGACCTTTATTGCAAAGTGAATGGAGTATAAAAGTAGGGAAGTCTTGCTGCAGCTATATAACGTATTGGTGAGGCCACACCTGGAATACTGCATGCAGTTTTGGTTTCCATATTTACGAAAGGATATACTTGCTTTGGAGGCAGTTCAGAGAAGGTTCACTAGGTTGATTCCGGGGATGAGGAGGTTGACTTATGAGGAAAGGTTGAGTAGGTTGGGCCTCTACTCACTGGAATTCAGAAGAATGAGAGGTGATCTTATCAAAACGTATAAGATTATGAGGGGGCTTGTCAAGCTGGATGCAGAGAGCATGTTTCCACTGATGGGGGAGACTAAAATGAGAGGGCATGATCTTAGAATAAGGGACCGCCCATTTAAAACTCAGATGAGGAGAAATTTCTTGAGGGTTGTAAATCTGTGGAATTCGCTGCCTCCGAGAGCTGTGGAAGCTGGGACATTGAATAAATTTAAGACCGAAATAGAAACATAGAAACATCGAAAATAGGTGCAGGAGTAGGCCATTCGGCCCTTTGAGCCTGCACCGCCATTCAATGAGATCATGGCTGAACATGCAACTTCAGTACCCCATTCCTGCTTTCCCGCCATACCCCTTGATCCCCTAGTAGTAAGGACTACATCTAACTCCTTTTTGAGTATATTTAGTGAATTGGCCTCAACAACTTTCTGTGGTAGAGAATTCCACAGGTTCACCACTCTCTGGGTGAAGAAGTTTCTCCTCATCTCGGTCCTAAATGGCTTATCCCTTATCCTTAGACTGTGACCACTGGTTCTGGACGTCCCCAACATTGTGAACATTCTTCCTGCATCCAACCTGTCTAAACCCGTCAGAATTTTAAACGCTTCTATGAGATCCCCTCTCATTCTTCTGAACTCCAGTGAATACAAGCCCAGTTGATCCAGTCTGTCTTGATATGTCAGTCCCGCTATCCCGGGAATCAGTCTGGTGAACTTTCGCTGCACTCACTCAATAGCAAGAATGTCCTTCCTCAGATTAGGTGACCAAAACTGTACACAATACTCCAGGTGTGGCCTCACCAAGGCCCTGCACAACTGTAGTAACACCTCCCTGCCCCTGTACTCAAATTCCCCTCACTATGAAGGCCAACATGCCATTTGCTTTCTTAACCGCCTGCTGTACCTGCGTGCCAACCTTCAATGACTGATGTACCATGGCACCCAGGTCTCGTTGCACCTCCCCTTTTCCTAATCTGTCACCATTCAGATAAGTCTGTCTCTCTGTTTTTAAGCACCAAAGTGGATAACCTCACATTTATCCACATTTAGGCCCCAAGTTTCCACATGATTTGCTCCTGATTTTTAGGAGCAACTGGTGGAGAACGGAGTATCTTAGAAATCGGAATTCTCCACATTTAAGTTTTCTGCAGTTCTTGTCAGGTAGAACAGTTTCACTTTTGAACAGAACTTTTTTTTCAAAAGGGGGCGTGTCCGGCCACTGCCGCCTGATTTGAAAGTTTCCACAGTGAAAACGTACTCCAAACTAACTTAGAATGGAGCAAGTGAAGATTTTTGTAGGCTTGAAAAAACCTTGTCTACACATTCAAAAATCAGGCGCAGGTTACAAATTAGACATCGGGAACGAGGTGGAGGGGAAGGGAAGTCATTAAATTCTACAATAAATTCTTAGTTATACTTACACAAATATTATACAAATAAATCCAACCTGAATAAAAATTTATAAGCAAAGAAAAGATTAAATAAACCATGTTCCTACCTGTGTGAAAGTGCTTCAGGCAGGCCTTTCAGGCAGCGGTTTGCTGTCGGGACCGACCGACGGCAGGGGGGGGGGAGGCAGTGAGAAGGCTGCAGGAAGCCTCATTACTTGAGGCAGCCGTTTGCCGTCGGGCCCGACCGACGGCAGGGGGAGAAAGCTGCAAGAAGCCTCAGTGCTGATCATGGAAGGGCAATGTGGTTTTATTAAAAAATGTTAAAAATTGAACAGCTACAAAGAATTTGAATAGTCTCAAACAAGTGCATTTGTCCCGTTTATCACAGTCTATCTTTAATTACAGAATGCACTCCCTCACACAGAAATATCAAGAACATTAAAATACAAGCCTTTGCAAGGGTTCAATAAACAAATTTTCACTTTTTCTGCAACACTTTTTTTAAAATGGCCGAGTGCCAATGTTTACTTCAGACTGCGCGAACGCTCCAACGCGCACGCGCAGGGTTGCCGGCACGAAAAAAACTCATTTAAATTGTACCCGCCCCCTCCTACTTACAAAATCGGCATGAGTGGTAAGCTCCGCCCCCTGTGCGCCGCGCCAAGCAGACATCGAGCTGCAAAGCGCTCGAGATTAGCGTGTTTTTTTTCAGGAGCCGTTTTCGGTGCGAAAACGCCGCCCAGCTCAGAGGGACGCCTGTTTTGCCGCGTGTAGAAACTTGGGGCCCATACTTCATCTGCCATGCATTTTCCCACTCACCTAACCTATCCAAGTCACTCTGCAGCCTCATAGCATCCTCCTCGCAGCTCACACTGCCACCCAACTTAGTGTCATGCGCAAATTTGGAGATACTTTAATCCCCTCGTCTAAATCATTAATGTACAATGTAAACAGCTGGGGCCCCAGCACAGAACCTTGTGGTACCTCACTAATCACTGCCTGCCATTCTGAAAAGTACCCATTTACTCCTACTCTTTGCTTCCTGTCTGCCAACCAGTTCTCAGTCCACGTCAGCACACTACCCCCAATCCCATGTGCTTCAACTTTTCACATTAATCTCTTGTGTGGGACCTTGTCAAAAGTCTTCTGAAAGTCCAAATACATCACATCAACTGGTTCCCCCTTGTCCACTCTACTGGAAACATCCTCAAAAAATTCCAGAAGATTTGTCAAGCATGATTTCCCTTTCACAAATCCATGCTGACTTGGACCTATCATGTCACCTCTTTCCAAATGTGCTGCTATGACATCCTTAATAATGGACTCCAGCATTTTCCCAATGACAGATGTTAGGCTGACTGGTCTATAATTCCCTGTTTTCTCTCTCCCTCCTTTTTTTTTAAAAAGTGGGGTTACATTGGCTACCCTCCACTCCGTAGGAACTGATCCAGAGTCTATGGAATGTTGGAAAATGACTGTCAATGCATCCGCTATTTCCAAGGCCGCCACCTTAAGTACTCTGGGATGCAGTCCATCAGACCCTGGGGATTTATCGATCTTCAATCCCATCAATTTCCCCAACACAATTTCCCGACTAATAAGGATTTCCCTCAGTTCCTCCTTCCTACTAGACCCTCTGACCCCTTTTATATCCGGAAGGTTGTTCTGTGTCCTCCTTGGTGAATACCGAACCAAAGTACTTGTTCAATTGGTCTGCCATTTTTGTTCCCAGTTATAACTTCCCCTGATTCTGACTGCAGGGGACCTATGTTTGTCTTTACTAATCTTTTTCTCTTTACATATCTATAGAAGCTTTTGCAGTCCATTTTAATGTTTCCTGCAAGCTTCCTCTCATACTCTACTTTCCCTGCCCTAATCAAACCCTTTGTCCTCCTCTGCTGAGTTCTAAATTTCTCCCAGTTCCTGGGTTCACTGCTATTTCTGGCCAATTTGTATGCCACTTCCTTGACTTTAATACTATCCCTGATTTCCCTTGATAGCCACGGTTGAGCCACCTTCCCTTTTTTATTTTTATGCCAGTCAGGGATGTACAATTGTTGTAGTTCATCCATGCGGTCTATAAATGTCTGCCATTGCCCATCCACTGTCAACCCCTTAAGTATCATTCGCCAATCTATCCTAGCCAATTCACACCTCATACCTTCAAAGTTACCCTTCTTTAAGTTCTGGACCATGGTCTCTGAATTAAATGTTTCATTCTCCATCCTAATGTAGAATTCCACCATATTATGGTCACTCTTCCCCAAGGGGCCTTGCACAACGAGATTGCTAATTAATCCTCTCTCATTACACAACACCCAGTCTAAGATGTCCTCCCCCCTAGTTGGTTCCTTGACTTATTGGTCTAGAAAACCATCCCTTGTGCACTCCAGGAAATCCTCCTCCACTGTATTGTTTCCAGTTTGGTTAGCCCAATCTATATGCATATTAAAGTCACCCATGATAACTGCTGCACCTTTTATTGCATGCCCCCCTAATTTCCTGTTTGATGCTCTCCCCAACATCACTATTACTGTTTGGAGGTCTGTACACAACTCCCACTCGCGTTTTCTGCCCTTTGGTATTCCGTAGCTCCACTCATACCGATTCCACATCATCAAAGCTAATGTCTTTCCTTACAATTGCATTAATTTCCTCTAACGCCACCCCGCCTCCTTTTCCTTTCTGTCTATCCTTCCTAAATGTTGAACACCCCTGGATGTTGAGTTCCCAGCCTTGGTCACCCTGGAGCCATGTCTCCATGATGCCAACCACATCGTATCCGTTAACTGCTATCTGCACAGTTAATTTGTCCACCTTATTCCGAATACTCCTCGCATTGAGGCACAGAGCCTTCAGGCTTGCCTTTTTAACACACTTTGACCCTTTAGAATTTTGCTGCAAAGTGGCTCTTTTTGTTTTTTGCCTTGGGTTTCTCTGCCCTCCACTTTTACTCATCTCCTTTGTCTTTTGCTTCTGTCTCCATTTTGTTTCCCTCTGTCTCCCTGCATTGGTTCCCATCCCCCTGCCATATTAGTTTAACTCCTCCCAAACAGCACTAGCAAACACTCCTCCTAGGACATTGGCTCCGGTCCTGCCGAGGTGCAGACCGTCCGGTTTGTACTGGTCCCACCTCCCCCAGAACTGGTTCCAATGCCCCAGAATTTGAATTCCCTCCCTGCTGCACCACTGCTCAAGAAATATACAGTTTCTTAAACGATAAGGGATTATAAGGGGGCGGGAAAGTGGAGCTGAGTCCATGACCAGATCAGCCATCATATTGAATGGCGGAGCAGGCTCAAGGGGCCGTATGGCCTACTCCTCCTATTTCTTATGTTCTTCATTATCAACCACACAGCCAATTTTAGTATCATCTGCAAATTTCTTAATCATACCCCCTACATTCAAGTCTAAATCAAGAAATATTGCCTGTTGCAAAATTGAGCAGATCGGGCAGTGTGCCAAACACTGACTGTTGACCCCTGGGATCAAATCCAGCCCCAGATTTGGGGAGGAGGTTATAAGTATCTTGGATTTGTTGTCTTGTAAGAGTCGTGTATGATAAGTTTGGCCATCGGCCCCATTGTTCCCAATCTGGCACACTCTCTCCAACTGCAACATGGTTGCTGTGGAAAATGAGGAGCTCTTCTGAGGCTGGGGCTGCGGGTTAGAATCGAGCTTTACCTGTGCCCTCTGACCTGAGGGTGAATGTTCACACCAGGTATGTAAAGGAGAAAGTGTTGCACTTCCCAGCACACTCATTCTTCACCTTGAGCACCCGTTAAAAAAATTGAGCAAAATATGGCTTGCTCTTACCGCTTTTACTGTCTCGATACAGAGCAACACCGACACAGGGCCAGGAGTGGAGGTGTTGTCCTGTTCTCCAGGGTGGGCTGTGGCTATACTGGCTCCATCTCCAGCAGAGAGCGAGTGGTGGTGCACCACTGGCAGCAGTTGACAAGATGTGTGTCACATGGACTGCGTGCACTGCTGGATGAAAAGGGGGTTGTCTGTGGAGGTGAGTGTTAAAATGACAAGTCACAAGAGCGTTTGTAGAAGGTATGAACTAACAGTTTTGTGTGGTTTCAGGGAATCGAACCTGCGACAGTTGTCGGTGTTGGAACTGTCAGACACTAATGCCTTAACGTCACAACGGACAGGTGAGTACATCTGCCAAACCTCTGTCCTCTGGTGGCTGCCTTTATCCCTCTGCTGTGGGCACCAACAGACACTTCAAACCTCAGCACAGGCAGACAGAGAGTCTTGTCCTTTCATTCCTCCGCAGTCTTCAGCTACATGGTGTCCCAGTCGGAGTGCTGCCTCAGTACCGTACAGGTGGGGCCTGTTGTACGTCACAGGCGGAGTGCTGCCTCAGTACCGTACAGGTGGAGCCTGTTGTACGTTATAGGCAGAGTGCTGCCTCAGTACTGTACAGGTGGAGCCTGTTGTATGTCACAGGCGGCATGCTGCCTCAGTACCGTACAGGTGGGGCCTGTTGTACGTTATAGGCAGAGTGCTGCCTCAGTACTGTACAGGTGGAGCCTGTTGTACGTCACAGGCGGAGTGCTGCATCAGTACAGACGGGGCCTGTTGTACGTCACAGGCGGAGTGCTGCCTCAGTACAGTACAGGTGGGGCATGTTGTACGTTATAGGCAGAGTGCTGCCTCAGTACCGTACAGGTGGGGCCTGTTGTATGTCACAGGCGGAGTACTACTTCAGTACTGTACAGTGGGGCCCGTTGTACGGTCAGTTATAGTGTGGAACACTAGCTTGCTTTTCTGGTCCCTTTTACAGTTTTAATGAATGAAGCGAGGTGCTCCCTATCCCCACTGACTCCCTGAACGAGGTGATCAGTTAACAACCCAGCTATGTGTTTGAGCCAGGGTCCGAGCAGCAGCTGGTGACAGTGCAGCCCAGTGTTCCCTCTAAGCTGCACAGCTCTTTTCCAACGTTTAATGCCGCGCATGCACAAAACTCTGTGTGCCCCTTAAAGGAGCCACGCACCCAAAAAAGTTAGCTTGAACATTGGTGCAGTCCTCTTCTGGTGGTCTCGCCCTTAAACTATGGGCAGCTCAGTCCTATTTGCCCTTGTGTTTCTCATTTCTGGCACGTTTCCTTCACTAAAGGACATTGGTGAACCAGTTGGATTTTTATGACAATCCAGCAGCTTCATGGGCACTTTTACTCATACCAGCTTTTCATTTCCAAATGTATTTTCTAGCTGAATTAAAATTCTCAAACTAGCATGGTGGGGTTTGAACGCCCATTCTGGGGATTACTAGTTCAGTAGTATTACCACTGCACTATGCTTTTGAAAAGCCCTCTCGCCATATCTCACTGGTGGATAAATCAAAGATCAGCACACCAAGATCTGTTGTTATCAGCAACCTGAGATAAGTACATGGAATCCGACCTTGCAGGAGGCCCCGAGGCTGCATGGTAAGCCCCTATTGTAGCCCATGAAGGCAGGAGCTCGGAGAGCCCAACTTTGGGGCACCTCGATTGTTCTCGATAGCCGTTGAGAATTTGATCTAATGGGTAATGAGCTTGTGGGAGTTCAGTAGGGGGCAAGTGTCGAAAAGTTGTCTGGGCTCATTCCTTTACATTTTTTAGAGAATTACATTTCGAGAATAATGTGCCGGAAAGGGAATGGACACGCTAGGGTTATTCGGAGTGCACTACATGCATGTAAGGAGAATGGGGTGCTTGACAGAGGGATGAGTTAGCATGCTAGACGAAACGTTCAAGTTGAACCGTCTCTTCTCGTCTGACTTTCAGGTGTAATATGAAGAGACAATCCAAATCCAGCCCACTGGCCATGTACAACACACCACAATGTACAGCTGGGATCACTACTGCTATTCAATCTTACTTTTAGAATTGATGCTTAGATCCATGGGGATCTGGTCTTGTGGTTAATAAGGTACCAGTGGGTTTCTAGCTCTGGTTAATGTGGTTTCTGGTCCTGTCTTTCAGTCTCCAGCCAACTGAAGATGGTGAATTTGGTTAATATGGAACGGTTGGTTTCTCTGGTGTCGATGATTTGATTTCTAACCCTGGTTAATGTAATGCTGATTAATTGCTGTCCCTGTTTTCCAGCCACCAGCCCACGGACAGTGGTGGAGTTGTTCTACCAGAATGTGGGTAGAAAACACATCCTCTCCCGCCTATTATCCCAGGCAAATAGTCCTTTAAACCAGCCGGTGATCAACTGGGCACAGATTGGTACTGCCATTACCAACTACCTCCTACAGTACTTGTATCCTTTAAACTGATACTGTGCACAGTGCAGCGATGTTACTATCTGTCTTCAGCAACTTGCACACTCATTATAGGCAATGTCCCATGGGAGATGGGGACCGGCAGCAGCAATGGAAGAGTTAAGGGAGATGACCCAAAGAATGACTGAAGAGAGATTTTGAGGAGACTTTTTAAAGTGGAGAGAAGTAGAGTGATAAAGAAGTTTAGGAAGAGAGTTGAAGAGTAGGACGGAGGCTGAAAAAACTATCAATGCTGGGGGCGATACAGAAGAGGCAGAATTGGGCAACTGAAGGTTACAGAGGGATCTGTAAATGAGGATGAGGATTTTGAACTGCAGTTGAGGGTTGAGGAGCCAGTCGAGATCGACAAGGAGAGGATTATTGAGCCAATGGGAGTTGAGATGAGATTTGGGTGCTGAAGTTTTGGACAAGTTGGAATTTGTTTATTGTGTAACTCAGGAAGAGGGTGTTGGAACAGCAGAATTTAAAGGTGAAGAGTCGGAGAAGGGTTTCAGGAGTGGTAGAGGTGGGCGATACTGCAGAGCTGGAAGCAAGTGCTGAAGGTTGGGGTGGGCAGGGGGTTGACAATTCAGGATCAAGCAGGACGCTGAGGCAGATGGGGAGCAGGATGGATTCGAGGACAAATGTTGAGCTTTTGGCAGGGATTGAATAAGATGCCTTTTCTCAACTGGATGCGGCTCTGCCTTGCCCACAACAATCAATCAAGTCGTTGAGGATTGTGCCGAAGAGATGGAGCTTTCTGTTCGATACTTGTGGGAGCTGATCTGGTGCCGACTGACTGTCGCTGAGGCTCAACACGTTAGTCAGGAAATCCAATGGCGTAGGCAGGGGCACAGCATAACCTAGTCATAGTCACAGAGGTTATCATTGGAGGTTATGACCAGTGCAGTCACAGTACTGGGGGCACGGCAATAGCCACACTGGGGATTCCGAGAGAATTGTGCGAGCCAAGAGTCTGGAGCTGGGTGGTGATGACTAATTCAAGGATCTTGGAGTGCTATTTATTTTTTTTAAGTCTTTCATTTCTCTAGCGCCTTTCACAACGTCGCAAACTGCTTTACAGTTAAAGTATTTCTGAAGTGTATTCGTTGTAATGTAGGAAACACAGCAGCCAATTTGCACATAGCAAGGTCCCATAAGCAGCAATGTGATAACAGGTTAATCTGTTGATTTTGATTAAGGGTGAACTTCTCTTCGAAATAGTCCCATGGGATCTGTTTCCACCTGAGGGGGCAGACAGCGCCTCTGTTTAATGTCTCATCCGAAAGATAGCATCTCTGACAGTGCAGCACTCCCTCACTACTCTATTTATATTCGGCCGCCCAGTGTGTGGAGTGGTTAGAGATCGTAGTGGGCCTGTTCCTGGGGCTAGCTGATAGGTCAGGGATAGGATAGGCTCCACTGGGAAGGCCATTTCGGGGTGATTGTGGAGAGAGATCGCGTGGCACCCACCGATAATGTGTGAGGCCTTTTGTGACCGGTGGCTACTGCAGAATATTGTCTTTTATAAATCTGGTAAAATCAGGTGCTAGTATAGCTATTCGAGAGCCCTTCTAGAGTGTGTTTATTGGTTTGGTGACATTGGTTATACCCAAATCCCATTCTATGGTCTATTTCAAAAAATGAGACACCTGATGGGCTGAATGGCCTCTCTGCTGTACACTTCTGATCTGGTTCTATGGATGGGTCAATAGAAGGGAGTGTGAAGACCCCTCGGTCATGACTTGTGGTCATGTTACAATCCATGTATGACTTGGTTGTACTTTTATAGCCATCCTAATGACTCGTGACTGCTTGAGCCAGTTGGTAGCACTCTGGCCTGAGTCAGGTCGTGGATTCAAACCCCACTCCAAGAGTTGAGCACATGATCTAGGCTGACACTTCAGCGCAGTATTTAGAGTCTTGTATTCTTGGTGTGATCTATCAAATTGACACTAAACCAAGGGACCATCTCTGGATGTTAAAGATTCCATGGTGCTATTTCAAGAGTGAGAGAGTTCTCCCAGTATCCTGAACAATATTCTTTCTGCGACCGACACCACCAAAAACAGATTAGCTGGTCATTTGTTGATTTGCTGTTTATGGGACATTGCTTTGTGCTGTGACAGCTACGTCTGCCTATGTACCAACAGTAACTACAATTCAAAAGCAATTATTTGGCTGTAAAATGCATTGTAGCATCCTGTGGACAAGTGCTATATAAATGCAAGCTTTTTTTTCCCTGAGTGGCTTGTGTCTGTCCTTATGCCTTTCTAAATGATATTTTTCCTTCTCTCCGGTCGGTTTGCTCTCCATGCTCTGCCTTCGATGCTCCAAGGAGGCACGCCTGGTTGGTTCTGGCTCTGTGTGGGTTTCCTCACCCCATGACAGCGAGGCCACCGAGAATGGGAGCTCGGCAAAGTGAAATGCTCTATCTGCACAATTCAAATAGCTCCCTTCCCTCAGTGACCTGTCAATGTGACCATTCCCAGTGATCCGAATCCAGCATCCCCATTTTTCCTTAACTCTTACATAGGTGGGCAACTAACAGCAGTTTCCTGTTTCCAGAGTTTCTCATGGGCCACTGCCAGTATATACAGCTCCAGGTAGATCGTGCTTACTGCTTTCATCGTGTGTGCCTTTTGTGACTCGATGTGATCAAACTTAACACCTCATCCTGAAAGGGTGGTTTCCCTGTGATAATTTGTTGTGAGGAGCTCTTGTTTCAGTTTTGCTCATGTGAGCAGCCCTGTGGAAGGCTGGTTATTGTCCCTCATTCTGCCATAGATTCCCACAGCATTCCTTGTGCGCTGCGAATCGCTGTATGATCCTCCTACCTGGGGTGTATGTCTATTGTTTGGGGTTGGGTAGGGGTGGGGAGGCAGTGATATGGACCATATTTCCCTGAACCATGCTATTTAAATTCGTTCCTGGGATGTGGGTGTCGCTGGCAAGGCCAGCATTTGTTGCCCTTGAGAAGGTGGTGGTGAGCTGCCTTTTTGAACCGCTGCAGTCTGTGTGCTGAAGGTACTCCCACAGTGCTGTTAGGGAGGGAGTTCTAGGATTTTGACCCAGCAATGATGAAGGAATGGTGATACATTTCCAAGTCAGGCTGGTATGTGACTTGGAAGGTGATGATGCTCCCATGCGCCTGCTGCCCTTGTCCTTCTAGATGGTAGAGGTCGCGGGTTTGTGAGGTGCTGTCGAAGAAGCCTTGGCGAGTTGCTGCAGTGCATCTTGTGGATGGTACACACTGCAGCCACAGTGCGCTGGTGGTGGAGGGGGTGCCAATCAAACGGGCTGCTTTGTCCTAGATGGTGTCGTGCTTCGAGTGTTGCTGGAGCTGCACTCATCCAGGCAAGTGGAGAGTATTCCATCACACTCCTTGTGCCTTGTGGATGGTGGAAAGGCTTTGCGGAGTCAGGAGGTGAGACACTTTCCGCAGAATACCCAGCCTCTGCCTTATTTATGTGGCTGGTCCAGTTAAGTTTCTGGTTAATGGTGACCCCCAGGATGTTGATGGTGGGGGATTCGGTGATGGTATTACTGTTGAATGTCAACGGTGGTTAGACTCTCGCTTGTTGGGCTTTGTCATTGTCTGGCACTTGTGTGGAATGAATGCCAGTGTTGTAGCTGTACTGGAACAGCTTGGCTTAGAGGCACAGCTAGTTCTAGTTCAGCAGAACAGACTGGATGTTTTCGGGGCCCATAGCCTTTGCTGTATCCAGTGCGCTCAGCTGTTTCTTGATATCAGTGAAGTGAATCGGATTGGCTGAAGACTGGCTTCTGTGATGGTGGGAACCTCAGGAGGAGGCCGATATAGATTATCCACTCGGCATTTCTGGCTGAAGATGGTCGCAAACGTTTCAGCCTTGTGTTTTGCACTCGCGTGCTGGGCTCTGCCATCATTGAGGATGGGGATATTCATGGAGCAGCCTCCTCCCGTTAGTTGTTTAATGGTCCACCGCCATTCACGATTGGATATGTCAGGACTGCAGAGCTTTGATCTGCTCCGTTGATTGTGGGATTGCTTAGCTCTGTTTATAGCATTCTGCTTTTGCTGCTTAGCATGCATGTAGACTTGTGTTGCAGCTTCCCTAGGTTGGTATTTAAGGAAGGATATACTTGCATTGGAGAAGGTTCACTAGGTTGATTCTGGAGATGAAGTGGTTGACTTATGAAGACAGGTTGGGCCTATACTCATTGAAGTTCAGAAGAATGAGAGGTGATCTTATCGAAACATAAGATAATGAGGGGGCTCGACAAGGTGGATGCAGAGAGGATATTTCCACTCGTAAGGGAAACTAAAACATAGTTTCAAAATAAGGAGCCGCCCATTTAAAACTGAGATGAGGAGAAATTACTTCTGAGGGTTGTAAATCCATGGAATTCTCTGCCCCAGAAAGCTGTTGAGGCTGGGTTATTGGAATATATTTAAGATGGAGATAGACAGATTTTTGAGCGATTAAGGGAGTAAAGGGTTATGGGGAGCAGGCAGGGAAGTGGAGCTGAGTTCGTGATCAGATCAGCCATGATATTAAATGGCGGAGCAGGCTCGAGGGGCCAAATGGCCTACTCCTGCCCCTATTTCTTATGGTACCTCATTTTTAGGTACACCTGGTGCTGCTCCTGGCATGCTCTTCTGCACTCCTCATTGTTGGTCCCCGATATGATGGTAATAGTAGAGTGAGGAATATGTCGGGCCATGAGGTTACAGATTGTGATGGAGTATAATTCTGCTGCTGGTGATGGCCCACAGCGCCTCATGGATGCCCAGTTTTGAGCTGCTAGATCTGTTCTGAATCTATCCCATTTAGCATGGTAGTAGTGCCATACAACACAATTCATGGTGTCCTCAGTGTGAAGACAGGACTACGTCTCCACAACGACTGTGCAGTGATCCCTGCTACTTATACTGTCATGGACAGATGCATCTGCGACAGGTAGATTGGTGAGGACAAGGTCAAGTAGGTTTTTCCCTCGTGTTGGTTCTCTCACCACCTGCTGCAGGCCCAGTCTGGCAGCTATGTTCTCCAGGACTCAGCCAGCTCAGTCGGTAGTGGTGCTACCGAGCCACTCTTAGTAATGTACATTAAAGTCCCCCATCCAGAGTACATTCTGTGACCTTGTAGTGTTCAACATGGGACGACTACTGATTCATCAGCTGAGGGAGGGCGGTAGGTGGTAATCAGCAGGAGGTTTCCTTGCCCATGCTTGACCTGAAGCCATGAGACTTCATGGTGTCTGGAGTCAATGTTGAGGACTCCCAGGGCCACTCCTTCGTTACTGTATACCACTGTGCTGCTGGGGCAGGACATACCCAGGGATGGAAGAGTCTGAGACATTGGCTGAAAGAGCTGTCACAGACTAGTCATATGATTCTGTGAGTATGACTGTCTGGCTGTTGCTTGACTAGTCTGTGACAGCTCTTCTAATTTTGGTTCAAGTCCCCAGATGTTCGTGAAGAGGACTTTGCAGGGTCGACTAGGCTGGGTGTGCCTTTGTCGTGTCCAAGGTTGATGCTGGGTGGTCCTTCCGGTTTTATTCTTAGTTTTTTTTTCAACTGAGTGGCTTGCTAGACCATTTCAGAGGGCTCTGGGTCTGGAGTCACATAGGCCAGACCAGGTGGGTGTTTACAACAATCCGAAAGTTTCATGGTCACCAAATTAATTTAATTAACTGGATTTAAATTCCCCAGCTGCTGTGGTGGGATTTGAACTAGTGTCTCTGGTCATTAGACCAGGCCTCTGGATTACTAGTAA
This sequence comes from Pristiophorus japonicus, assembly GCF_044704955.1. Lineage (NCBI taxonomy): Eukaryota > Metazoa > Chordata > Chondrichthyes > Pristiophoridae > Pristiophorus > Pristiophorus japonicus. The sequence continues at coordinate 308,471 of NW_027252406.1, read as the reverse complement.
CATAACCACTCTGCTACCATTTCCTTACTGCAGATTAGGGCATACTGCACCATACAAATAACTGCAGATTAGAGCATACTAAAATGTGAGAGTTGGGAGGGCGAGATCTGTGGGGGTGTCTGGTTGATGCTGAACATTTATTTTTTGATTCAGTTCAGTAGAAGTTCTGATGGGTGCTCATGTTTACAAGGAAAGTACTGATTGTAACATGGGTATCACACCCTCCCAGCAGCAGAGAGAGGTTATTAAAATGTGACCCATTTACATGACCTGTGTGTAGCGGTCCAGTCAATCCCCAGCCTCGAACCCTACTTCACCTGGAGACTACCCGTGGTCAAACTCCTTGTGTACACTGTTACAGATGATGATCTGGTTTACTGTATGTTTCTTGAGAAATGAACTGCAGTTTGTTAACACAGTCCCGCTATCATTCATAGGCAGTCCCTTGAACGAGGATGACTTGCTTCCACAAGAGTTCATGGATGTTTCAATGAAGGACCTGATGTTCCCATCCTGAACTCCAGTTGAGAGGATAGAAGATGCCTGTGCGTGAATTTTTTTAATGTGTGGTGACCGTTGCACATCAGCCACCACACGGGCTTGACAGAGCTAGGTCTTTATCCAGTGGCAAGGGTTAACCAGGACAACTGGAGACCTGCTCTGCTGCACGGACCTAGTGCGCATACATATCGCAGTGTGGGCAGGCCTGTGCTGTCCCTGGGCCCTTGGCTCTCCTGGGCCCCGTACCCTCATTCACCACACCTTTGCTCCCAATGTTCCAGGGCCTCGTGCTCCAACTCTCTTTATAGCCCCGGCCTGCGGTGGTGTTCTCACACAGGTCGGGGTGCGCACGATGTTCCAGGGATCTGCTATACGTGATCAGTCGTAGCTGTGAATGCAGTCAGGTAGTTATGTGCAGCCCCCAGTTGATGCAATGAACAAAGCCCAGGCTAAGGATGCAAGCTGGTCTGTGTTGTGATTGTAAGCTCTAATCTGAGCCTTATCTGAGCATTCCTGAGCTCCTGATGTTGCAGTGTTACATGCTATCATGTTGTTTAATTGGACTGTTGTCACTAGCCACGCGCACACTCTCTCCTTTTTACAGGATTACGTGCGTCTACTGCAGCCCTGGTGTGAGGTTAATGTGGGCTCCCGGCGGTTTGTGCTGGGACACTGTTACCTGGTCACAGGGGAAGGACACAAGGTAAGGTTGCAATGAGGATGGTAGGCCAGCAATAATCTTTTGGGTCGTCCTATTAATGCTACCAGCGCCAGCAAGCGTCACTTTATTTAAAGTCACTGGTTCCTTTCAGCAATGAACTTTTCTCCTCGTATCTCGCGTCGCTGTTCAAAAAAGTCTTTCCTGCTGGGAATCTGAATTACACCAACAACCACTCACTCCTGATGCTGTCATTTCAACCTGGGTGCAGGAACTGAGTCCTGAATCAGGGTCAGTGAGCAGACACTGGGATGGGGGCCTGTCCTGGGTGAGTGAGCAGACACTGGGATGGGGGCCTGTCCTGGGCCAGTGAGCAGACACTGGGATGGGGACCTGTATGCCATTCCTCCTCTTTCATTCCCTTCTAATAGATACACGGTTACAGGAGCTGATTCTAAATCCTCTCCTGTTGGTGTAATGTGCTGAGGCGTGTTTTATGGTTTTGTAACATGTCCGTGTCGTTGCTTTCGCAGGCTCTGGATTGTTTCTGTGATGCTGCTGCTGCAGTAGGCAGGGAAGAATTCCTGGACAAACTGATCAGAGTGGAGGATGAGGAAGCTGCCATTAATCCCAGGGTGCAGTATTACAATAAGGTGCGTACTGTGCTGTAGCTGATCTAGCCTTACACAGTGGCAGGCCTATTTACCAGGGCTGGCTGGAGTTGGTGAAAGTAGGCTGTCATTTGGCATGAAGGACAGGATGAACTTGGGCCCCAGCTAGGCAATAAGATAACCTAAAAGTCTCGCGTTTTTTCCTGAGCACACCCCTTATTTCCTCTTAGTTATTTTTGTCACTTCTTCCCCCACAGTAGATTTGTATGTACAAATTGTACAAGTACAACTGCCACCCGGTTTTGCTGTGTGGACTGTTAACTCCACGCACCATCCAGCGCATGTAATCGTTATCGTTGGAAACAATGTGAAAGATGGCAACACCCTCTGCCCCCGCAGTTGTTTTTTGGGTCTTTTTCACCCGAGCAGTCCCCCATTTTTGCTGATTTTTAGCTGTTTGTCTCCCCATTTATCAGCTGTCAAAACCAATTTTCCATGGAACTTTTGTAGAGTTTCTATTGTGAGTAAAGGCATTGGAAATCTGAAATAATGACCAGAGAAGTGTTGCAATGTACAAGTAAGGCTCCAGTGGGCTGTTGGATAGCCCATCTATGTGAACTTCAGGCTTGGAAAACATGCCATTGTATCATTTTTAACCAGCAATATTTCCTGTTCTTCACAAAAATTGTAAAAATAAAACTTACTATTTTTCTACTTTTTTAGGGTGAGTGAGTTTATACTTAAATGTTCACAAAAGATAAAACGTTAATATTTAATATCTAACTGTAGCACTTGGGACACCCAGTCCAGTCCAAGTTAATGGTGCAATCTGTACTTTTCTTCTGCCCCTTGGAGGAAACATGTACTTGCTGCATGTTGTCTGATTATTTATAAATCTGTCGATAGTGTATTAAACATATTGGCCTGGTGTTTCCGCTGGGTTGAGCTGATACTTCCAGTCCAATTCACCCCACTGCAGCCAAGCTTGTGAGAAATCAAGGAATTTCAAACACCCCATTATGGCCAGCACAAATCAACTTTCTGCAAAAAAAATAGCGGGCTTGAAACCTGCCCCGCCCACAAAACTGACCACATCAGGTCAAATTAATCACCGTGGCAATTTTCCACTAATTGCCCCCATTTGCGGCCCTTCGAGGAGGCTCTTATAATTGAGCTGTTTATGTGCAAAGCAATCATAGTAACTTTTTTTTAAAAAGCTTTTAAATATTAAAACAATAATTTACCAACGAGGACTACTGTACACTAATGTACCACAGGGATCAGTGCTTGGGCCCCAGCTATTCATAATATATGTAAATGATTTGGATGAGGGAACCATATGTAATATTTCCAAATTTGCTGACAACACAAAACTAGGTGAGATTGTGAGTTGAGGAGGATGCAAAGACGCTGCAAGGCGATTTTAGATGGGTTGAGTGAGTGGGCAAATGCATGGTAGATGCAGTATAACATGGATAAATGTGAAGTTATCCACTGGTAGGAAAAACATAAGGACAATGTATTATTTAAATGGTGATGGCTTGGGAAGTGTCGATGTACAGAGGGACCTGGGTGTCCTTGTACACCAGTCATTGAAAGCAAACATGCAGGTGCAGCAAGCAGTTAGGAAGGCAAATGGTATGTTGGCCTTCATTGTAAGAGGATTTGAGTACAGGAGCAAAGAATATCTTATTACAGTTATACAGGGCCTTGGTGAGACCGTACCTGGAGTATTGTGTGCAGTTTTGGTCTCCTTACCTAAGGAAGGATATACTTGCCATAGAGGGAGTGCAGTGAGGGTTCACCAGTCTGATTCCTGGGATGGCAGGACTGTCGTATGAGGAGAGATTGGGTCGACTAGGTCTGTATTCACTAGAGTTTAGAAGAATGAGAGGGGATCTCATTGAAATGTATACAATTGTGACTGGGTTGGATAGACTGAATGCGGGGAGGATGTTTTCCCTGGCTGGGAAGTCTAGAACAACGGGTCACAGTCTCAGGATACGGGGTAGGAAATTTAGGACCGAGATGAGGAGAAATGTTTTCACTTGGAGGATGGTGAACCTGTGGCATTCTCTACCACAGAAGGCTGTGGAGGCCAAGTAACTGAATATATTTAAGAGGGAGATGGATAGATTTCTACAAACAAAAGACATCAAGGGGTATGGGGAAAAAACGGGAATATGGTGTTGAGATAGAGGATCAGCCATGATCTTATTGAATGGCGGGCTCGAAGGGCCGAATGGCCTAATACTGCTCCTATTTTCTATGTAGCATATAGTTTTTTAGTCATTTTCAGTTATTTCAAATAGGGTTACACTCAGGTGGTGAATTAGATGCTCAGATTAAAAATATTTTTAGTGCTGAACCCATTTTAACGGGCCCAAGTTTCCACATGATTTGCGCCTGATTTTTAGGAGCAACTGGTGGAGAACGGACTATCTTAGAAATCGCAATTCTCCACATTTTTTTTTCTGCAGTTCTAGTGAGGTAGAACAGTTCTACTTTAGAACAGAATTTTTTCTTCAAAAGGGGGTGTGTCCGGCCACTGACACCTGATTTCAAAGTTTCCACAGTGAAAACGTATTCCAAACTAAAGTAGAATGGAGCAAGTGAAGATTTTTGTAGAACTGAAAAAACATGTTCTGCACATTATAAAATCAGGCGCAGGTTACAAATTAGGCGTCCAGAACGAGGTGGGGAGGAAGGGAACTCATTAAATTCTACAATCAATCCTTATTTATACTTCTACAAATATTATACAAATAAATCCAACCTGAATAAACATTTATAAGCAAAGAAAAGATTAAATAAACCATCTTCCTACCTGTGAGAAAGTGCTTCAGCCATTGTTTGAAGGAAACCGCTGTTTGTTGCCGCGCAGGGGAGGTAGGGGAAGGAGACAGTGGCTTGTTGCCGCGCAGGGGAGGTAGGGGAAGGAGACAGTGGCTTGTTGCCGCGCAGGGGAGGGAGGGGAAGGAGAAGGAGACAGTGGCTTGTTGCCGCGCAGGGGAGGGAGGGGAAGGAGACAGCGGCTTGTTGCCATGGAGGGAGGGGAGGGAGGGGAAGGAGACAGCGGCTTGTTGCCGCGCAGGGGAGGGAGGGGAAGGGGACAGCGGCTTGTTGCCATGGAGGGAGGGGAGGGAGAGGAAGGAGACAGTGGCTTGTTGCCATGGAGGGAGGGGAAGGAGACAGCGGCTTGTTGCCATGGAGGGAGGGGAAGGAGACAGCGGCTTGTTGCCGCGCAGGGGAGGGAGGGGAAGGAGACAGCGGCTTGTTGCCGCGCAGGGGAGGGAGGGGAAGGAGACAGCGGCTTTTGCCGCGTAGGGGAGGGAGGGGAAGGAGACAGCGGCTTGTTGCCGCGCAGGGGAGGGAGGGGAAGGAGACAGTGGCTTGTTGCCGCGCAGGGGAGGGAGGGGAAGGAGACAGCGGCTTGTTGCCGCGCAGGGGAGGGAGGGGAAGGAGACAGCGGCTTGTTGCCGCGCAGGGGAGGGAGGGGAAGGAGACAGCGGCTTGTTGCCGCGCAGGGGAGGGAGGGGAAGGAGACAGCGGCTTGTTGCCGCGCAGGGGAGGGAGGGGAAGGAGACAGCGGCTTGTTGCCGCGCAGGGGAAGGAGACAGCGGCTTGTTGCCGCGCAGGGGAGGGAGGGGAAGGGGACAGCGGCTTGTTGCCATGGAGGGAGGGGAGGGAGGGGAAGGAGACAGCGGCTTGTTGCCATGGAGGGAGGGGAGGGAGGGGAAGGAGACAGCGGCTTGTTGCCATGGAGGGAGGGGAAGGAGACAGCGGCTTGTTGCCATGGAGGGAGGGGAAGGAGACAGCGGCTTGTTGCCGCGCAGGGGAAGGAGGGGGAATATGAGAGCGGCTTGTTGCCGCGCAGGGGAGGTAAGAGAAGGAGACAGCGGCTTGTTGCCGTGAAGGGAGGGGAAGGAGATAGCGGCTTGTTGCCGCGCAGGGGAAGGAGACAGCGGCTTGTTGCCGTGGAGGGAGGGGAAGGAGACAGCGGCTTGTTGCCGCGCAGGGGAGGGAGGGGAAGGAGACAGCGGCTTGTTGCCGGGGAGGGGAAGGAGACAGCCGTTTGTTGCCGCGGAGGGGAAGGAGACAGTGAGAAGGGAAGCCTCAGTGCTGATGGCAATGTGATTTTATTAAAAAATGTTCAAAAATTAAACAGCTACAAAGAACTACAAAAATGGCCGAGTGCCAATGTTTTTTTTCACACTGAGCATGCGCGAACGCTCCAACGCGCACGCGCAGCGTTGCCGGCAGGAAAAAAACTAATTTAAATAGTATCCGCCCCCTCCCACTTACAAAATCGGCGCGAGTGTAGGCTCCGCCCCCCGGGCGCTGCGCCAAGGAGCTGCAAAGCGCTCGAGAATAGTGCGTTTTTTTTTCTGCCGCCGTTTTAGGCGCGAAAAACGGGCGCCCAGCTCAGAGGGGCACCCGTTTTTTATCCTGTGGAAACTTGGGCCCATGGTGTTGAGATAGAGGATCAGCCATGATCTTACTGAATGGCGGTGCAGGCTCGAAGGGCTGAATGGCCTAATACTGCTCCTATTTTCTATGTTTCTATGTAGCATATAGTTTCTTTTAGCCATTTTCAGTTATTTCAAATAGGGTTACTCACAGGTGGTGAATTAGATGCTCAGATTAAAAATATTTTTAGTGCTGAACCCATTTTATATTAATCAAACTGCATGTTACCACTCTTAAATACATTAAGGAATATTTTAAGGCAAATAAAAAAACGACATTCTAATATGCTGCCTGATTGCACAGGTTCATGGCAGATTTTAAGTGACGATATGCAAATGAGTTTGAGCGGAAACTTGAGAAAAAAATTCACTGATGAAAACTAGCGCACTTTGCATCCAAAGTGGAAGCTCCCTGCCCTTGTGTCTGCCAACTTTTTCCACTTGTAATTCCAATGTCCAAGCTTCGAATGGAAATTGCTGTAATTACACACATCTCCCCGCTCCACAGCGCCACCACTGTGGGGAGGGTGTAATTACAGTGACATTTTTACATGCAATTCCCATTGTAACTGGACATAGGAATTTGTAATGGCAATACAAGAACATGGCTAGAATGCCTGACTTTAAACTTCGGCCTGAATTGCACCGGTGGTCTGTGTAACTGGTATATTGTTTCAAAATCATGTGCAGGGCTTCCCGACGACCAACGTTGGTCACACTTCTGTTACATTTGCCATTTTAAATCGCCCCGTCACCATTTCCTGTCACCATGTCATGGCACAGTTGCAGGCTCGGACCCAAATCTATTGTTTATGTCTGTCTATTACATACATATTTATCGACTGATCCTGCACAGCGTCATCGGCAGAACACTGAGCCCAAACTGTTGTGTGCTGCTCTTTCCTAGATCCTGCGTTTACTGGAAGACATGGGCCTACCAGAGCTTGTGCTGCAGTTGGCAGCGATCGCAGTATCTGAGGCGAGGGATGACTGGAAAATTCTGGTGTGTAACTTTTTAATTCTTCTTTGGTATGACTTGTGCACTGTTAACCCCACCTGTGATGGAATGCAACCCCGACCCATGGCTTTACTTCAGTACAGAGTTTCTCAGAACGGGAGATATGCAACATCCCCATCAGAGGGTTTAATTCAATGTCGTGTCTTTGATTGGGATTTCACATTGCTGCAAGTACCCTGTAATTCGCAGTGTAATTGGAACATGGCTTGCAAACTGGTGTTCTCAGCCCTTTTCAATAAAGCGGTTTCAAAATAAGCGCATGTTGAGGTGAAGGATGTGTGTTGAATGACAGAGATACACTCGTTCTTGCAGATTTCAGGATTTTAGGTCCTGCGCTTGATCAGGGTGTTGCAGTGGAAGAGTAGAGCAGGGACTGTGGGGTGTGACTGCAGCCTGGTTCTCTCTCGGGTGGCACTGGGGAATGATGAACCCAGTAATGGTGACACAAGCAAAATACTGGAAATCTGAAATAATAAAAACATAAAATGCTGGAAATACTCAACCTGTCAGGCAGCATCTGTGGAGAGAGAAATGGTAAATGTTTTGGGTCTGTGACCTTGCATCAGAACTGGGAGAAATTTAGAGATTTAAGTTACAAGCAAGAATAGAGGCAGGGAATGAGAGGGGGTGAGGGCAGGGGAAGAAAGATCAAAAGGGAAGGTCTGTGATAGGGTGGGAAGCAGGAGAGGTTAAATGATAGGACAAGGCAAAAGGGGGTGGCAATGGGACAAGTAAAGGAACAAAGATGGGTCTAAAGGAAGTCTAAATGGAAATGGCAGAATCATTACCAGCCCCTGCTGCCTGGAGAAAACGGGGGCAGAAGTTATGGTCAAACAGTTAAACTCCATGTCGAGTGCGGAAGGCTGTGAGGTGCCAAATCGAAAGGTGTGCTGTCCCTCAAGCTTCCGTTGAGCTTCATTCGAATAGTGTATGAGTCCGAGCACAGAGCGATGGCAGTGGCAACCGGAAACTCAGTCACGCTTGTGAACTGAACAGAGGTGTTCAAGCAAAGCGATCGTCCAATTTGCATTTGGTCTCTCCAATATACAGGAGACCGCATCGTGAGCAGCAAATACAGTACATTTAAATTGAAAGAAATACAAGTAAATCGCTGTTTCACCTGGAAGGAGTATTTGGGGCCCTGCACAGTGGGAAGGGAGGAGGTAAAAGGGAAGGTGTAGCATCTCCTGCACTTGCACGGGAAGTTGATGTGGGAATGGGGGGGGTGGGGGGGGGATTTGAAGAGTGGACCAGGGTGCCATGAAAGGAGCGGTCCCTTTGGAATGCTGGGACGGGAAGGAAAGATGTGTTTGGTGGTGACATTCCAATGAATGTGGAGACTGGTGGGGTGGAAGGTGAGAACAAGGAGAATCCTATCGTGGTTCTGGGAGGGAGGGAAAAGGATGAGGGGAAGAAGTGCAGGAAATGGAATGGACACGGTCAAGGGCCATAGCAACTACGGTAGAGGGGAATCCTCGGTTGGAAAAAAAGGACATATATCGGGAAGCACTGGTGTGGAAGGTGGCATCGTCTGAACAGATGTGACGGAGAAACTGGGAGAATGGAATCTGGTCCCAATGGGAAGTGGGGGGGGGGGAGGAAGTGTATCAAATATTAAGTTAGCTGTGGGCTTATAGATGATGATGGATGATAGCCTATCCCCAGAAATGGATAAAGGAAAGTGAAGAGGCTGAGCTGGCCCATGTAAAGGCGATGGAAGGGTGGGAATTGGAAGCAAAGTTGATGACATTTTCCAATTTGGGGCGAGAGTAGGAAGCGGCATCGATGGTCATCACTGTACCAGAGAAAGAGTAAGTGAGGGAGCGAACCTGAATAGGACTGAAACAATGAATGTCCCACATATCCCTATCCCACGAAGAGGCAGACATAGCTAGATTGATACGGGTTCCCTTAACGGGGAGTTAAAAGTTGTTCAGTGCGAGAACAAGTTCAGCCAGGAAGAGGGTGGATGTTTTTGGGGACTGGTTGGGCCTCCATTGAAGGAAGAAGTGGAGGGCCTTTAGGCCTTCCTGGATTGGGTGGGGGTGGTGGAGGTATAGACGGACTGTCATCATCATCATAGGTGGCCCCTCGAACGAGGATGACTTGCTTCCACAAGAGTTCACAGATGTTTCAGTGAAGGACCCAATGTTCCAGACCTGAACTCCAATTGAGAGGGTGGGAGATGCCTGTGCGTGAATTTTTTTAACGTGTGGTGGCCGTTGCACACCAGCCACCACACTGGCTTGACGGAGCTAGGTCTTGGTCCCGTGGCAAGGATTACCCAAGACGAACAGGAGACCAGCTCTGCTGCACGGACCGAATGCGCACACATATCGCAGTGTGGGCTGGCCCGTGCTGCCTCTGGGCCCCGTGCCCTCATCTGTCGCACCTCTGCCATGATCTCTCGCCGCTCCTCCGCCACAAATATTCATCGCATCTCGCCACAAACACTTGCTGCTCATCCGCCCTGACTTTCCCACTCCTCTGTTCCTGAGTCCTGCCAATGTTCCTGCCCTCGCTCCAAAACAGCGACCAGGGTCTAGGCCACCATCAACAGCGTCCCTCTAATAGACTACTTTAGTTAGAAGTGGAATTATTTTTTGTAGATATCAACCTAGTGTGCTTTTGAGCTGCTCATTCTGTTTCTGAACAACTAGTCCAAGTTCCAGTTCATTTTCCAAAGCAGCATCTTTTTCACAGACCTGAAGCTTTAAGGCAGAAAGCTGCTTACTGCGTGGCCCTGTGGATGGCAGCTTGTACTTGCTGCAGCCAGTAAGTGCACATCACTCCCACAACAGACTGCCCGAGCTGCCGGCTTCCCAGCCAACCCGCGTTCGAATGCAGCTCGAGTACACTCACATTCACACCTGGCCTTCGTGGACATGTTCGCTTGCCCGTCCATGGGCCTGCTGACCAACACCAAGTGGGTCAGGCCCAAGATCCAGTACTTTTTCTCCTCCTCTGTCCACACCTACAGGTAGACGCTGTCAGCCATTGCTTTCCATGCATAATATCCATAGTGAAAGTAATGGTGAATTCCCTAGGAGGTTAGTGCCCACCCATGTTAATCACTATATGGTGCGTATTGATGTGACTGGGGTGGTACCGGGATTTATGAACCCTGTAATGATGGTGATCTCCCTCAGAGGTTAGTGCCCACCCACGTTAATCACTATGTGGTGTGACTGGGGTGGTACTGGGGTTTATGAACCCTGTAATGGTGGTGATCTCCTTCAGAGGGCAGTGTCTACCCATGTTAATCACTGTTTTCCTCTCAGGCTGCGCTGTGGACAAAGATTTTCAAGCATCACTTGGACCTGAGCCACAACCATCAGGCTTACGAGTCCCTGACACAGAACCCGGACACCAGCAGGTGAGGGAATGGAACGTGCACTGTTGGCATCATCTCCCCTCACTGTGAAGTGACGAGCTGGCACGCCGTGGTGTGATGTTGAGTTCAGTCTTGCGAGCATTGTTTGAGGGATCATTAGTAGGCCGGCCTATGAGCTCACCCTGGGCCATCTCCAACACAGCTGTGTTGTACTGGGTGGTGCCCTGTGCTGGGACACACTGCAACGTTACAGCAGGAATGACAAATGTAGCAGCTGCAGTTTCTCTTTCTCTCTTCTCCTCCCCCTCCCCCCCCTGGGGGAGGAGGGACACTTGTACCTCTGTTCAAGTGGGGTGAGGGGGTGGGGCTTGTGTCTCTGCTGAGCTCATAACTTCAGTTGAGTTACAGTGGGACTTTTTCTCTCTCTTCCCCTATCATGATCAGCCCACACCCTGCTTGTAATGAGACTGTGGCTCTGGGCGGTAGCTGGCTGAGCAGATTCGATGTGGGGGGGGGTCTGTGCAGGTTGTGCCAGCTGCCCGGGTGTTGCCCATTATCTGAGAGGGCAGGCTTCAGACTTGATGCACCCTACACACTGGGCCCAGGTCAGTGGTGCTTCGTGTTCGATCAGGCAGCTGAAAGGATTCACATTTTTTTGGCCATTATGTGTAACTTTGTCTATTGCAGCTGTAAAGATGCACGCATACATTTTAACACATACGGACTGCTGTGACGATCTCTCTCTGTTGCAGGCAGCAGTGAGGAGTTTTGTAGCTGTATCCTGCAGTCCCTTCATCGTGGACTCTATCCTTTTTCATTTCTACTCTGGATCGTGGACGCGATTCTGTTTCATTTGTAATCAGATCATAAGAACATAAGAAATAGGAGCAGGAGTCGACCATTTGGTCCCTCGAGCCTGCTCTGCCATTCAATAAGATCATGGCTGATCTAATCCTGGCCTCAACTCCATTTCCTCTCCTGCCCATAACCCTTGACTCCCTTATCATTCAAAAATCTGTCTGTCTCCACCTTAAATATATTCAAAGACCCAGTTACCACAGCTCTCTGGGACAGAGAATTCTAAAGATTCACGACCCTCAGGGAAAAAATTCCTCCTCATCTCTGCATTAAATGGGCGACCCCTTATTCTGAAACTTTCTCCTAGTTCTAGATTCCCCCATGAGGGGAAACATCCTCTCTACATCTACCATGTCAAGCCACTTCAGAATCTTATGTTTCAATAAGATCACCTCTCATTCTTTTAAACTCCAATGAGTACAGGCTCAACCTTTTGTCATAAGACAATCCCTTCATCCCAGGAATCAACCAGTGAACCTTCTCTGAACTACCTCCAATGCAAGTATATCCTTCCTTAAATATGGAGACCAAAACGATACGCAGTACTCCAGGTGTGGTCTTCTCTCCTTTTTATACTTTATCCCCCTTGCAATAAAGACCAACATTCCATTTGCCTTCCTGATTACTTGCTGTACCTGCATACTAACTTTTTGTGTTTCATGTACATGGATCCCGGGGTCCCTCTGTACCGCAACATTCTGTAGATTTTCCATTCAAATAATATTTTGCTTTTTTATTTTTCCTACCAAAAAGGATAAACTCACATTTTCCCCACATTCTACTCCCACCTGTCTTTGCCCACTCACTTAGCCTGTCTATATCCCTTTCCAGATTTTTTGTTTCCTCCTCACAACTTACTTTCCCACCTATCTTTGTATCAACAAATTTGGCTACATTACACTCGGTCCCTTCATCCAAGTCACTAATATAGATTGTAAATATAGTTGAGGCCCCAGCACCGATCCCTGCAGAACACCACTAGTCACTGTTTGTCAACCGGAAAATGACCCATTCATTCCGACTCTGTTTTCTGTTAGTTAGCCAATCCTCTATCCATGCTAATATATCCTGGGTTCGATCCCGTTTAATTTGTAGTCACTTTGGATTTGTATGTTCCTGAAGTAGGGAAGCACTGGGATAATTTGTAGTTGGGATAACATTCTGAAGATACCAATTGAGGCTGGTTCTTGCCCCTTCCCCTGGTACTCCATCAACTTGACAGTTAGTTCCTCACCAATGTTCAATTGACCGATTTAAATTTATTATCACTAAACATCTGTCTGTCTCTCTCTGTCCCTTGCACATCTGTCATTTTATTTTAAAAGATCCAGTCATTCTCCTGACCATGAAAATGCAGCTTATTAAGCTGTAACCTCGGTGATGGTTTGTGATGAGGTCCAATGCGGTGATGATGAAACATAGCTCCATCTTCATGGTTTGAGCAATGTCAAGGGAGATTAGCTGTAAGAAATCTATTTCAATGTCTTCGGATATTTTCAGGTCATTGGTAAAGGAGTAACAAACGCGGGTGGTAGTATAAGCCACCAGTCAGTCAGTCGGTCTTGACCCTACAGCATGAGCCCATGCTGCAAGGGTCTGAATCCACTACCCATCCCCCAACCATGCCTGCTCTTCATCTTCAACAGTGACCACCAAGACTTTGCTCCCCCACTGGCTGTAGATGGCCCAACTACTCCTCACAGGTACTGTTGGCGTCTGGGGAACTCCTCACTAAATGCACAGGTTTGGATCTCACCGACCCGACCCCTGCTGGGCCTCGACTGCCCTCCGGCCACCGGTTCCAATCGACTACAGTGCTGACCCGACCCCTGCTGGACCCTCGACTGCCCTGCAGCCACCGGTCCCAATCGACTACAGTGCTGACCCGACCCTTGCTGACCCCTCGACTGCCCTCCGGCCACCGGTCCCAATCGACTACAGTGCTGACCCGACTCCTGCTGGACCCTCGACTGCCCCTGCGGCCACCGGTCCCAATCGACTACAGTGCTGACCCGACCCCTGCTGGACCCTCGACTGCCCTGCGGCCACCGGTCCCAATCGACTACAGTGCTGACCCGACCCCTGCTGGACCCTCGACTGCGGAGGCGAGGACAGCTGGAGGAATCACGGCGGACACATGGTGCGTGTAATGCTGGCGGCCACCCTTTTTCCTTCTGCGACCCACCGAGAAACAAAGATGGAGTGGGATCGAGTTTAAAAAAAAACGTGAACGGGGCCTCCGTGTTTGCTCTCAGCCAGGGACTAATCCCTGAGAGAGTGAAGCATTGCCTCAAGTCCCTCACCCTCACTCTCCACACCTCAGATTTCCCACCATCTCGGCCCATACAGCAGTGCCTGGTCTCCGGTTGTCTTGGACCCCCTTGCCACTGGACCAAGACCTTGCGCTGCTAAGCCCTTGTGGAAGCTGGTGCGCAACGACCACCCCACATTAAAAGAATTCGCCCGCAGGCATCTTCCACCCTTTTTTAAAAAAAAAGTCTTCCTCGATTTTGAGGGACTGCCTATGATGATGATGGAAAGTGAAAGCTGTGGTCAGATACCAGAGGGATGTGGGCACAGTGCAGAAATATGCAGGAAGGGGAGTGGCTGGGAAAGTGAAGCCGTTGCTGTTCTCCTGTGTTTCACGTGTGTGTGTGTCTCCCTGTAGACAGCTGGACTGCCTGCGTCAATTGGTGGTGGTTCTGTGTGAGCGCTCACAGCTTCAGGATCTGGTGGAATTTCCTTACATCAATCTTCACGATGAGGTAAGCAAGACCTGGGGGGGACGGAGGAGAGGGTTCCTTGGCCAGACTGATTATCATTCTAGCCAGGCCCTGTTCATAAAAATACTGCTCTACATCATCCACTCTGAAAATCTGTGTAACATCAGTAACCTTGCTGATGGGACAGCTGGTATAGGTTAGTATAGTGCACACAGTATCTGTTGGTATAGATTAGTATAGTGCACACAGTACCTGCTGGTATAGGTTAGTATAGTGCACATAGTACTTGCTGGTATAGGTTAGTATAGTGCACACAGTATCTGTTGGTATAGGTTAGTATAGTGCACACAGTATCTGTTTGTATAGATTAGTATAGTGCACACAGTACCTGCTGGTGTAGGTTAGTATAGTGCACACAGTACCTGCTGGTATAGGTTAGTATAGTGCACATAGTACTTGCTGGTATAGGTTAGTATAGTGCACACAGTATCTGTTGGTATAGGTTAGTATAGTGCACACAGTACCTGCTGATATAGGTTAGTATAGTGCACACAGTACCTTCTGGGACTGCTGGTGTAGGTTTTGTTCGCACACACTACCTGATAACTTTGCGCCACATCTAGTGCCTAGAGGGCTCGACAGAACAGTCCATATTGTGGCTTTGCCTAAGTGCATGATTGAGCGGGTTGGTGGTGTGAGTATTGGAAATTACATACGATGGTGCTGAACCTCAGGCTCTCCGTGCTCCTGTCTTTCAGGTTGTTGGAATTATCGAGTCCCGTGCTCGGGCCGTCGACCTCATGACCCACAACTACTATGAGTTGTTGTACGCGTTCCATGTCCAGCGGCACAACTTCAGGAAAGGTAAAATGTGGGTCCAAGCTGACGCTCCCTGATGTGATTGCAGACCCTGTAAATACCAGCTATAGTGGCCTGCTGTATGTTTTGCTAAACGCATTTAACAGCCATTTTAAAAGAGCTGCCGCAAACTCGATGGGCCAAGTGGTCTCCTATGTTGTACTATTCTATAATTTTATATGCTCCTGCTGTCAGGGTTGGGAGGTTATCGCGAGTTTGGTAACAGTGCAGCACCCAGTCTGCTATTAAAGCCATAACATCAAATGACTATCCCAGTGTGAAATGGACAGTCGGCCATTCCCATACCATGAAGTACTCAACACCACAGACACTGAGGTGTGCACACTGTCACTGCCTGTACTATAATTGGATGCAGTCTGCCTCTCTCACACAAGCCTGTTAGGCAGTCAATCTCCTTTCTCTTCTGGTTCACAACATGTACACGAGACTTTGCAGTGGAGTATACAGAAATTACTTTATTGCTAAACAGTGAGATGATGATCAGTGTTATCTGTGTACAGGCAGTGGATATTTGGTTTCTGTATCTTTCGAACCCACTCTGACAAACTGTTGAAAACATGCTCTTTTATACAACCTATCATGACTACATCAAAGGAAAGTGTCAATGACATATCTATTTCCCAAATTATTTGAAAACAGACCATCTATGTAAACAGTACTGTTTACCTCTGTTCCACTTCCCCCTACACGAGACTTCCTCACTGAACATTTGCTAGCATCTTTGAAGTAAAAGCTGCCAGTGCAATCTGTATCTAACCGATTGCTCCCCGGTTTTAGTATCTGAAAACTAAAGTGTACATTTTCTTACCTACACTTAGTCTTTTACGCAAGTCCTTTACAGGCCGTGCTTTCTCCTCACCACACTTCAAAGTCATCCTGTTTATATATTAGAAAGCCTGTTGTTTTAAGATGCAAAAAAGTTTGACTGTTAGCCCTTAACTCCCCAAGATGTAAATACATCTATCCAGGATGTCTAACAAAGCCCATATTGTGTAAAGTTCCCCCTGCTTGCAGCAGTATGCTGGGCTGCCTGTCTACCCTTTGTCCAGACTAGCTTCACACTCTACATGTACCACAGGGCCTCAGGCTCCCAACATTGGACTGCCTCATGCCTTTCCCTCCCTGTCCTCCAGGACACATCTTCAGATCCCAGCCATGCCTCTAACCTGAATTCCCCCTCTGTCCATTCCTGTGCACATCTTGGCTGCCAGTCTCAACTCTATTCTGTTACTTCTAGCTCCCTTTATTTCTCTCAGACCTCATTCCCCTTCCTGTCGCTCAACCAAGCCACTTTACTTTTCTCTCGGGTAGTTTTCCCCCCATCCCTACCCAACCCATCACTACTCTCCTGCTGACCTACCCTGGCTCCTATTTCTTGTATTCTTATGACCCAAGCTTGAATCTACCTTGAAAAATCCCACAACTACCCTCTGTGTGCCTCTGCATTTTCCAAAGGGCATATTGAGGCACTTGTAGCTGCCCCCTTCTGAACAACAGCCCCAACCGCCCCTCCTCCTCTTGCCAGCTTTGCTGCCCACTGGCGACTGACCTCGCCAACCTCCCTCCTGAATGCTTACCACGTCCATCATTGGCCCCTTAAACTCTGCTGATGGATCCATAATCACCGCCTCCTTTATATTTCCCTCCACTCGTTCATAAATAGGAACAAATCTTGTTGATTGCGTTGATATCCTGGCTTTGGCTGAAACCTGGCTCACAGGTTGGCGGCAACTTGTCCCTTGACACTGCCCTGCTGAAACCGCCACGGTGGCGTTGTGACCCTCATTACCAAGTCACACTGTAGCCAAAAATCTGACTCTTGTTTCTCTCCTATCTCCTCATGCCCTCTCTAGCTCATCTCATCCTTCAGACCCACCACCTGTTCCCTTGACCCCATTCCCACTCAACTGCTGACCACCCATGCTAGCTAGCGTTGTAAACGGTTTCCTCTCCTTGGGTACTTCCCCTCTCAAACTGCTGACATTGCTCGCTCCTCTGAAACCTGCCTCGACCCCTCTGCCCTTCCAACCTCCCATTCCTCTCCAAGGCCTTGAACATGTCACCTCCCAAATCTGTCCTCACCTCTCCAGCAGCTCCATGTGTTGATGGTGGTTGACCATGTCACAGGCTGCAGAGATCGAGTGATTGTCTGACCATGGTGCACTTAGGTGTTGTTGTTTGTGACTTTGATAAAAGGCAGTTTCAGTGCTGTGGAAACCACCTTTTATCAAAGTCACAAACAACAACACCTAAGTGCACCATGGTCAGACAATCACTCGATCTCTGCAGCCTGTGACATGGTCAATCACCATCAACGCCTCTCCAATGTCCAGTGAGTGAAACAGCCCTTGCTCTCTCCTAGCCAGTGCATCTCCAGCAATGGCTTCTCTTCCCAACCCGACACTGTTGCCTCCAGAATTCCCAAGGATCTATCCTTGGCACTCTTTTTCTCATCCTTGACATCAGCCACAGACATGGGGTCAGCTTTCATATATATGTTGACTGACCCTTAACTCTACATCTATGGGGGGGGGGGGGGGGGTGCGTGGGGTGTGATGTGTTTGGATGGGGCTGATGTGGTGGGGGTGCGGGGGAGTGGAGGGGCTGGTGTGGGGGGGCACTGAGCTGGCACAGCACGTTTCACCAGTTTGGATGGTTTTGGTAACTTTTCTTTCTCTCCACTCCCAGCTGGGACGGTGATGTTTGAATACGGAATGCGTCTTGGACGTGAAGTGCGCTCCCTGCACGGGCTCCAGAAGCAAGTCCACTGTTACTTAGTGGGGATAAACTGCTTGCGGCAGATCCGACCTGAGTACGCCTGGATTGTACGGCCAGCGTCAGGAGCCATGGTATGAGAGTCATTCATTGTAAAGTGTTCCGAGCCTCGCATTACTGTGAGTGCGTGTGTCCACAAACTCCAATCAACACCAAGTGCTGCCCGCTGTACTTGGTGCCAAGTGACTTGGGCAGATGTTCCTGTTCCCCGTGGGGAGGGAGGGCACTGAGCAGCCCATTGTCCCTGAGTATGGGTTGGTGCATGCTGATGCCAGGTGTGTGGTCTGAGGAAGCACTGACCTGGGTGGCTTGCATCATTCTAATGCTCGAGGTCACATTGACCTCATGGTCTTGACGGAGACATGGTTGAGGGGTGATGAACTCTTTCCCCTTAATGGAGTTTCCCCACCTGGCTATTGTCTCACTCAAACTGCCGTGGTGCTGGTGTTGCCCGTGTCTCTAAATCACACTTGGTCTCTCGTTACCCCTCTGGCAACTTCTCCTTTGAGCATCACATCTTACTCCACCCCTTACGCCTCGTTTAAATCCTTGATATTTATTTCCACCCCCACCCTGAAGTATCAGATATCTTCTCTACTTTCTTGCCTCTGCACCGAGTGACTTCTCATCCTTGGTGATTTCAACCACACCTCAACTCCTCTTCTCTCTCCTGTGTTCACTGCCCTCCTTACCTCCCTTAAACTCTTCTACTCATCTACACGCCCACCCCTTGATCTTGTCATCTCACGTGTCCTCTCTACTCCCCCAGAAACTATCACTGACGAGGCAATCTCTGATCATTTCCTTATATCGCTCTCAACCCAGATTCCCCTTCCCACTTCTTTGTAACTGCCCCGCAAAAAAAAACTCCCCTCGAGTTCCTTACCACTCCACTTTCAAATTTCCAATAAATAAGTTCTTGATGAAGTAACAGAGGGTAGTGCAGTTGATGTGTAAATGGACTTTCAAAAGGCATTTGACAAACTACAACTGAATAGACTTGTTAGCAAAATTAAAGTCCATGGGAGTAAAGGGACAGTGGCAGCATGGATACAACCTTGGCTACGGGACAGAAAGTAGAGAGTCGTGTTGAATGGTTGTTATTCAGACTGGAAGGACTTGTACAATGGCCCTCCTTCAGTTGAATATTTTCACATTTCATTGTACTTTGTCGTTTTCCATAACTGTTCTAAATCTATTATCGTTACTGTTCCCCAACTGGTCCCCCACTGAAAAACACTCCACTTGCCCCACTTCATTCCCCAGAACTAGATCCAGCATTGCTTCCTTCCTCATTGGGCTGGAAACACACTGATGAAGAAAGTTGTCTTGTGCAGGAATTCCTCCCTCCCTTTGCCCTTTACACTGTTACTATTCCAGTCCATATTAGGACAGTTGAAGTCCCCATTATCACTGCACTATAGTTCTTGCAGCTTTCTGTAATTTGCCTGCAAGTTTGCTCCTCTATCTCCTTCCCACTATTTGATGGCCTATAGTGTACACCCTCTATTCTGTAATTTTAACCAAATAGATTGTTTTTTAATCCTCCAGTACGTTCTCCCTTTCTAGTGCAGTAACAGTATCTTTGATCGATTCTGTCATCCCCTTCCTTTATTTCCTTCTCTATCTTTGAATACATTGTAGCCAGGAATATTAAGTGCCCAATCCTCCCCTTATTTGAGCCAGGTCTCTTGTTATTGCCACTATATCATAGTCCCACATGGTGAATTGTGCCTGCAGCTCACCAACCTTCTTTACCACGCTCCGTGCACTTACGCACATGCACTTTAAATCTATCTTCGCCTGCTTCACATTTTCCCCTTGTCTGAACCCTCATGTGATCTTTACTCTAATGCTGTTTGTCTCTACCAGTCCTCTGTGCACCTTGTATCTTCTCTTCACTATTTCATGCCCGTTCCCCCTCCACCTGCCAACTGAGTTTAAACCCTTCCCCACAGCACTAGCCAATCTCCCTGACAGGGCATTGGATAAATTAAATAAAGCTCCCATAAGAACATAAGAAATAGGAGCCAGGAGTAGGCCAATTAACCCCTCGAGCCTGCTCTGCCATTCAATAAGATCATGGTCTTGGCCTCAACTCCACTTCCCTGCCCGCTCCCCATAACTCTTGACTCCCTTATCACTCAAAAATCTGTCTTATCTCCGCCTTAAATTTATTCAAAGACCCAGCCTCCACAGCTCTCTGGGGTAGAGAATTCCAAAGACCCTCTGAGAAGAAATTCCTCCTCATCTCCATTTTAAATGGGCGACCCTCTTATTCTGAAACTATGCCCTCTAGTTCTAGATTCCCCCATGAGGGGAAACATACTCTCTGCATCTACCCTGTCAAGCCCACTCATCTTTTATGTTTCAATAAGATCACCTCTCATTCTTCTAAACTCCACTGAGTATAGGCTCAATCTTTCTTCATAAGACAACCCTTTCATCTCCGGAATCAACCCGTGAACTTATCTGAACTGCCTCCAATGCATGTATATCCCTCCTTGCATAAGGAGACCAAAACTGTGCGCAATACTCCAGGTGTGGCCTCACCAATGCCCTGTACAGTTGTAGCAAGACTTCCCTACTTTTATACTCCATCCCTCTTGCAACAAAGGCCAACATTCCAGTTGCCTTCCTGATTACTTGCTGTACCTGCATGCTAACTTTGTGTTTCATGCACAAGGACCCCTCTGTATGGCAGCATTTTGTAGTCTCTCTCCATTTAAATAATTTTGCTTTTTTATTTTTCCTACCAATTATACTCCATCTGCCAAATTTTTGCCCACTCACCTTAGCCTATTTATATATCCCTTTGTGGATTCTTTGTGTCCTCTTCACAATTTGCTTTCCCATCTATCTTTGTATCACCAGCAAACTTGGCTACATTATACTCTGTCCCTTCATCCAAGTCATTAATATAGATTGTAAATAGTTGAGGCCCCAGCACCGATCCCTGTGGCACCCCACTAGTTACAGTTTACCATCCTGAAATTGACTTG
Organism: Pristiophorus japonicus; assembly: GCF_044704955.1. Classification (NCBI taxonomy): domain Eukaryota; kingdom Metazoa; phylum Chordata; class Chondrichthyes; family Pristiophoridae; genus Pristiophorus; species Pristiophorus japonicus. The sequence goes on along the minus strand of NW_027252406.1, from coordinate 287,643 downwards.
TTTATCCCGACTCCTCTTTCCTGTTAGTTAGCCAATCTTCTATCCATGCTAATATATTACCCCCAATCCTGTGAGCTCTTACCTTGTGCAGTAACCTTTTATGTGGCACCTTATCAAATGCCTTCTGGAAATCCAAATACACCACATCCACTGGTTCCCCTTTATCCACCCTGCTCGTTACATCCTCAAAGAATTCTAGCAAATTTGTCAAACATGATTTCCCCTTCATAAAACCATGTTGACTCTGCTTGACTATTATGGTTTTCTAAATGTCCTGCTACTACTACTTTAATAATAGAGTCTGGCATTTTCCCAATGACCTGCTAGGCTAACCGGTCTATCGATTCCTGCTTTCTGTCTGCCTCCTTTCTTGAATAGGGACGTTACAATTGCATTTTTCCAATCTGCTGGGACCTCTCCAGAATCCAGGGAATTTTGGTAGATTAGAACCAATGCCTCCACTTCTTTTAAGACCCCAGGATGTAGGCCATCAGGTCCAGGGGACTTGTCTACCTTGAGTCCCATTAGTATGCCTAGTTCTGTTTCCTCCAGTGATAGTGATTGTTTTAAGTACCCCCCCCCCCCCCACTATTTAGATTAAAGCCCCATCTGCAGCCCTAGTTATTCAATTCGCCAGGTCACTGAAACATAGAAAGTAGGTGCAGGAGTAGGCCATTCGGCCCTTCGAGCCTGCATCACCATTCAATAAGATCATGGCTCATCACTCACTTCAGTACCCCTTTCCTGCTTTCTCTCCATACCCCTTGATCCCCTTAGCCATAAGGGCCATAATCTAGCTCCCTCTTGATGCCAGTTCATTGGATATATTCAACAAATCTCTGCAGCAGGGAATTCCACAAGTTAACAACTCTGAGTGAAGAAGTTTCTCCTCATCTCAGTCCTAAATGGCTTACCCCTTCTCCTTAGACTGTGACCCCTGGTTCTGGACTCTCCCAACATTGGGAACATTCTTCCTGCATCTAACCTGTCCAGTCCCGTCAGAATTTTATATGTTTCTATGGGATCCCCTCTCATTCATCTAAACTCCAGTAAATACAGGCCCAGTCGATCCAGTCTCTCCTCATATGTCAGTCCAGCCATCCCTGGAATCAGTCTGGTGAACCTTTGCTGCACTCCCTCGATAGCAAGAATGTCCTTCCTTAGGTTAGGAGACCAAAACTGAACACACTATTCCAGGTGAGGCCTCACAAGGCCCTGTACAACTGCAGTAAGACCTCCCTGCTCCTGTACTCAAATCCCCTAGCTATGAAGGCCACCATGCCAGTTGCCGCCTTCACCGCCTGACAGCTTTCAATGACTGATGTACCATGACACCCACCCAGCCCCAGCCTGGTTCAAGTGAAGCCCATCCCAATGGAACAGCTCCCTCCTATCCCAGTACTGGTGCCAGTGCCCCAAGAATTGAAACACATTCCTCCGACACCAGTCTTTGAGCCATGTGTTCATCTCTCTGATCTCATTTACCCTATGCAAATTTGCTCATGGCTCAGGTAGTAATCCAGAGATTATTACCTTTGTGGTTTTGCTTTTTAATTTAGCCCCTAGCTGCTCATAATCCCTTAGCAGAACCTCTTTCTTTGTCCTACCTATAACATTGGTACCTACGTGGATCATGACAACTGGATCTTCCCCCTCCCACTCCAAGTTCCTCTCCAGCCCAGAGGACATGTTCTTAACCCTGGCACCAGTCAGGTAACACAGCCTTCGGGACATATGCTCTCGGCTGCAGAGAACAGTATCTATCCCCTTAACTATACTGTCCCCTACCACGGCCACATTTCGTTTTACTCTCCCCACTTGAATGGCCCCCTGTACCACGGTGCTGTGGTCAGTTTGCTCACCCTCCCTGCAGTCCCTGCTCTCTCCACACAGGGAGTAAGAACCTCGAACCTGTTGGGCAAGAGCAAGGGCTGAGGCAGCTAGACTGCTCGCTGTCACTGGCACTCCAACCCCAATAACGGTGTGTGGCCAAGAGAGTACGTTTTCAGATCTGACAGTGTGGTGCTCCCTGATGGTTTGGTGGAGCAGACAGGTTCCACATTGCAGGTCTGGTATTTCACCCATTTATTTACGATGCTGACCCTGGTAATCTGCGGTTGTGTTAGGGAGTTAAAGGACTTCCTGTTCAACGCCACGCTACTCTCTGGGACACGCTGGCTGCAGTGGTGCTGGGTCCTTCTGTTTAAACTATTCTTCCTCCCAACAGTATGAGCGTCCTGGGGCATCACCAAAGAGGAGCCATGATGGGGAGTACACCACCACACACAGTGAGTCATGTTTTGTTTCAGCATTATATAAAGCATCTGCGATGCATCTCTCAATATTGATGCCTTGTTGAAGACAGTGCAATTGCTGCTCTGTGCCTGTGGGTGGTGCTGTAGAGTTACACTCACCGACATCAATGGCAGCTCCACCTCTCGCCTTGCCTTTTAATCCCGTTTCTTTATGGTTACTTTCTGACTGTTTGAAGGATGCGAGTTGTCGGTGTCTACTCTTTCAAAACCTTTCTTTATTTTTAAGACTTCTGGGTCACCCCTGAGCCTTCTCTTTTCAAGAGAAATAAAGCCCCAGCCTGTTCACCCGTTCCTGATAGGTATAATCTCTCATTTCTGGTGGTAAATCTTTTTTGTGACCTCTCCAATGCCTCTATATCCTTTTTCTAATATGGCGACTAGAACTGTGCAGAATATTGCAAGTGTGGGAACCAAGGTTCGATACAAGTTTAGCACAACTTCTCTACTTTTTAATTCTATCCCTCCGGAAATAAACCCTGGTGCCTGGTTTGCTTTTGTGTGGCCTTGTTGACCTGTGTCGCTACTTTCAGTGATTTGTGGATTTGTACTCCCAGATCCCTTTGCTCCAGATAGATTCTGCTGTTCCCCCCGGTCAATAAACTATTCTGCCCCAAATTGTGTCTCCTCTATAACAGTGCTTGGATCAGGATAATGGTCCCCAAGAGCCAAGCTCTTTACTTTGGTTCAGTATCTTGCTGCCAACTTTTACTTTCAGAAAGATTTCCTAAATAAATTAGTGCACGTTCGAGGATAATTCCCAGTGTCTCCTGAGGTAATGCTCTGGTCCATCCTGCTCCATTGTTGAGTTCAATAATAAAAATTATAACTTGTATTTATATAGCAACTTTAATGTAGTAAACGTCCCAAGGTGCTTCACAGCAGTGTTAGAAGATAAAACATAAATTTGACACCGAGCCATAAAAGAAGAAATTAAGGCAGATGACCAAAAGCTTGGTTAAAGAGGTTAAAGTTTTAGGGAGGAAAGAGGCGGAGAGGTTTAGGGAGGGAATTCCAGAGCTTGGGCCCCAGGCAGCTGAAGGCACGGCCACCGATGGTTGAGCAGTTATAATGAGGGATGTTCAAGAGGGCAGAATTAGAGGAGCACAGACATCATCTGGGGTTGTGAGACTGAAAAAGATTTCCGAGATAGGGAGGGGAAAGGCCATGGAAGGATTTGTAAACAAGGATGAGAATTTTGAAATTGAGGCATTGTTTAACTGGACGCCAACGTAGGTCAGAAAGCACAGAGTGATGGGTGAGCGGGACTTGGTGCAGGTTAGTACACGACTGCTGAGTTTTGGGTGACCTCAAGTTTACGTAATGTGGGAGGTCAGCCAGGAGTTAGTTGGAGTAGTCAAGTCCAGAGGTAACAAAGGCATGAATGAGGGTTTCAGCAGCAGAAGAGCTGAGGCAGGGGCGGAGACGGGCGATGTTATGGAGGTGAAAAAACGTAGTTTTAGTTATGCAGCGGATAGAAACATAAAATAGGTGCAGGAGTAGGCCATTCGGCCCTTCAAGCCTGCACCACCACTCAATAAGATCATGGCTGATCATTCACCTCAGTACACCTTTCCTGCTTTCTCTCCAAACTCCTTGATCCCTTTAGCCATAAGGGCCATATCCAACTCACTCTTGAATATATCTAATGAACTGGCATCAACAACTCTGAGGAAGAGAATTCCACAGGTTCACCACTCCGAGTGAAGAAGTTTCTCCTCATCTCAGTCCTAAATGGCTTACCCCTTATCCTTAGACTGTGACCCCTGGTTCTGGACTTCCCCAACATCGGGAACATTCTTCCTGCATCTAACCTGTCCAGTCCCGTCAGAATTTTATGTGGCCGGAAACTCATTTCCGGGTCAAATATGACACCTAGGCTGCGAACAGTCTTGTTCACCCTCAGATTGATGCCAGGGAGAGAGATGGAGTCAGTGATTAGGGAACACAGTTTGTGGCGGGGACCAAAGATAATGGCTTCGGTCTTCCCAATATTTAATTGAAGAAAATTTCTACTCATCCATTACTGGATGTCGGAAAAGCAATCTGACAATTTAGATACCAAGTAGGGGTCGACAGAAGTGCTGGAGAGGTAGAGCTGAGTGTCATCTGCGTACATCTGGAAACTGATTCCGTGTTTTTGGATGATATCGCCAAGGGCCAGCATATAGATGAAAAATAGGAGGGGGCCAAGGATAGATCCTTGGGGGACACCAGAGGTAACGATGCAGGAGTGGGAAGAGAAACCATTAATCATATTTTCTGGCTACGATTAGATAGAAAAGAATGGAACCAGGCGAGTGCAGTCCCACCCAGCTGGATGATGCTGGAGAGGTGTCGGAGGAGGATAAAATGGTCAACTGTGCCAACGGCTGCAGACAAGTCCAGAAGGACGAGGAGGGATAGTTTACCTTTGTCCCACTCTCAAAGGATGTCATTTGTGACTTTGATAAGAGCCGTTTGGGGACTGTGGCAAGGGCGAAAACCAGATTTAAGGGATTCAAACATTGAATTCATGGAAAGGTGGTCATGGATTTGGGAGGCGACAACAGTTCCAAGTACATTGGTCAGGAAAGGGAGGTTGGAGATGGGATGATAGCAAGCAAGGTGGGGTCAAGGGTTTTCTTGAGAGGGGTGATGACAGCAGATTTGAAGGAGAGGGGGACAGTAGCTGAGGACAGAGAACTGTTAACCATGTCGGCTAACACGGGAGCCTGAAAAGGAAGTTGGGTAGTCAGTATTTAGTGGGAATAGGGTCAAAGGAGCAGATGAGTTTGGACAAGATGAGTTTGGAGAGAACAAGAGGGGAGATCAGAGAGAAACTAGAGAAAGATGTGAGTTTAGGGCTAGGGCAGGGCGGAGCCTCAGATGTAGTTTGGCCCGATGGGCTAGGGGAAGGAAGGGAATTCGCAGAGGCAGCTGGTCGGATGGTCCCAATCTTTGAGACAAAGAAGTCTATGAGCTCCTCACATTTGTTGTGGGTGAGTGTGGTGGAGACGGGAGAGGGATTTAAGGAGACTGTTAGTCGTAGCGAATAGCAGCCCTCCTCCCCCCACTGCCTGGGACAGGGAGACCCCCCCCCCCCTCCCCACACACACACACTGCCTGGGATGGGGAGACCCCCCCCTCACACACTGCCTGGGAAGGGGAGACTGACCCCCCCCCCCCCCCCCCACCTCACTGCCTGGGAAGGGGAGACCCCCTCCCCCCCCCCCCTCCCCCCACTGCCTGGGGAGGGGAGACACCCTCCCCTCCACTGCCTGGGGAGGGGAGACACACACACCCCCTCCTCCCCCCACTGCCTGGGGAGGGGAGACCCCCCTCCTCCCCCCACTGCCTGGGGAGGGGAGACACCCCCCCCCCCTCCCCCCCCACTGCCTGGGGAGGGGAGACACCCCCCCCCCCCCTTCCCCCCCACTGCCTGGGGAGGGGAGACACACACCCCCCCCCCCCCCCCCTTCCCCCCACTGCCTGGGGAGGGGAGACACCCCCCCCCCCTCCCCCCACTGCCTGGGGAGGGGAGACCCCCCTCCTCCCCCCACTGCCTGGGGAGGGGAGATACCCCCTCCCCCCCACTGCCTGGGGAGGGGAGACACACCCCCCCCCCCCTTCCCCCCACTGCCTGGGGAGGGGAGACACCCCCCCCCCCCTCTCCCCCCACTGCCTGGGCTCATGGGGTGGGGAGGGGGGAAAACGATGTGCATGCTGGAGGGGATGGCGCGAGTGGAGTTGCCCAATGTCCCTGTTTAACAGGCGGATTTAATGTGTGATTACAGTCTGCCATCAGATTGATATAGTGGAGCTGAAGGATTTGGAGAAGGAGTACATGTTGGCACGTACACGACTACTGCTCGCAAAGCACGACCCACCATCTGCAGCGATAGCGGGTGAGGACTGGCAGCAAATTATCGGAAAAATTAATAATGTCCCATATTTGACTTGTTGCATTTCTACTTTGTTTACCTGGAGACCTTGATTAATTGGTAGTGAGTAGAAAATTCTACATGTACAAACACGTGAACGATTTTCAATTTTAATTCTCCTGTGTGGAGTGATGCATTAATAGTCTAACTGCCAGGACTGAAATACTGTGCATTGACTACCCATCCTCTGAGGGAACCAGTGCCTATTCCTCCCTTTCAAAGCTTATTTGATATGCATCCCAATCCTTGCCTCACCTAATCCCAGTGCAGACACCCCACTCTCAAAATCTGAGGCATCAAGACCATGTTTGCAGTGCCACCATTGCCCTGGTTGAGATCAGCTCACTGACCAGAGATGGAATGGGGGTGCTGTCCTGGTCTGTGTCACATCACAATCGCCGAGGATTTTATATATCCGTGCTAGGGATTTGGGCATTGCTGCAAGGCCAGCATTTATTGCCCACTCCGAGAAGCTCTGTACAACTGAGTGGCTTGCTAGGCCACTTCTGAGTCAACCACGTTGGGGTAGGATTAGAGTGGCATATTAGTACAATGCGGGAAAGGACAGCAGGTATGATTCTAATTCTCAAACTGCCGTGGTGGGATTTGAACACTCATCCTCTGGATTATTAGTCCAGTAACATCACCACTATGCTGCCATGCCCACGAGTGAGTGAGTGAATCTGCAGTATTTGGTGTTGTACCCTTGTTCAAATGTTGAATGAAGCTGTGCGGTGTGCCTCACTCAGTGCTTCCTCGGTATTTAACCCTCTGTTCTACTGCAGGGAGTGCCTCAGCTGAGGAGATGGTGGCCTTACTTGTTCAGGTGGGACTCTTTGATACTGCAATCTCCCTATGCCAAACCTTCAAACTCTCGCTCAGCTCCATCTTCGAAGGACTCTCCTTCAAGTAAGTGAATAAAGTTCAATAAAGTAAATGAGTTGACGGCACAAATCATTACAAATAGGTATGATTTGGTGGCCATTACAGAAACGTGGTTGCAAGGTGGCCAAGACTGGGAATTAAACATACAGGGGTATCTGACAATTCGGGAGGATAAACAAGAAGGGAAAGGAGGTGGGGTAGCTCTGTTAATAAAGGATGATATCAGGGCAGTTGTGAGAGATGATATTGGCTCTAATGAACAAAATGTTGAATCATTATGGGTGGAGATTAGAGATAGTAAGGGGAAAAAGTCACTGGTGGGCGTAGTTTATAGGCCCCCAAATAATAACTTCACGGTGGGGCGGACAATAATCAAGGGAATAATGGAGGCATGTGAAAAAGGAACGGCAGTAATCATGGAGGATTTTAACCTACATATCGATTGGTCAAATCAAATCGCGCGGGGTAGCCTGGAGGAGGAATTCATAGAATGCATACGGGATTGTTTCTTAGAACAGTATGTTACAGAACCTACAAGGGAGCAAGCTATCTTGGATCTGGTCCTGTGTAATGAGTCAGGAATAATAAACGATCTCCGAGTAAAAGATCCTCTCGGAATGAGTGATCATAGTATGGTTGAATTTGTAATACAGATTGAGGGTGAGGAAGTAGTGTCTCAAACGAGCGTACTATGCTGAAACAAAGGGGACTACAGTGGGATGAGGGCAGAGTTGGCTAAAGTAGACTGGGAACACAGACTAAACGGTGGCAAAATTGAGGAACAGTGGAGGACTTTTAAGGAGCTCTTTCATAGTGCTCAACAAAAATATATTCCAGTGAAAAAGAAGGGCGGTAAGAGAAGGGATAACCAGCCGTGGATAACCAAGGAAATAAAGGAGAGTATCAAATTAAAAACCAATGCGTATAAGGTGGCCAAGGTTAGTGGGAAACTAGATGATTGGGAAAATTTTAAACGACAGCAAAGAATGACTAAGAAAGCAATAAAGAAAGGAAAGATAGATTACGAAAGTAAACTTGCGCAAAACATAAAAACAGATAGTAAAAGCTTTTACAGATATATAAAATGGAAGATAGTGACTAAAGTAAATGTTGGTCCCTTAGAAGATGAGAAGGGGGATTTAATAATGGGAAATGTGGAAATGGCTGAGACCTTAAACAAACAATTATTTTGCTTCGGTCTTCACAGTGGAAGACACAAAAACCATGCCAAAAATTGCTGGTCATGGAAATGTGGGAAGGGAGGACCTTGAGGCAATCACTATCACTAGGGGGGTAGTGCTGGATAAGCTAATGGGACTCGAGGTAGACAAATCCCCTGGTCCTGATGAAATGCATCCCAGGGTATTAAAAGAGATGGCGGAAGGTATAGCAGATGCATTCGTTATAATCTACCAAAATTCTCTGGACTCTGGGGAGGTACCAGCGGATTGGAAAGTAGCTAATGTAATGCCTCTGTTTAAAAAAGGGGGCAGACAAAAGGCAGGTAAGTATAGGCCGGTTAGTTTAACATCTGTAGTGGGGAAAATGCTTGAAGCTATCATTAAGGAAGAAATAGCGGGACATCTAGATAGGAATAATGCAAACAAGCAGACGCAGCATGGATTCATGAAAGGGAAATCATATTTAACTAATTTACTGGAATTCTTTGAGGATATAACGAGCATGGTGGATAGAGGTGTACCGATGGATGTGGTGTATTTAGATTTCCAAAAGGCATTCGATAAGGTGCCACACAAAAGGTTACTGTAGAAGATAAAGGAGTCAGAGGAAATGAATTAGCATGGATCGAGAATTGGCTGGCTAACAGAAAGCAGAGAGTCGGGATAAATGGGTCCTTTTCGGGTTAGAAATCGGTGGTTAGTGGTGTGCCACAGGGATCGGTGCTGGGACCACAACTGTTTACAATATACATAGATGACCTGGAAGAGGGGACAGAGTGTAGTGTAAAATTTGCAGATGACACAAAGATTAGTGGGAAAGCGGGTTGTGTAGAGGACACAGAGAGGCTGCAAAGAGATTTAGATAGGTTAAGCAAATGGGCTAAGGTTTAGCAGATGGAATACAATGTCGGAAAATGTGAGGTCATCCACCTTGGGGGAAAAAAAACAGTAAAAGGGAATATTATTTGAATGGGGAGAAATTACAACATGCTGTGGTGCAGAGGGACCTGGGGGTCCTTGTGCATGAATCCCAAAAAGTTAGCTTGCAGGTGCAGCAGGTAACCAGGAAGGCAAATGGAATGTTGGCCTTCATTGCGAGAGAGATGGAGTACAAAATCAGGGAGGTCCTGCTGCAACTGTACAGGGTATTGGTGAGGCCGCACCTGGAGTACTACGTGCAGTTTTGGTCACCTTACTTAAGAAAGGATATAGTAGCTTTGGAAGGGGGTACAGAGACGATTCACTAGGCTGATTCCGGAGATGAGGGGGTTACCTTATGATGATAGATTGAGTAGACTGGGTCTTTACTTGTTGGAGTTCAGAAGGATGAGGGGGGATCTTATAGAAACATTTAAAATAATGAAAGGGATAGACAAGATAGAGGCAGAGAGGTTGTTTCCACTGGTCGGGGAGACTAGAACTAGGGTGCACAGCCTCAAAATACGGGAGAGTCAATTTAAAACCGAGTTGAGAAGGAATTTCTTCTCCCAGAGGGTTGTGAATCTGGAATTCTCTGCCCAAGGAAGCAGTTGAGACTAGCTCATTGAATGTATTCAAATCACAGATAGATTTTTAACCAATAAGGGAATTAAGGGTTATGGGGAGCGGGCGGGTAAGTGGAGCTGAGTCCATGGCCAAATCAGCCATGATCTTTTTGAATGGCGGAGCAGGCTCGAGGGGCTAGATGGCCTACACCTGTTCCTAATTCTTATGTGGAATTCTCCGCCCTCCCGCAGAATTCTAGAGCACATTATCCGAGATCAGTGGAACTGATCCCTTGAAGTGAACGGGTTGCTCTGGATGAAGCGGTACTTATGAAGTCTGGCGAGCATGTTAGCATAAGAAATATGAGCAGGAGTCTGCTCCGCCATTCACTTAGATCATGGCTGACCTTTGACCTCAACTCCACCTTCCCGCCCAATCCCCATATCCCTTGATTTCCTTAGTCCAAAAAGTTAAAAATCTCAGCCTTAAATATACTCAACGACTGAGCATCCCCTGCCCTCTGCAATAGAGAATACCAAAGATTCACAACCTTCTGAAGAAAGAAATTTCTCCTGATCTCAATCCTACATAGCCGACCTCTTATCCTGAGACTGTACCCCCTGGTTCTTACTGCATCCAGCCTGTCCAGCCCTCTCAGAATCTTGTATGTTTCAATGGGATCACCTCTCATTCTTCTAAACTCCAGAGAGTATCGGCCTAGTCTACTCAACCTCTCCTCATAGGACAGCCCTCTCATCCCAGGAATCAATCTAGTGAACCTTTGTTGCACCCCCTCTAAGGTAAGCATATCCTTCCTTGGACACACTACTCACTTAACCTGTCTGTCCCTTTGCAGACTCATAGCTTACTTCCCCTTGTATCGTCAGTTATCTTGGATACATTATTCTCAGTCCCTTCATCTAGGTCATAAATATAGATTGTAAATAGCCGAGGCGCCAGCATCGATCCTTGCAGCAACCCACGAATAACGTCCTGCCAACCTGAAAATAACCTGTTATTCCTACTCTGTTGTCTGTCTGTTAACCAATCCTCTATCCGTGCTAATCTATTATCCCCAACCCCATGAGCCCTTGTATTGTGAAACAACCTTTCATGTGGCACCTTTTCAAATGCCTTTTGAAAATCCAAATATACTACATTCACTGGTTTCCCTTTATCTACCCTGCTGGTTACATCCTCAAAGAAAACTCTCCAATAGATTTATCAATCACTATTTCCCTTTCCTAAAACCATGTTGACTCTTGCCTAATGGTTTTCTAATGCTACCTTCCAATCCACTGGGACCATTCCAGAATCTAGGGCATTTTGAAAGATTACAATCAATGCATCCACCATCTCTGCAGCCACCTCTCTTAGAACCCTAGGTGTAGGCCATCAGGCCCAGGGGATTTGGTCGTATTAATCTCGAGTACTTTTTCTTTACTAATGGTGATTATTTCAGGCTCCCACTATTTCTGCTATGTTTTTTGTGCCTTCTACTATGAAGACAGATGCAAAATATTTGTTTGACATCTTTCCCATTATAATTTTCCCTGTCTCAGCCTCTCCGAGACCCACAATTACTTTTGCTACTCTCTTCCTTTTTACATACTTGTAGAAGCTCTTACAATCTGTTTTTATATTAATTTACTTTCATAATCTTATCTCTCTCTCTCTCTCTCTCTCTCTCTTATTTTTACTCTTATTCTATTTTCTCCTATCAACTTTATTGGTCATCCTTTGCTGGATTCTAAAACTTCCAATCCCCAGGCTTGCTACTCTCAGCAACATTGTAAGCCTCGTCTTTTAATCTAATACTACCCGTAACCTCTTTAGTTAGCCACGGATGAATCACTTTTCCCGTGGCGTTTCGACTCATGGAATGCATATTGAGAATTATGAAATATTTCTTTGCTTACTACCATCATACCTTTTAATCTAATTTCCCAATCTACTTTAGCCAACTCGCCCCGCATATCTCTGCACTTGGCTTTATTTAAGTTTAATGCTCTAGTTTTGGACTTAAGTACATCAGTTTCTAACTCAGTATGAAATTCTATCATGTTATGATCACTCTTCCCCAGAGGATCCTGTACTATGAGATTAATTAACCTGGTCTCATTCCACAAGAAAAGATCTAAAATAGTCTGTTTACTGACTGGTTCCACATCATTCTTCTCTGAAACTGTCTCGAATGCATTCCAGGAACTTGGCCTCCAAATTACATTTGCCAATTTGATATGTCCGGTCTATGTGAAGGTTAAAGTACCCCACGAATTTGCATTATGGTTATGTGGATCTCCCTGTGGTGTATGCTAACTGTTGGCATGCTGATCAAAGATGAGACTGCTCTCTCTCAGATTTGCTGTGAAATGGCTCCTTTCTGATAGGAGAGCTGAGTTTGTAGGTTTAAGCAGCGGCTCCACAACACTGCAGGTGTGGGCATTCTCGGAGATATTCACTGAAACTTTGATTAAGGCAGAGAATGCCCATTAGAAACATAGAAAATAGGTGCAGGTGTAGGCCATTTGGCCCTTCGAGCCTGCACCGCCATTCGATAAGATCATGGCTGATCATGCAACTTCAGTACCCTCTTCCTGCTTTCTCTCCTTCCCCCTTGATCCCTTTAGCTGTAAGGGCCATATCTAACTCCCTCTTGAATATATCCAATGAACTGGCATCAACAACTCTCTGCAGCAGGGAAGTCCATAGGTTAACAACTCTTGATTGAAGAAGTTTCTCCTCATCTCAGTCCTAAATGGCTTACCCCTTATCCTAAGACTGTGTCCCCTGGACTTCCCCAACATCGGGAACATTCTACCCGCATCTAACCTGTCCAGTCCCGTTAGAATCTTGTATGTTTCTGAGAGATCCCCTCTCGTCCTTCTAAACTCCAATGTATAAAGGCCCAGTTGATCCAGTCTCTCCTCATATGACAGTCCAGCCATCCCGGGAATCAGTCTGGTGAACCTTCGCTACATTCCCTCAATAGCAAGAACGTCCATCCTCAGATTAGGAGACCCAAACTGGACACAATATTCCAGGTGAGGCCTCACCCAAGGCCCTGTACAACTGCAGTAATTACCTCCCTGCTCCTATACTCAAATCCCCTAGCTATGAAGGCCAACATACCATTTGCCGCCTTCACCGCCTGCTGTACCTGTGTGCCAACTTTCAATGACTGATGAACCATGACACCCAGGTCTCGTTGCACCTCCGCTTTTCCTAATCTGCCACCATTCAGATAATCTGTCTTTGAGTTTTTGCCCCCAAAGTGGATAACCTCACATTTATCCACATTATACTGCATCTGCCATGCATTTGCGCACTCACCTAACCTGTCTAAGTCACCCTGCAGCCTCTTAGCGTCCTCCTCACAGCTCTCACCACCACCCATTTTAGTATCATCTGCAAACTTGGAGATATTACACTCAATTCCTTCATCCAAATCATTGATCTATATTGTAAATAGCTGGGGTCCCAGCACTGAGTCCTACGGCACTCCACTAGTCACTGCCTGCCATTCTAAAAAGGACCCTTTTATCCCGACTCTCTGCTTCCTGTCTGCCAGCCAGTTCTCTATCCACGTCAATACATTACCCCCAATACCATGTGCTTTGATTTTGCACACCAATCTCTTGTGTGGAACCTTGTCAAAAGCCTTTTGAAAGTCTAAATACACCACATTCACTGGTTCTCCCTTGTCCACTCTACTAGTTACATCCTCAAAAGAATTCTGGAAGATTTGTCAAGCATGATTTCCCCTTCATAAATCCATGCTGACTTGGACCGATCCTGTCACTGCTTTCCAAATGCGCTGCTATTTCATCCTTAATAATTGATTCCAACATTTTCCCCACCACTGCTGTCAGGCTATAACTGGTCTATAATTACCCACTTTCTCTCTCCCTCCCTTTTTAAAAAGTGGTGTTACATTAGCTACCCTCCAGTTCATAGGAACTGATCCCGAGTCGATAGACTATTGGAAAATGATCACCAATGCATCTACTATTTCTAGGACCACTTCCTTAAGTAGTCTGGGATGCAGACTATCAGGCCCCGGGTATTTATCAGCCTTCAATCCCATCAATTTCCCTAATACAATTTCCCGCCTAATAAGGATATTCTTCAGTTCCTCCTTCTCACTAGACCCTCAGTCCCCTAGCACTTCCTGAAGGTTATTTGTGTCTTCCTTCGTGAAGACAGAACCAAAGTATTTGTTCAATTGGTCTGCCATTTCTTTGTTCCCCATTATAAATTCACCTGAATTTGACTGCAAGGGACCTACGTTTGTCTTCACTAATCTTTTTCTCTTCACATATCTACAGAAGCTTTTGCAGTCAGTTTTTATGTTCCCGGCAAGCTGTTATACTCTGTTTTCCCCCTCTTAATTAAACCTTTTGTCCTCCTCTGCTGAATTCTAAATTTCTCCCAGTCCTCAGGTTTGCTGCTTTTTCTGGCCAATTTATATGCCTCTTCCTTGGATTTAACACTATCCTTCATTTCCCTTGTTAGCCACGGTTGAGCCACCTTCCCCGTTTTATTTTTACTCCAGACAGGAATGTTCAATTGCTGAAGTTCATCCATGTGATCTTTAAATGTTTGCCATTGCCTATCCACCGTCAACTCTAAGTATCATTTGCCAGTCTATTCTAGCCAATTCACACCTCAAACCATCGAAGTTACCTTTCTTTAAGTTCAGGACCCTCGTTTCTGAATTAACTGTCACTCTCCATCCTAATAAAGAATTCTACCATGTTATGATCACTCTTCCCCAAAGGGTCTCGCACAACAAGATTGCTAATTAGTCCTTTCTCATTACACATCACCCAGTATAGGATGGCCAGCTCCCTGGTTGGTTCCTCGACATAATGGTCTAGAAAACCATCCCTAATACACTCCAGGAAATCCTCTTCCACTGCATTGCTACCAGTTTGGTTAGCCCAATCAATATGTAGATTAAAGTCACCCATGATAACTGCTGTACCTTCATGCATGCATCCCTAATTTATTGTTTGATGCTGTCCCCAACCTTACTACTACTGTTTGGTGGCCTGTACACAACTCCCACTAGCGTTTTCTGCCCCTTGGTATTCCGCAGCTCTACCCATACATATTCCACATCATCCAAGCTAATGTCCTTTCTTACTATTACATTAATTTCCTCTTTAACCAGCAATGCCACCCCACCTCCTTTTCCTTTCTGTCTATCCTTCCTAAATGTTGAGTACCCCTGGATGTTGAGTTCCCAGCCTTGGTCACCCTGGAGCCATGTCTCCGTGATGCCAGTTATATCATACCCGTTAACTGCTATCTGCGCAGTTAATTCGTCCACCTTATTCCGAATACTCCTCGCATTGAGGCACAGAGCCTTCAGGTTGTCTTTCTAACACACTTTGCCCCTTTAGAATTTTGCTGTAATGTGGCCCTAGTACAGGACAGGGAGACGGTGTGGGGCTGAATAATTCAGCCGAGTCCATTAATACAGGGCAGGGTGCGGGGCTGAATAAGGCAGAGAGAGCCCATTAGTACAGTGCAGGGAGACAGGGTGTGGGTTATCAGTAAGGCAGAGAGAGTCCATTAGTGCAGTGCAGGGTGTGTCTAAATGTGGCAGAGAGAGTCATAGAATCATAGAAATTTACGCATGGAAAGAGGTCATTTTGGCCTATTGTGTCCGTGCCGGCTGACCAAGTGCTATCCAGCCTAATCTCACTTTCCAGCTCTTGGTCCGTAGCCCTGTAGGTTACGGCACTTCAACTGTACATCCAAGTACTTTTTAAATGTGGTGAGGGTTTCTGCCTCTACCACCCTTTCAGGCAGTGAGTTCCAGACCCCCACAACCCTCTAGGTGAAAACATTACCCCTCTAAACCTCCTTTCGATTACTTTAAATCGGTGACCCCTGGTTGTTGACCTCTCTACTAAGGGAAATGGGTCCTTCCTATCCACCCTATCCAGGCCCCTCATAATTTTACACACCACAATAAGGTCTCCCCTCGGCCTTCTCTGTTCCCAGCCTATCCAATCTTTCCTCATAGCTAAAATTCTCCAATCCTGGCAACATCCTCGTAAATCTCTCCACCCTCTGGCTGTGGCCTAACTAGTGTTTTATGCAGTTCCAGCATAACTTCCTTGCTCTATGCCTTGTCTAATAAAGGCAATATTTCATATGCCTTCTTAACCATCTTATCTACCTGTCCTACCTTCAGGGATCTGTGGACCTGCACGCTAAGGTCCATTTGTTCCTCTACACTTCAGTGTCCTACCATTTAATGTGTATTCCCTTGCCTTGTTAGCCCTCCTCAAATGCATTACCTCACACTTTTCTGGATTGAATTCCATTTGCCACTTTTCTGCCCACCTGACCAGTTCATTGATATCTTCCTGCAGTCTGCAGCTTTCTTCATCAACCACATGGCCAATTTTTGCATCATCTGCAAACTTCTTAATCATACCCCCTACATTTAAGTCTGAATCATAGATACATATAAAAAGCAAGGGACTCAGCACTGAGCCCTGCAGAACCCTACTGGAAATAGTTTTCCAGTCAGAAAAACACCCATAGACCATTACCCTTTACGCCCTGCCTCTAAGCCAATTTTAGATCAAACTTGCCAATTTGCCCTGGATCCCGTGGGCTTTTACTTTTGAGAGTGCAGGGAGACAGGGTGTGAGTCTGAATAAGGCAGAGCGAGTGTTGGTACGGGCAGGGTGACAGTGACAGGGTGTGGGGTTGAATAAGGGAGAGATTGGACAAGCTTTCACAAACATTTGCACATCACTGTCGTGAAGCTTTTAGAATCTTCCACTGGGAGAGATTGTAAAATGTTCCTGAGATAACTGATTAGGTATCGTGAGCTTTCCACATTTGGTCGTATCTGTTTGTAGTGGCAGATTGTCAGTTGTACTCTTTCAACTATTTAATGTAGATGTGGCAAGAGCTGAATTAGTTTTGCTAGAATTGAACTCTGCAATTCAATGCTCCCAAGTAATATAATTTGAGAAAGCCTTGTCTGCCAATTGCCAATGGCTATCTCCATCAGCGGTGATGCGACCGATTGATAAAGCTGCTTTCTAGCAGATGCATCTTTTATGTATTTTTATACAAGTAATGTAAACTCGAATCACGGGTAGTTGTTGAACAATGTACCATGTCCTCCTGTTTCAGATGCATTAAACTACAGTTCTGTGGTGAGGCTGAGCAGTCTGCTGCCTGGGATTGGCTGAAAACCAATCAGATACCTTCTATAATTGCAACAAAGGAATCCAGGTACAGCTCCGGGTGGGGCGCTGGGGCGTGGGGGTGCGGGGGGTCACGCGCTGAGCGATTAGTGCTTGGAACGACATCTTGTGGATCAGGCACTCCCTGACTCCAGGCTTTGCTCCTAATGCAGTATTGCCAGTTCAGATGAAGGGCTCATCGCCTGACTGTGATGGAGAGCGTTGGGGAGGTGGATTTGTTTGTGGGCTTAAGATTCACTAATTGAGGACACTGCAAACTTGCCGCAATGGCGAATTCCAATAATCCTTCCCATGGAAAGATGACTGCTGGTGCACCGATTTCTACAGTCGCTCAGCCTGAACTCCCTGCGGCCCCCAGCCCAACAGAACAAGTGGACATTCCAGTACCTCACGAACCCCTGGTGTGTAATCTGGATTCTAATGAGACTTGGGGTCGTTCAGGAGCTGGGCTTTGTAGATAACTTGGAGAAGTTCAAACTGTAACCCAGACAAGACAAGGAATTGTTCAGGGTCTGATACCAAACTCCCAGAACAATTGATGGCACCCAAACTTCTCTGGTTTTCATCAGACAGCAATCAGTGTGGGCTTTAACCCTCCCACAGTCAACCCAGATTCACTGGCCACGGAATCAGGTGGGTCCTGCACATCAGGCAGAACAGGGGGCCTCAAGTGTTCTCCAACACACGCACACGCACATACCAGTGCAGTTCACACAAGTTTCAGAGCTACACAGCGCTCCAGTCCTGCAGGCCTACAATAATAAGTGCTGTGATGTGCTGGAGTCAGTTATTATCCTGCAAAGTCCTCGTATTCTAGCCATGTCACATCAGTTGGGAGTGGTATGTTGCCATCGACGTTCCTCCTAAGGTGCTCAGGCGTGTGGTTGAGCATCGATTGGGAGGTTCCGTGCAGGCTGTTGCCGCTGGAAAGGACACCGCACAGCTAATTTAACGGGACCGTGCACAAGAAAAAGAAATTAGAGGGAACATTGGTTGCCATCGCGCTGTAGATCTGGACACCAAACAGTAACGTCCGCCTCTGTAAGCTACTAAGTCTTGTGTAATGGGAGCCTGAGTGCCACACAGGCAGTTACAACAGGATCACGTGCAAGTACCGACTCCCCGGCACCAAAGTCCAGGCAAACATTCCAACCCCTCCAGGTACTCCTGGTTTAGTTGTACAATTAGTGCTGGCTGCTGGTTTAGTTGTGTTGTAATTGCCTGTCTGTGCCTCACAGGTTCCACTGCAGCAACAGAGGCTGAAGTTACCGTGCATCTTGCACCAAATGTCAAGCTATTTCTCCACTGTAGGGCCATGAGTAAGCAGCTCCCCAAGTAGTGGATAGATAAGCAGATGGTTGAGTGCATTCAATACTGCCAGCAGTGCCGAAGGGGCAGTGTCGCATTTTGGGAGTTTTGCTCAATTTTTTTTTCTCTTCACCGACAGGATTCGGGAATGAGTTTTAGAAACATAGAAAATAGGTGCAGGAGTAGGCCATTCGGCCCTTCGAGCCTGCACCGCCATTCAATGAGTTCATGGCTGAACATGCAACTTCAGTACCGCATTCCTGCTTTCTCGCCATACCCCTTGATCCCCCAAGTAGTAAGGACAGATCAAACTCCTTTTTGAATATATTTAGTGAATTGGCCTCAACAACTTTCTGTGGTAGAGAATTCCACAGGTTCACCACACTCTGGGTGAAGAAGTTTCTCCTCATCTCAGTCCTAAATGTCTTACCCCTTATCCTTAGACTGTGACCCCTGGTTCTGGACGTCCCCAACATTGGGAACATTCTTCCTGCATCTAACCTGTCTACACCCATCAGAATTTTAAACATTTCTATGAGATCCCCTCTCATTCTTCTGAACTCCAGTGAATATAAGCTCAGTTGATCCAGTCTTTCTTGATATGTCAGTCCCGCCATCCCGGGAATCAGTCTGGTGAACCTTCGCTGCACTCCCTCAATAGCAAAAATGTCCTTCCTCAAGTTAGGAGACCAAAACTGTACACAATACTCCAGGTGTGGCCTCACCAAGGCCCTGTACAACTGTAGTAACACTTCCCTGCCCCTGTACTCAAATCCCCTTGCTATGAAGGCCAACATGCCATTTGCTTTCTTAACCACCTGCTGTACCTGCATGTCAACCTTCAATGACTGATGTACCATAACACCCAGGTCTCGTTGCACCTCCCCTTTTCCTAATCTGTCACCATTCAGATAATAGTCTGACTCTCTGTTTTTACCACCAAAGTGGATAACCTCACATTTATCCACATTATACTTCATCTGCCATGCATTTGCCCACTCACCTAACCTATCCAAGTCACTCTGCAGCCTCATAGCATCCTCCTCGCAGCTCACTGCCACCCAACTTAGTGTCATCCGCAAATTTGGAGATACTACATTTAATCCCCTCGTCTGAATCATTAATGTAAAATGTAAACAGCTGGGGCCCCAGCACAGAACCTTGCGGTACCTCACTAGTCACTGCCTGCCATTCTGAAAAGTACCCATTTACTCCTACTCTTTGCTTCCTGTCTGCCAACCAGTTCTCAATCCACGTCAACACACTACCCCCAATCCCATGTGCTTTAACTTTGCACATTAATCTCTTCTGTGGGACCTTGTCGAAAGCCTTCTGAAAGTCCAAATACCACATCAACTGGTTCTCCCTTGTCCACTCTACTGGAAACATCCTCACAAAATTCCAGAAGATTTGTCAAGCATGATTTCCCTTTCACAAATCCATGCTGACTTGGACTTATCATGTCACCTCTTTACAAAAGCGCTGCTATTTCATCCTTAATAATTGATTCCATCATTTTACCCACTACCGGTGTCAGGCTGACCGGTCTATAATTCCCTGTTTTTTCTCTTTTTTTTAAATGTGGGGTTAATTGGCTACCCTCCACTCCATAGGAACTGATCCAGAGTCTATGGAATGTTGGAAAATGACTGTCAATGCATCTGCTATTTCCAAGGCTACCTCCTTAAGTACTCTGGGATGCAGTCCATCAGGCCCTGGGGATTTATCGGCCTTCAATCCCATCAATTTCCCCAACACAATTTCCCGACTAATAAGGATTTACCTCAGTTCCTCCTTCTTACTAAACTTTCTGACCTCTTTTATATCCGGACGGTTGTTTGTTATAAAACTGAGTGTGCAATAATTTACAAAGCCACAAATCTATTTTTAGGAGAGGTGGTGAATCCCTGATGGGAACACTGTAAAAATAAGAGAAATGTGGCAGTAAGTCAGGTTTTAAGCAGGAGACTGTGGGATCTGAATCTAGAGATGGTATCTAACTTGTAGGTCAGTTTTTAATGTAGAAGTAGTCAGGAGAGAAAGTTGATGCTAGCAGCAAGGAAGTCAGCCCATGAAACCGCCGTGGGGGTTGGGGGGGGCGGGGTCAGCCCATGAAACCGCCGTGGGGGGGGGGGGGGGGCTGGGGGTGAGAGAGAGAGTCTGTTTCCTCACTTTGAGGGCCGAAGCTTGCTTGAATGAAGAAAGGGGGATTTGTTTTGACTGGATGTTCACTTGCCATCTAAGTTCAGGCAGCTTGACGATTGGCACTCGTAAAAGACCCGATTAGAAGGGGTCAAATCCTGTCACACCCTCGGGTTAAGCATATAAATTCGATAATACACAGTACGGGCAATCTCCTGAACACACGACCACTTACAGGGGTATATCTGCAGTAGACCTGGAATTTCTATGGGGAAGGTTAAAGATTATTGCATCTGTGCATTGCCTGAATCCTGGGAATCTCTCCGGTTCTGAGTGACGGCATCTATGGAGCTGCCACATGGAAGAATCCATTACCATGTGTCGCTGTTTGGCTTTGCCAGCTGCACTGTGCCTTTACCAGATCTCTCTCTGGCGAGCTGGTATTTCAGGTTTTCTGTAGCAGATGCTCCACTCCTCCTAAGCGGTGTTGTTTGGTGTGCTCTTGTCACATGAAGGATGCTTAACCTGGGAGGTCGAGTGCCAGCTTTGCAGTGTTCTTCGAGTGGCCTGCATCTTCGACATGCCTTCCTCCTCTCAGCCCTGCAGGAAGGGGTGCGTTTGTAGGGCCTGTGTAGTTAGCTTCCGGTTGAAATGAACTGCAGGTATAGAGAAGGAGCTGTGAGTTTATGGGTAGATGAGTTCCATGCTCTGAAGTGTAACGGTTTAATCTGTGTGCTTAGCATGTGGTTTGCACAGAAAGGGAGAACTGCTGGGAAGGGTACAGATCATTCTTTGAATAAGACCACGCAAGGTAGGGAATTGTCGCCTTCAAAGTCTGCCGCACCAATAGTTATGCATATCTTAGCACTATCTGTTCCAAGTACAGCAGTGTGTGCGTGCTGTCCCAGCCAAGTCCAGTCCAGCTCTTAACTCTGTCTCGGCTGTAATGCATGTTTCACTTACAACATCTCACTTTTTTTAAACTGTTTCTGGAGTGCAGTGACTGTTAAATAGACAAACGTGACATCCATCTTGCACCATTAATTGAAGGTGGGTTGCTGGCCAAGATCCTGGGAGCATGCCTTGCTCTTTAATAGTTCCGTGGGATCTTTAACAGCCGCCTGAATTATGCGGGGCCTCGGTTTTATGGTATTAGTCTTTAACTGTGAGCTCAGTGGTGTAACATTCCTGGGTTGGGCTGAGGGTAAGGAAGGCCATTGCAAGACTGGCTAATTCCTCGCCTGGTGCAAGAGTGTCCAAGATTGTTGTCCTCACTAAACTCTCAATGTTCTGTTGTGTCTCCGTTCAGTTCCACAGATGAAGCCTGGAGGTTGCTGTTCTCTTACCTTGACCGCTACCAGGCTCAGAGTTCCCAGTACCATCGCTGTGTGATTAATAAACTGCTGTCTCACGGAGTGCCACTTCCCAACTGGCTCATTAACAGCTACAAGGCAAGGGGACGCTTATTTCTAACTTCAAGGAAGTCTCAAATGGCTTAAATGCAAATTGTTGTCTTGCTGGGCATCTGTTAGTTCCAAGATTATTGGCAGGATACCAAATGAACTGTGATAGTGTCTCCAAGCAGGAGCTTGGCATGGTGTTGTGGGATATGGGTTGTCCTGGTCTCGCAAAGGGGTGGCTGAGTTAGGCTGTTATCAGAGGGTCGGTATTGGTGCTGTGACATGAGAATTCCCTCCTTCACTGAACAGGGGAGTATTTATTGATGTTTGGGATTAATTGTGAAGGAGAAAGCTGATGTTTACTGAGTGAGTATCGGCACAGTTGTTGGCCGGGCTTCCTGTCCTGGCATGACGATTGAGAGCCACCTGGGCGAATATGGTTCGAGAAAGTGGAGCCTGAGGGGCCTGTCATTTTGCCTTTAGGAGAAAGTGGAAATATAGCACCAGACTTGGGAAGGGGTGAGGTGGGGTCTTGGACTGAGTGATTCAACACTCGGAGGGAGCTATGATAGAGCACGCTCCACCTGTCCTGGGACGGAGAAGATGCCCTGCATCTCATCTTCCATTGTTGGAGACTGTTCTAATACTCAGTGGACAGATGCTGGTGGTGGGGTAACTACAGGAGAAGGAGCATGTTCACCCCCCAGCTGTGTGTATGTGCATGCGCGCGCATGTATCCGAGGGGAGAGTGTGCGCACGCATGTACCGAGGAGTGTGTGTGCATGCGCGCACGTATCTGAGGAGTGTGTGCATACGCGCATGTATCCAAGGGGAGAGTGTGCGTGCGCATGTATCCGAGAAGTGTGCCAGCTGAACAGTTTTTGCCTTTAACAGAAAGTGGACGTGGCAGGGCTCCTGCGGCTGTACCTGAACTACGACCTTTTGGAGGAAGCAGTGGATCTGGTGCTGGAATACATCGATGCGTTAATGGGAAAAGGACACCAGTACTTCGGCATCGAGGTGAGTACCGACCATACCCACAGCATTGGTCACGTGGCAACTCCAGTCAGTCCCTCTTCAGCGTCAACGATGGACAGCATCCCACTGAGAATAGTAACTCAATACAGATACACCATCCTCCAATCTATAAGCATGCTCCCCTTCCCTGGGACTCAGCAGTTCAATTCCATTTTCACTCCAACCTTCGTCTTTAACCGACAGCTACAGATAAACTCATTACAATCTTCTGCAGCAGTTATCTGCCTTTTAATCATAGAATGATACGACACAGAAGGAGGCTATTTGGCCCATCATGCCTGTGCTGGCTCTATGAAAGAGCTATCTAAATGGTCCCACTCCCCCGCTCTTTCAGGCAGTGCATTCCAGATCATCATTACTCACTTGGCACTCTAGCTTTCTACTCTGACCATTGACTTATCAGCTTCACTCCTAAACTGCCTTTCCCTTATTCAGCCTGATTCTTCCATCCATATTCCACAATAGCCCCTTCTGTTTTGGAGCTGTTTTATTCTGTCTTTTCACACCCTGGCTCCACTGGCCTGTTCTCCTTCCCCTCGTTCTTTCAGTCCATCCCGCGAAGCGATCGTACTATCTTCCTTCTGTTCTGACAAATGGTTCCCACTCAAACATTAGCCTGTCTCTCCAGATGTTTATCTGTGTATTTCCAGTATTTCTTGTTTTTTTTTCTAATCTTGAGGTCGAATACTCATTGGGGACCAGCTATTTTAAAAAGACCAAGTCCTTTTTAAAAGTTATTTCCCCTTCCCACAATGGAGGCCTCCCTGCGATGGAGGCCAGTGTGAGGAATTGTACTGCGACATTGGCTGGAGCTGTGACAGTTGTTCTACCCTGGGATTAAGCATACAGTTAATGCTCTCTCGATGTCGTGGGGCATCTGAAGAGCTCGGAGATGGGTTAGTTCAGAGAAGAGATGAAGGGAGACTGGTGCTTGAAGCAGAGGCTTGTTAAAGTGATGAGAGCACGAGGCCTCCTTTTTTTAAAAAAAAAACAAGCAGAGTAGGAATAAATGGGTCCTTTCAGAATGGCAAGCAGTGACTAGTGGGGTGCCGCAGGGCTCAGTACTGGGACCCCAGCTATTTACAGTATACATCAATGATTTAGATGAAGGAAGTGAGTGCAATATCTCTTAAGTTTGCAGATGACACTAAGCTGGGTGGCGGTGTGAGCTGTGAGGAGGATGCCAAGAGGCTGCAGAGTGACTTGGACAGGTTAGGTGAGTGGGCAAATGCATGGCAGATGCAGTATAATGTGGATAAATGTGAGGTTTTCCACCTTGGTGGCCAAAACATGAAGGCAGAATATTATCTGAATGGCAGCAGATTAGGAAAAGAGGAGGTGCAACGAAACCTGGGTGTCCTGGTACATTAGTCATTGAAAGTTGGCATGCAGGTTCAGCAGGTGGCGAAGAAGGCAAATGGCATGTTGGCCTTCATAGCTTGGGGATTTGAGTCTCGGAGCAGGGAGGTCTTAATGCAGTTGTACAGGGCCTTGGTGAGGCCTCACCTGGAATATTGTGCTCGGTTTTGGTCTCCAAATCTGAGGAAGGACATTGTTGCTATTGAGGGAGTGCAGCGAAGGTTCACCAGACTGATTCCTGGGATTGACATACAAGGAGAGACTGGATCGACTGGGCCTGTATTTACTGGATTTTAGAAGAATGGGAGGAGATCTCATAGAAACATATAAAATTCTGATGGGACTGGACAGGTTAGATGCAGGAAGAATGTTCCTGAAGTTGGGGAAGTCCAGAACCAGGTGTCACAGTCCAAGCTTAAGAGGTAAGCCATTTAGGACAGAGATGAGGGGAAACTTCTTCACTCAGAGTTGTTGACCTGTGGAATTCTCTACCGCAGAGTTTTGTTGATGCCAGTTCGTTGGATATATTCGAGAATGTTAGATATGGCCCTTACGGCTAAAGGGATCAAGGGGTATGGAGAGAAAGCAGGAAAGGGGTACTGAGGTGAATGATCAGCCATGATCTTATTGAATAGTGGTGCAAACTCGAAGGGCCGAATGGCCTACTCCTGCATCTATTTTCTATGTTTCTAATTATAATCAGGAGATGCTTGGGAAATACCAACGTCTGTAGTCTTAGCTGAGAAGTGAGAGGCATAAAGTGAGATCCTCTACCCAGTGGAGATGGAACTTCTGCTCTGGATCTAGGTATGTCTCTTCCAGGACACCATGGGTACCCTCTCCCTTTTGATAGAGCAACAGTATTGTCAGCCTTTTGGATGGACAAAGTGAACCCATAAGAGTCTGTTCATAAGGGAAGTCATTGAGACACTGGGTCAAGGAGCAAAGCCTCCTTGGAATGCAGGGAACAGTAGTCATACCCAGCACAAAGGAAGGTGGTGATTGGAGGTCAATCATCCCAGCCCCAGAACCTCACTGCAGGAGTTCCTCGGAGCAGTGCCCTCGGCCCAACCATCTTCAGTTGCTTCATCAATGACATTTCCTACATCAGGTCAGGTATGAGGATGTTTGCTGATGACTGCAGTGTTCAGTTCCATTCGCAACTCCTCAGATAATGGAGCAGTCCGTGCCCGCATGCAACAAGACCTGGAAGACATTCAGGCTTGGGCTGATTAGTGATGAGTAACATTCGCGCCACACCATCCTGACTTGGAAATATATCGCTGTTCCTTCATCGTCGCTGGGTCAACTCCCTCGCTAACAGCGCTGTGGGAGTACCTTCACCACACGGACTGCAGTGGTTCAAAAAGGCAGCTCACCACCACCTTCTCTAGGACAATTAGGGATGAGCAATAAATGCCGGCCTTGCCGGAGACGCCCACGTCCCAGGTACGAATGTTTCTAAAGTCACTCCGGTCCCACCCCCCCCCCCCCCCCCCCCCCCCACACCTCTCCCGGGTTGGAGTCGAGAGATGTGATGCAGGAGTGCAAAGTGAGGGTGCAGTAGGATGAGAATAATCCAGTTACACTGCCCCAGCCCCAGCTCCAAGGTACTTCAGGTGGTACCTGTACCCCAGCAATGAACAGGAGACTATGTCACAACTGCAAGGTTAGCTATGAAATGAACACAACAACCAGCTCCACCTGCAACTGCTGCTCCTTCCCCTGGGTGGGAACAAACAGTCCCAATGCAGTTCTCCAGCAAGCCAGGCTAAGGTGCGCACAAGCTCCCAGCTCCTTCCCTGGAGGGTCCCTGAAGATGCCACCTTCCGGGCGTGGGACCCAAATAGAATGGTCACTGCTCCAAGCAAATTACCTCCTGCAACAGCAACAAACAGAAAGCAGAGAAGAGAATAAAAGTAAACAAAATAAACAAACCCCTTTAAGAGGCACAAGTCGAGATTGAAGTGTGTTAAGGGCCCTTAAGTGACTGCTCTGGAGATTAACAGTTAATAGATAATGAGGATAAATGAGGAATCCAAAGCAGACAAAGACACCTGGAGAAGCCCTCTGGGGAAGGAGCTGGGAGCTCGTGTATAGCCGAGCCTAGCTTCTCTGAGAGGAGAGTTTGTTTCCATGTTGCATTGGTTGAAGGTGGCTCTCGGGGATATGAACTGGTCTTGTGTTCAACCCAGGGCTGAGATCGTCCCTGCAGTGCTCCCTTGGCTCAGTGGTAGCACTCTGGTCTCTGAGTCACAGGGTTATATGTTGAAGCCCTACTCCAGAACTTGCGTACATAATCTAGGCCAGTCTTGTTCGATACAATAGCCACATGTAGCTAATTGGTCATCCAGAATTGATAATTTTTATTTACTAATCAGAAATGCAAATGTAAGTGTTAGACACAGTCATTGGGCTTGTTATCTGAAAACTCATATTTCGCACAGCCTGTGCATGTGAGATTTAACACATGTTTCTGATAAAATGATGAGCAGTGTGCGTATGTTTTTTTGATTGCTGTACTTTACTTCCTAGATTAGTGTTTTGTGTGTGTATAAGGGGTTTTCTAAAATTAGTGCATGTGGCTACAACGGTGTTGCCATGGACAAACCTGTGGCTCGTCGGTGATTTCTATTTGACAACAGTGATGCTCTCTTTCTCTCCCTCTTGCTCCCTTTCTCTCAAACTCTTGCGCTCTCGCCCTCGCGCTCTCGACGGCTCGCTCACATAGAGACATAGAAAATAGGTGCGGGAGTAGGCCATTCGTCCCTTCGAGCCGGCACCACCATTCAATATGATCACGACTGATCGTGCAACTTCAGCACCTCATTACTGCTTTCTCTCCATACCCCTTAATCCCTTTAGTCATAAGGGTCACATCTAACTCCCTTTGGAATATATCTAACAAACTGGCCTCAACAACTTTCTGTGGTAGAGAATTCCACAGGTTCACAACTCAGAAGAAGTTTCTCCTCGTCTTGGTCCTAAATGGCTTACCCCTTATCCTTAGACTGTGACCCCTAGTTCTGGACTTCCCCAACATCGTGAACATTCTTCCTGCATCTAACATGTCCAATCCCATCAGAATTTTGTTTCTATAAAAACCCTTTCCAAATTCCAGTGAATATAAGCATAGTTGATCCAGTCTTTCTTCATATGTCAGTCCTACCATCCCAGGAATCAGTCTGGTGAACCTTCGCTGCACTCCCTCAATAGCTAGAACGTCCTTCCTCAGATTAGGAGACCAAAACTGTACACAATATTCAAGTTGTGGCCTCGCCAAGGCCCTGTACAACTGCAACAAGACCTCCCTGCTCCTATACTCAAATCCCCTTGCTATGAAGGCCAACATGCCATTTGCCTTCTTCACCTGCTGTACCTGCATGCCAACTTTCAATGACTGATGTACCATGACACCCAAGTCTCGTTGCACCTCCCCTTTGCCTAATTTGTCACCATTCAGATAATAATCTGCCTCCACATTATACTGCATCTGCCATGCATTTGCCCACTTACCTAACCTGTCCAAGTCACCCTGCAGCCTCTTAGCATCCTCCTCACAACTCACACCGCCACCCAGCTTAGTGTCATCTGCAAACTTGGAGATATTACATTCAATTACTTCGTCCAAATCATTAATGTATATTGTAAATAGCTGGGGGCCCAGCACTGAGCCTTGCGGTACACCACTAGTCACTGCCTGCCATTCTGAAAAGGACCTGTTTGTTCCTACTGTTTGCTTTCTGTCTGCCAACCAGCTCTCTATTCACGTCAGTACATTACCCCCAATAACATGTGCTTTAATTTTGCACACTAATCTCTTGTCTGGGACCTTGTCAAAAGCCTTTTGAAAGTTCAAATACATCACATCCACTGGTTCTCCCTTGTCCGCTCTACTAGTTACATGCTCAAAAAATTCTAGAAGATTTGTCGAGCATGATTTCCCCTTCATAAATCCATGCTGACTTGGACTGATCCTGTCACTGCTTTCCAAATGCGCTGCTATTAATAATTGATTCTAACATTTTCCCCACTACCGATGTCAGGCTAACCAGTCTATAATTCCCTGTTTTCTCTCTCCCTCCTTTTTTAAAAAGTGGTATATTAGCTACCCTCCAATCCATAGGAACTGATCCAGAGTCTATAGAATGTTGGAAAATGACCACCAATGCGTCCACTATTTCTAGGGCCACTTCTTTCAGTATTCCAGGATGCAGATTATCAGGCCTTCAATCCCATCAATTTCCCTAACACAATTTCCTGACTAATAAGGATTTCCTTCAGTTCCTCCTTCTCGCTGGACTCTTGGTCCCTTATTATTTCCGGAAGATTATTTGTGTCTTCCTTAGTGAAGACAGAACCAAAGTATTTGTTCAATTGGTCTGCCATTTCTTTATTCCCCATTATAAATTCATCTGATTCTATCTGCAAGGGGACCTACATTTGTCTTCACTAATCTTTTTCTCTTCACATATCTATATAAGCTTTTGCAGTCTTTTTATGTTCCCTGCAAGCTTCTTCTCGTACTCTATTTTCCCCCTTCTAATTAAACCCTTTGTCCTCTGCTGAATTCTAAATTTCTCCCAGTCCTCAGGTTTGCTGCTTTTTCTGGCCAATTTATATGCCTCTTCCTTGGATTTAACATGATCCTTAATTTCCCTTGTTAGCCACGGTTGAGCCACCTTACCCATTTTATTTTTACGCCAGACAGGGATGTACAATTGTTGAAGTTCATCCATGTGATCTTTAATGTCTGCCATTGCCTATCCATCATCAACCCTTTAAGTATCATTCGTCAGTCTATCCTAGCTACCAAACAGGAAATTAGGGATGCGTGCAATAAAGCTACAGCAGTTATCATGGGTGACTTTAATCTACATATAGATTGGGCTAACCAAATTGGTAGCAACACAGTGGAGGAGGATTTCCTGGAGCGTATACCATTCTGGAGTCTCATACCATCGAAGTTACCTTTCTTTAAGTTCAGGGCCCTAGTCTCTGAATTAACTGTGTCACTCTCCATCTTAATGAAGAATTCTACCATATTATGTCACTCTTCCCCAAGGGGCCTCGCACAACAAGATTGCTAATTAATCGTCTCTCATTACACAAGACCCGGTCTAGGATAGCCTGCTCTCTAGTTGGTTCCTCGACATATTGATCCAGATAACCATCCCTTATACACTCCAGGAAATCCTCCTGCAATGTGTTGCTACCAGTTTGGTTAGCCCAATCTATATGTAGATTAGTCACCCATGATAACTGCAGTAGCTTTATTGCACGCGTCCCTAATTTCCTGTTTGATGCCATCCCCAACCTCACTACTACTGTTTGTTGGTCTATACACAACTCCCACTAGCGTTTTCTGCCCTTTGGTGTTCCACAGCTCTACCCATACAGATTCCACATCATTCAAGCTAATGTCCTTCCTTACTATATTGCATTAATCTCCTCTTTAACCAGCAACGCTACCTCACCTCCTGTTCCTTCCTGTCAGTCCTTCCTGAATATTGAATACCCCTGGATGTTGAGTTCCCAGCCTTGGTCACCCTGGAGCCATGTCTCCGTAATCCCAATTACATCATATCCATTAACAGCAATCTGCGCAGTTAATCCATCCACCTTATTACGAATGCTCCTCGAATTGAGACAGAGCCTTCAGGCTTGTGTTTTTAACACTCTTTGTCCTTTTAGAATTATGTTGTAATGTGGCCCTTTTTGATTTTTGCCTTTGATTTCTCTGCCCTCCATCTTTCCTTATCTCCTTTCTACCTTTTGCTTCTGCCCCCATTTTACTTCCATCTGTCTCCCTGCATAGATTCCCATCCCCCTGCCATATTAGTTTAAACCCTTCCCAACAGCACTAGCAAACACTCCCTCCAGGACAATGATTCTGGTCCTGCCCAGGTGCAGACCGTCCGGTTTGTACTGGTCCCACCTCCCCCAGAACTGGCGCCAATGTCCCAGGAATTTGAATCCCTTCCTCTTGCACCATTCCTCAAGCCACGTATTCATCTGAGCTATCCTGCGATTCGTACTCTGACTAGCACGTGGCACTGGTAGCAATCCTGAGATTACCTTTTGAGGTCCTACTTTTTAATTTAATTCCTAGCTCCCTAAATTAAGCTTGTAGGACCTCATCCCGTTTTTTACCTATATGCACCACGACAACTGGCTGTTCGCCCACCCCTCCAAAATGACCTGCAGCCGCTCCGAGACATCCTTGCCCCTTGCACCAGGGAGGCAACGTACCATCATGGAGTCTCTGTTGCGGCCGCAGAAACGCCAATCTATTCCCCTTACAATAGAATCCCACCACTATAGCTCTCCCACTCTTTTTCCTGCCCTCCTGTGCAGCAGAGCCATCCACGAACTTGGCTGCTGCTGCCTTTCCCTGATGAGTCATCTCCCCCAACAATACCCAAAACGGTGCATCTGTTTTGGAGGGAGATGACCACAGGGGTCCCCTACACTACCTTCCTTCCACTGCTCTGCCTGATGGTCATCCATTCCCTATATGCCTGTATAACCTTTACCTGCGGTGTGACCAACTCACTAAACGTGTTATTAACGCCATCCTCAGCATCGCGGATGCTCCAGAGTGACTCCATGCGCAGCTCTGGTGCTGCAATGCGGTCTGTCAGGAGCTGCAGCTGGATACACTTCCTGCACACGTAGTCAGGGACACCGGAAGCATCCCTGAGTTCCCACATAGCACAGGAGGAGCATGACATGGTTCTGGGCTCTCCTGCCATGACTTAACCCTTGAATTAATTTAATTTGGCAACAATGACCAGGTTTCTCACTGCTAAGGAAAGAAAAAGAAAAAGATTAAATACTCACCAATCCCACCAGCCAATCACTTATCCGCTTGGCTGTGACGTTGCACTTCGATTTCTTTTTACTACTTTGTTTACCTTCTGCCTCTGCACCAGCTGGCCGCCTCCGATCTGCCGCCACCCTTTATCCTGCGATGCTGGTCTCCTCCAATCTGCCATCGCCCCTTTATCCTCCTGCGCCGCCCGCTCTCGCGATGCTGGTCTCCTCCAATCTGCCCCTGCCCTTTATCCTCCTGCGCCGCCCGCTCTCGCGATGCTGGTCTCCTCCGATCTGCCCCTGCCCTTTATCCTCCTGCGCCGCCCGCTCTCGCGATGCTGGTCTCCTCCGATCTGCCCCTGCCCTTTATCCTCCTGCGCCGCCCGCTCTCGCGATGCTGGTCTCCTCCGATCTGCCCCTGCCCTTTATCCTCCTGCGCCGCCCGCTCTCGCGATGCTGGTCTCCTCCGATCTGCCCCTGCCATTTATCCTCCTGCGCCGCCCGCTCTCGCGATGCTGGTCCCCTCCGATCTGCCCCTGCCATTTATCCTCCTGCGCCGCCCGCTCTCGCGATGCTGGTCTCCTCCGATCTGCCCCTGCCATTTATCCTCCTGCGCCGCCCGCTCTCGCGATGCTGGCCGCCTCCGATCTGCCACCTTTGACTTATAACAGAGTCCGGCGCAGGTACACTGCGAGCGGTCGCGCCCCTCAACACCGTTGCCACCTGTTACATCACAGGCTCTCGATAACTCTTTCTCTCTCTCTCTCTCGATAACTCTTTTTCTCTCCCTCGATAGCGCGCGCTCGCTCTCTGCAATCCACAGAGCGCAGGGAACAGGGTCTGTTGGGCACTGTGGCCCTCCTTGGTCAGCGATATCACTTGAAGCCCCATCACAAAATATTTATCCAAGAAATCTCTCCATGTTCTTCAGAAGCAATTGTATCGATCGAGCAAATTCCTCTTGGGGTTTGCTAGTGCTGTTGGGGAGGGTTTAAACTAACTTGGCAGGGAGATGGAAACCTGAGAATCGGTTCAGTAGGGAGGGAAGTAAAGCTGGAATTAGAAAGCAAAAATGTAAAAAGTGAGTTTGAAGGACAGGAAACCAGCAGGAAAAAAGGGTAAAAAAACAAATTTAAAAGCTTTGTTTAAATGTACACAGCATTTATAACAAAATAGATGCGTTCACAGCACAAATAGCTATAAATGGATATGGTCTGATAACCATTACAGAGACGTGGTTGCAAGGTGACCAGGACTGGCAACTAAATATTATGGGGTATTTGACAATTCGGAAGGACAGACGGAAAGGAAAAGGAGGTGGGGGTAGCACTGTTAATAAAGGATGGGATCAGTGCGTTAGTGAGCAACGATATTGGCTCAGAGGATCAAGATGTTGAATCAGTTTGGGTGGAGATAAGGAATAATAAAGGGGAAAAGTTGCTGGTGGGCATCATCTATAGGCCTCCTAACAGTAGCTATACTGTTGGACGAAGTATAAATCAAGAAGTAATGGAGGCTTGTAACAAAGGAACGGCAATAATCATGGGTGATTTTAACCTTCATATTGATTGGACAAAGCAAATGGGCCAGGGTAGCCTTGAGGAGGTCATAGTGTATCCGGGATAGTTTCCTTGAACAGTACGTTGCTGAACCAACCAGGGAGCAGGCTATCTTAGATCTGGTACTGTGTAATGAGGCAGGATTAATAAATAATGATCTAGTAAAAGATGCTCGAGGAATGAGTGACCATAATATGGTTGAATTTCAAATTCAGTTGGAGGGTAAGAAAGTTGGTTCTCAGACCATGGTCCTAAGCTCAAATAAAGGAGACTACAAAGATCTGAGGGCAGAGTTGGCTAAAGTGGACTGGGAAGATAGACTAAAGAATGGGATGGTTGAGCAGTGGCAGACATTTAAGGAGATATTTCATAACTCGCAACAAAAATATATCCTAATGAGAAGGAAAGACTAAGAGAAGGGATAACCATCTGTGGCTAACTCGGGAAATAAGGGAGGGTATCAAATTGAAAACAAAGGCATACAATGTGGCCAAGACTAGTGGGAGGCCAGAGGATTAGGAAATTATTTTAGGCCAGCAGAGAACAACTAAGAAAATGATTGAGAGGGAAGATAGATTATGAAAGTAAACTAGCACGAAATATAAAAATAGATAGCAAGAGTTTCTACAGGTACATAAAAAGGAAAAGAATGGCTAAAGTAAATGTTGGTCCCCTGATGGATGAGACTGGGGAATTAATAATGGAAAACAGGGAAATGGCATAAGACGTTGACCAAATCATTTGTATCGGTCTTCAGGGTAGAAGACACTAAAAACATCCCAATAGTGGATAATGAAGGGGCTATAGGGAGGGAGGAACTTAATACAATCACTGTCACTAATGAAGTGGAGTAGGTAAAATAATGAGACTAAAGGTGCGCAAATCCCCTGGACCTGATGCCTTACATCCCAGGGTCTTGAGAAGTGGCTGCAGAGATAGTGGATACATTGGTTGTAATCTACCAAAATTCCCTGGATTCTGGGGCGGTCCAGCAGATTGGAAAACCGCAAATGTAACACCCCTATTTAAAAAAGGAGGCAGACAAAAAGCAGGAAACTATAGATCAGTTAGCCTAACATCTGTGGTTGGGAAAATGCTGGAGTCCATTATTAAGGAAGCACTAGCGGGACATTTGGAAAAGCATGATTCAATCAAGCGGAGTCAGCATGGTTTTATGAAGGGGAAATCATGTTTGACAAATTTGCTGCCGTTCTTTGAGGATGTAATGAGCATGGTGGATAAGGGAGAACAAGTGGATGTGGTGTATTTGGATTTCCAGAAGGCATTCGATAAGATGCTACATGAGGCTACTGCACAAGATAAAAGCTCACTGGGTTGGGGTAATATATTAGCATGGATAGAGGATTGGCTAACAGAAAAGAGAGAGTCAGGATAAATAGATAAATTTCCGGTTGGCAAACAGTGACTAGTGGAGTGCCGCAGGGATCGGTGCTGGGTCCTCAACTATTTACAATCTTACATTGGGACCGATTGTAATGTAGCCAAGTTTGCTGGTAATACAAAGATAGGTGGGAAAGCAAATTGTGAGGAGGACACAAAAAATGTGCAAAGGGATATAGACAGGCTAAGTGAGGGCAAAAATTTGGCAGATGGAGGAGTATAATGTGGGAAAATGTGAGGTTATCCACTTTGGCAGATATAATAGAAAAGCAAATTATAATTTAAATGGAGAAAAATTGCAAAGTGCTGCAGTACAGAGGGACCTGGGGGTCCTTGTGCATGAAACACACAGTGAGTCTGCAGGTACAGCAAGTAATCAGGAAGGCAAATGGAACGTTGTCCTTTATTGCAAGGGAGATGGAGTATAAAAGCAGAGAAATCCTACAACTGTACAGGGTATTGGTGAGGCCACACCTGGAGTACTGCGTACAGTTTTGGCCTCCGTATTTAAGGAAGGATGTACTTGCATTGGAGGCTGTTCAGAGAAGGTTCACTCGGTTAATTCTGGAGAAGAGGGAGTTGACTTATGAAGATAGGTTGAGTAGGTTGGGCCTGTACACATTGGAGTTCAGAAGAATGAGAGATGATATCAAAACATACAAGATAATGAGGGGGCTCGACAAGGTGGATGCAAAGAGGATATTTCCACTTGTAGGGGACATAGTCTCAGAATAAGGGGCCGTCCATTTAAAACTGAGATGAGGAGAAATGTTTTCTTGAGGGTTGTAAATCTATGGAATTCTCTGTCCCAGAGATCTATGGAGACTGGGCCATTGGAATATATTTAAGGCGGAGATACAGATTTTTGAGCGATAAGGGAGTAAAGGGTTAGGGGGACCGGGCAGAGAAGTGGAGCTGAATCCATGATCAGATCAGCCATGATATTGAATGGTAGAGCAGGCTCGAGGGGCCAGGTGGCCTACTCCTGCTCCTATTTCTTATGTTCTTATGATATTCGGTGCTGCAGAGTTTGTGAGCTGACCGTAATGGTGCTGAAATCTTCTTGTTGCAGAGGCCGTTGTCAGCCACCGCTCCACTTGTTTGGCTTCCTTACACAGCCATTGACCAGTTACTACAAACGCTCGGAGAGAACCAGGGGAACATGAATAACATGAGGGTGAGTGTGAATGGGACTGCCCACCAGGCATCGATGATTGTTATCGGGAGAGGCTGTGCCCTTCAGATGTGAGACCAAACAAATCTCTCGGGTGTAACAGTGCAAGCATGCGCAATTCAGTGCTAACTACAGGAGGGAGGGGTGGAAATGTGCTGCACCCCACTCATTCCTCATAATCGCTATCTTAAACTTGTTTCAAATAAACACTGCAGCCTGCTCCCTGAATAACTATCTCCTGGGAACATACCAAAGACTTGCCCTTGTTCATTGATATGTGCATATCTCATGCGAAAGCCCCTCATGGGAACGTAACAGACTTGCCCTTGTTTCCTCAGTTGTGTGAGAAGCTGCGGTCCAGACTGGAGGATTACCACCAGCAGGTGGATCAAGCAACTCACGACATGAACAGCTACCGGAGGCGGCAGTAGTTGTGGCAAGGGGGCTGGGCTTTGTGCTGCCTCAGTCCCCTGGGCAATAAAACCAATCATCGTGATGCCCAGCTCCAGGTGACCCGGTGCTGCTCTCCCTCAATGACCTCATGTGCCTGTACAGATTCTTGATCAAAGGAAATAACTCATGATTGTGCCAGCTTTTTATATATAAAAAAAACTTTAAAAATCTCCCAAGTTGGAAGCTCTGCTTGGTCAGGCTGTCCAGTTCTGACTGTCTCTGTAACCGGGGCGTTCCCCGGAACGCTGTGACTATCTCGGTAGCCGGGGGGGTTTTACCCGGAACGCTATGACTGTCTCTGTAGCCGGAAGGGTTTCCCCGGAACGCTATGACTGTCTCTGTACCTGGGGGGGGGGGGGGGTCCCAGGAATGTCCGGACTGTCTCTGAACCTGGGGGGGGAGGGGGGGGTTCCCCAGGAACGCTCTGATTGTCTCTGTACCTGGGGGAGTCCCAGGAACGCTCAGATTGTCTCTTTATCCGGGGGGGGGTGGGGGGGGGTTTCCCCAGGAACGCTCGGGAGAGTCCCAGGAACACTCTGACTGTCTCTGTAGCCAGGGGGTTTTCCCCATAATGCTCGGACTCTCTCTGTAGCCAGGGGGGGTTCCCCGGAACGCTCTGACTTTCTCTGTAGCCAGAGGGGATTCCCAGGAACACTCTGGGCTGTCGACTTGATTCTTTTTTTCTACTGTACATGAATGCTGAAGATTTGCCTTTTTGAGGCTTTTATTTATTGGAACTGTTTTCCAATCACGTTTAATAAAATAAGGAATTGTAATCGTGTTCATTCATTTCCCGTTTTTATTGGAAAAGCCTGTTGTTTACACTGGGGAAGCCGAGCTGAGGGCAGACTCTGTTGTGCTGGGCACTGTGAAGAAGAAGTCGTGGCACAGACCTGTTACATCGGGTCTCTGTCACAACACTGCTCCAGGGTACCCAGAGGCTTCAGATTGGGCAGAGTTTGGGCCTGTGCCTGTGGTAACGGCCTTTCCCGGCCCTCCTGTCAGGGTTTCCCATCGCTGCATTCGTGGGGTGACCCAAAGCAGCTGGTGGGGGAGCTTCCCCCCCCCCCCCCCACCCCACCCCGGAACAGCTGTAGAAAACATACTGGGTAAAGGATCCCAGCTGGACCTTTGGGTCTGGCTGCTGCTCTCCAGCACCAAGCCCTGCCTATCTGGCCCAAGGGAGCCCCATGGCCCAGAAATGTGGGCAGATTGCTCCCTTCTGTTGGAGAATATGAAAGGCAAGCTTGGAACTGTTCTCTCTGTGCCCGGAATGAGAGTTCCAGAAGCCAAGTCTTGCGCTTAAAGATATTAAAATAAATTATACTCGAGCCAACACATACGATGATGTGCAGGCTGCGGAGACCTTGCGTTAACAGTTGTTGAGCTCAATAGCAGGGTCACTGCGTTACACTCTTATTTTTATCCCTCAGCTGCACCATTACCTCGTGTTCTGCAGCCCGTAAGCTTTACCGTCTACATTAACTTGCGTCAGCTCAGCATTCCAAAGATCCGTACATAAAAGCTCAATGGCCTCCAGTCACCTACACTTATGGTGGCCTTAAGACAATAATTGATGTTCTTCTCCAAGGGTGTTGAAGCTACACAACAAACAGCTACCTTCACAACTCCAGCTGTAACAGTCACGAGGTATGGGAGATTCCACAACCTAGAATTCTAGCCGTATTGTAATTTGAGATGGCTCCAAGTGCTCCACACATGGTGGTGATTAGGTAATGGCAGTAGCCAATTTGCACAAAGCAAGATCCCACAAAAGGCAGTGATTTGAAGGGTTGGTTCTTCTGCTTTTGGTGCTGTTGTGAAATGTTGGTCAGGACATAAGGAGAACTCTCTACTCTTTACAATCTGAGTAGGTAGGCTCGGTCTCTGTTTAGAATCATCATGGAATTAGAAATTTACAGCACAGGAGGAGGCCGTTCAGCCCATCGTGTCCATCTGGCCGACAAAGAGCTATCCCGCCTAATCCCACTTTCCAGCTCTTGGACCATAGCCCTGTAGGTTACGGCACTTCAAGTAGACATCCAAGTATCTTTTAAATGTGGTACGGGTTTCTGCCTCTACCACCCTTTCAGGCAGCGCGTTCCAGACCCCACCACCCTCTAGGTGAAGAAAGTTCTCCACTCCCCTCTAATCCTCCTACCAATTACTTCAAGTTTATGGCCACTGCTTATTAACCTCTCTGCTAGGGAAAATAGGTCCTACCTATCCACTCTATCTCAGCCCTTCATAATTTTATACACCTCAATAAGGTCTCCCCTCAGCCTTCTCTGTTCCAAAGAAAACAAACCCAGCTTATCCAATCTTTCCTCATATCTAAAATTCTCCAGTTCTGGCAACATCCTTGTAAATCTTCTCTGTGCCCTCCCTAGCATAATCACATTTTTCCTGTAATGTGGTGACCAGAACTGCACGCAGTACTCTAGCTGTGGCCTAACTGGTGTTTTATACAGTTCAAGCATAACCACCCTGATCTTGTATTCTATGCCTCGGCTAATAAAGGCAAGTATCCCATATGCTTTCTTAACCACCTTATCTACCTGTCCCAATTAAGGTGTCATCCAAATACAGGCACCTCTGACAGTGCGGCACTCCCTCAATACTGCACTGAACTGTCAGCTAAGGTTGTTAATGTGCTCAAGTCCATGAGGTGGAGTTTGAACCCACCATTTTCTGACTCAGCCATTGTGGACAGACATGTCTGTGACTGGTGACGATGAGGTCAAGTAAGTTTACTCCTTCCTATTGGTCCCCTCACCACTTGATGCAGGCCCAGTCTGCCAGCGATGGCCTTCCAGGCTCGGTCAGTGGTGATGCTACAGAGTTACTTGCTGGACATTGAGGTCCTCCACCCAGAGGACATTTTGTGCCCTTCCCCCTCTCTGCTTCCTTCTAGCAATGTTCAACGGGGAGGAGCACGGTTTCAGTTATGGGGAAGGGGGTGGTGATCAACCATAGGTTTGGGTGAAGCATCACGACAGCTTTTTCACGCATGTTGCCTGTGCTTCCAACATATTCTGTTTCCTTGTCCGTTTGACCTGAGGCAGAGAGACTTCCTGGGGTCTGGAGTCAAAGTTGGGGACTCTCCGGGCTACTCCCACCTCACTATACTACTGTGCCTCCCCGCCACCCCCCCCCCCACATCTCTGGAACACACTCCGCTCTGGCTGGCGGGAACGATTTCCGTATCCCATTTGTTGTTTTTTTTTGAGGGATGCATTGTGGGTTTGTGCTGCTGTCAGTTTCAGGCTGAAATGCCAGTCCTGTCCCCCTCTGGCAGCGCTAGTTACCTCTTCAGGTCTGCACGCTCACCGACTCGGTTTCTGTGCTGGCACAATTTGAACACAATAATTCTTAGCCTTTCTCCCTTTCTCTCACTCGCTGTGTTTGGAGCAGTGCCCAGTCCAGTATAATGGAAAGCTGCCTCTCCCGGTCTGAAACAGCTGAGGCTGTACTGAGGAGCTTACTGTGATCTCAGTTCTGCTCCATGAGTCATGGAAAGGGGTGAGGGGACAGTCTCCAGGCAGTGGCACTAACCCCTCACTAATAACACTGCAGCTGCTCTTGTGGTCCATAAACATTCAGCTCCTCTACAATTTAATGACTCAACGCTGAAATCACACAGCAATACTGTCCTGCAAACATTGAGGCAACATTAAACTAGAAGAGCTCTGACACATTTCAAGAGCAAGAAAGCTTCAAAATCTAGCCCAAACGGATTGTAGTGCAATAGCACAACCCTCTGAGCTTTGTGCTGAGAAGGTCGAGATACAAACCAACATTCACTTCACCACCTCTATAGTGAAACAATCCACTGTCCCAAATGGGACTGGGTAGTACTACCAGTTAGCAGCTGCACTGCAGAGCTGGCTGGTGTAATGCTCAAAATGATGAGAACATTCTGCTCTATTTAACATCTGATGTCCCTGCCCTGGGAGTGTTTGATGGGGCAGTGTAGAGGGAGCTTTACTCTGTATTTAACCTGTGCCGTACCTGCCCTGGGAGTGTTTGATGGGACAGTGTAGAGGGAGCTTTACTCTGTATCTAACCCGTGCTGTACCTGCCCTGGGAGTGTTATATGGGACAGTGTAGAGAGAGCTTTACTTAACCCATGCTGTGCAGTGCCCAGTCCAGTATAATGGAAAGACACGAAGGAAGACGCACACAACCTTCCGGAAATACTCGGGGACCGAGGGTTTAGCGAGAAGGGGGAACTGAAGG
Organism: Pristiophorus japonicus; assembly: GCF_044704955.1. Classification (NCBI taxonomy): domain Eukaryota; kingdom Metazoa; phylum Chordata; class Chondrichthyes; family Pristiophoridae; genus Pristiophorus; species Pristiophorus japonicus. The sequence goes on along the minus strand of NW_027252406.1, from coordinate 247,727 downwards.
AAATCCTTATTAATCAGGAAATTGTTCGGAAAATTGATGGGATTGAAGGCTGATATGTCCCCAGAGCCTGATAGTCTGCATCCCAGAGTACTTAAGGAAGTGGCCCTAGAAATAGTGGATGCATTGGTGGTCATTTTCCAACATTCTATAGACTCTTAACAGTTCCTATAGATTGGAGGATAGCTAATGTAACCCCACTTTTTAAAAAAGGAGGGAGAGAGAAAACGGGGAATTATGGACCAGTTAGCCTGACATCGGTAGTGAGAAAGATGTTGGAATCAATTATTAAAGATGTAATAGCAGCGCATTTGGAAAGCAGTGACAGGATCAGTCCAAGTCAGCATGGATTTATGAAAGGGAAATCATGCTTGACAAATCTTTTAGAATTTTTTGAGGATGTAACTCGTAGAGTGGACAAGGGAGTATGTGGTGTATTTGGACTTTCAAAAGGCTTTTGATAAGGTCCCGCACAAGAGATTAGTGTGCAAAGTTAAAGCACATGATTGGGGGTAATGTATTGACGTGGACAGAGAACTGGTTGGCAGACAGGAAGCAAACAGTAGAAATAAACGGGTCCTTTTGAGAATGGCAGGCAGTGACTAGTGGGGTACTGCAGGGTTCAGTGCTGAGACCCTAGCTATTTACAATATACATTAATGATTTGGACGAAGGAATTGAATGTAATATCTCCAAGTTTGTAGATGACACTAAGCTGGATGGTAGTGTGAGCTGTGAGGAGGAAGCTAAGAGGCTGCAGGGTGACTTGGACAGGTTAGACGAGTGGACAAATGCATGACAATTGCAGTATAATGTGGATAAATGTGAGGTTATCCACTTTGGTGGCAAAAGCAGGAGAGCAGAATATCTGAATGGTGACAAATTAGAAAAAGGGGAGGTGCAATGAGACCTGGAGTAATTGAAAGTTGGCATGCAGGTACAGCAGGCGGTGATGAAGGCAAATGGCATGCTGGCCTTCATAGCGAGAGGATTTGAGTATAGGAGCAGGGAGCTATTACTGCAGTTGTACAGGGCCTTGGTGAGGCCACACCTTGAATATTGTGTACAGTTTTGGTCTCCTAATCTGAGGAAGGATATTCTTGCTATTGAGGGAAGGTTACCAGACTGATTCCTAGGATGGCAGGACTTGCATATGAAGAAAGACTGGATTGACTAAGCTTATATTCACTGGAATTTAGAAGAATGAGAGGGGACCTCATGGAAACATATAAAATTCTGACGGGATTGGACAGGTGAGAAGCAGGAAGAATGTTCCCGATGTTAGGGAAGTCCAGAACCAGGGGTCACAGTCTAAGGATAAGGGGTAAGCCATTTAGGACCGAGATGAGGAGAAACTTCTTCACTCACAGAATTGTGAACCTGTGGAATTCTCTACCACAGAAAGTTGTTGAAGCCAGTTCGTTAGGGCCACATCTAACTCCATTTGAATATATCTAACGGCTAAAGGGATATGGAGAGAAAGCAGGAATGGGGTACTGAAGTTGCATGATCAGCCATGAGCATATTGAATGGTGGTGCAGGCTCGAAGGGCCGAATGGCCTACTCCTGCACCTATTTTCTATGTTTCTATGTACCTGCCCTGGGAGTGTTTGATGGGATAGTGTAGAGGGAGCTTTACTCTGTATCTAACCCCGTGCTGTACCTGCACTGGGAGTGTTTGATGGGATAGTGTAGAGGGAGCTTTACTTTGTCAGTTCCACGTATAGTGCATTACTGTATCCAATCAATATAGGGAGTGAGAGGAGATATTTGTGTGGAAGTGTGAAAATGTGAGTATATTTGGGAGTACTTGAGAGTATGTATAGGTAATCGGGAGATTTGTGTGGCAGTATGAATATGTGAGTATACGGTAATGCCAAGTCTAGCGATTGAATAGTGAGTACACGATTTTTAATGAAAAAAAACCCAACTGTCAATTCAGTTCAAAAAACTCCAAGTTAATTCCAAACCACAACTTCTGGATAGAAAAAAAGTGAACTTCGCGCATCTCTAGTCTATAAAGTTCCAATTTCGAAAGGGGACAGGCTGCCGTTACCTGGGCACTGATTGATTGACAGGTAGGTTTCGATGGAATCTTCGCAAAGCATAAAGGAGACGAGACCATGCCAGTAAGACACTGATTGTTTGACCCTGCAGGATGATCCATGGGGGAGGGTAAGGGAAGGGGCCAACTGTTTGTCGGCCTGCAGGCTGACGGGACTGTCATTTTCCAGTCCTCTCTGGCTACAGGTGTGGTGCCAGAGGACTGCTAATGTTGTACCTTTGTTTAAAAAAGGAGAAAGAGATAGACAAGTAATTACAGGCCAGTCAGCCTAACCTCGGTGGTGAGAAAACTATTTGAAAAAATTCGGAGGGACAAGATAAATCTTCATTTGTAAAGACAGATTAATCAAGGACTTGTCAAGGGAAGGTCATGTCTGACTAACTTGATTGAATTTTTCGATGCGGTAACCAGGAGGGTCGATGAGGGCAGAGTGCATATGATGTAGTGTATATGGATTTTAGCAAAGCTTTTGATAACGTCCCACATGGTAGACTGGTCACAAAAGTAAAAGCCCACAGGATCCAGGGCAAAGTGGCTCAGAGGCAGGAAGCAAAGGTTAATGGTTGATGGGTATTGTTGTGATTGGAAGGCTGTATCCAGTGGGGTTCCGCAGGGATCAGTGCTTGGGTCCCTTGCTTTTTGTGGTATATTTCAATGACTTGGACTTAAATGTTGGGGGTATGATTAAGAAATTTACAGATGACACTAAAATAAGCTGTGTGGTTGATAATGAAGAAGAAAGCTGCAGGAAGATATCAATGTACTGGTCAGGTGGGCAGAACAGTGGCAAATGGAATTCAATCCGGTTACATGTGAGGTAATGTATTTGGGGAGGTCAAACAAGGCAAGGGAATACACACTAAATGGTACGACACTGAAAAGTGTAGAGGAACAAAGCAACCATGGGGTGCAGATCCACAGATCCCCGAAGGTAGCAGGCCAGGTAGATAAGGTGGTTAAGAAGGCATATGGGATACTTGCCTTTATTAGTCGAGGCATGGGATACAAGAGCAAGGTTATGCTTCAACTGTATAAAACACTGGTTAGGCCACAGCTAGAGTACTGCATGCAGTTCTGGTCACCACATTACAGGAAATATGTGATTCCTCTGCACCCTTTCCAGTGCAGCTTTACAAGAATGTTGCCTGGACTGGAGAATTTTGTCTATGAGGAAAGATTGGAAATGCTGGGTCTGTTTTCTTTGGAACAGAGGAGGCTAAGGGGAGACCTCATTGAGGTGTATAAAATTATGAGGGGCCTGGATAGAGTGGATCGGAAGGTCCTGTTTCCCTTGGCAGAGGGGTCAACAACCAGTGGGCATAGGTTTAAAGTGAGTGGGGGGAGGTTTATAGGAGATATGAGGGGAAATTTCTTCACCCAGAGGGTGGTGGGAACTCGCTGCCTGAAAGGATGGTAGGGACAGGAACCCTCACCACATTTCAAAAAAATACTTGGATGTGCACTAAAAAATGCCATAATCTACAGGGTTATGGACCAAGAGCTGGAAAGTGGGATTAGGCTGGATAGCTCTTGGCCGGTGGGGACACAATGGGCCGAAATGACCTTCCATGCTGTAAATTTCTATGATTCTATACCTGCCCTGACTCCGGAGGCTGGGTTTCTCTGACAGACTGACACTTACCTGTGTAGGATCAGTGCAGACGATAGTTGTTGTCTGCTGATATCAACAACAAAACAAAGTTTACACACGCGTATCTCTGGAGAGATGCATGGGACACATAAGAGAGCTAGATTTATCCCAGGAGTGAGCCTAATGACAGCACCTGCGATTGCTGAATGTGGTCTCTCACCACTGAGATCGACTGCATTCATTGTTTACTGCCGACATTTCTAAATTCCATACACTCAACTTGAACAATGGGCTAGCCAGTGAGATCTGATGTTTTATAGCTTTTCATGGTTCAACAGCGTATCGTGATAGTTTGAAACAAGTTAGAAGAGGCGTCTCTACAATGGGATATTGAGACCAGTTCTGGGGGAGGTGGGACCTGTACAGGCTGGATGGGTTACACCAACAGGGCCGGGACCAATATCCTCACGGAGGAGTGGGGTGGTGGTTTACTAGTGCTGTTGAGGAGGATGTAAACTAATTTGGCAGCAGGATGTAGCATTAGAATGGAGAAGCAAAGTTAACAAAGAATGGGAAGAGGCAGCTAGCACCAGAGTAAGAAATAGTATAGTATTAGATAGAAACATAGAAAATAGGTGCACGAGTAGGCCCTTCGAGCCTGCACCACCATTTAATATGATCGGCTGATCATGCAACATCAGTATGCATTCCTGCTTTCTCTCCACACCCCTTGATCCCTTTAGCCGTAAGGACCACATCTAACTCCCTTTTGAATATATCTAACGAACTGGCCTCAGCAACTTTCTGTGGTAGAGAATTCCACAGGTTCACAATTCTCAGTGAAGAAGTTTCTCCTCATTTCAGTTCTAAAATGGCTTACCCATTATCCTCTTACACTACCCTCCAGTCCATAGGAACCAATCCAGAGTTGATGGACTGTTGGAAAATGATCAACAATGCATCCACTATTTCTAGGGCTACCTCCTTAAGTACTCTGGGATGCAGACTATCAGGCCCCGGGGATTTATCGGCCTTCAATCCCATCAATTTCCCTAACACAATTTCCCGCCTAATAAGGATATCTTTCAGTTCCTCCTCCTCACCAGACCCTCGGTTCCCTAGTATTTCCAGAAGATTATTTGTGTCTTCCTTCGTGAAGACAGAACCAAAGTATTTGTTTAACTGGTCTGCCATTTCTTTGTTCTCCATTATAAATTCACTTGAATCTGACTGCAAGGGACTACGTATGTTTTCACTAATCTTTTTCTCTTCACATATCTATAGAAGCTTTTGCAGTCAGTTTTGTTCCCAACAAGCTTCCTCTCATACTCTATTTTCCCCCTCCTAATTAAACCCTTTGTCCTCCTCTGCTGTATTACAAAATTCTCCCAGTCCTCGGGTTTGCTGCTTTTTCTGGCCAATTTATATGCCTCTTCCTTGGATTTAACACTATCCTTAATTTCCCTTGTTAGCCACAGTTGAGCCACCTTCTCTGTTTTATTTTTACTCCAGACAGGGATATACAATTGTTGAAGTTCATCCATGTGATCTTTAAATGTTTGCCATTGCCTATCCACCGTCAACCCTTTAAGTATTACTCGCCAGTCTATTCTAGCCAATTCACGTCTCATACCATCGAAGTTACCTTTCCTTAAGTTCAGGACACTAGTCTCTGAATTAACTGTGTCACTCTCCATCTTAATAAAGAATTCTACAATATTATGGTCACTCTTCCCCAAAGGGTCTCGCACAACAAGATTGCTAATTAGTTCTTTCTCATTACACATCACCCAGTCTAGGATGGCCAGCCCTCTAGTTGGTTCTTCAACATATTGGTCTAGAAAACAATCGCTAATACACTCCAGGAAGTCCTCCTCCACCGCATTGCTACCAGTTTGGTTAGCCCAATCAATATGTAGATTAAGGGTGCCCATGATATCTGTAAAGGTGGATTGCCACAATTTTCCCATAAGTCTCTGCTTGTCAATGACCTGCAAAGCAGCCTAAGATGTGGCCAGATTCACACACATTCCTTGTCACTTTGAATTTCAATGCAAAGGACTATCGAAAAAGGTATGTTTCACAATTGAATACAGTTGCTGCCCATTATGTAGCTCAAAAAGCAACAAGCATAGGAACCTGTTTTTAACCATCCACCCCATTCTGGACAAGGTGAAGCAGACTGAAACTTTCTTCCAGGACAAATGGTCACAAACCTCCTCAGAATCAATGCTAGTGTTACCTATTTGGATTTGACAATTCATTGTCCTGGAGTAGCCTTTGTCATCCATGTAGGTTCCCCCTGGACTTGACCCAGGAGCAGTGTATGAGGGTCAGCAGGGAGGCACATTGCTGGCTGAAAGCATTGTCTGTTAAGGAGAAGGTGATCATTCCTTTGAATTTCTTTGTTTTATTATCAATTAGGTTAATTTAAGGGTTAAGCCATGGCAGGAGAGCCCAGACCCGTGTCATGTTCCTCCTGTGCTATGTGGGAAATCAGGGACGCTTCGTGTTCCTGACAACTACATGTGCAGGAAGTGTGTCCAGCTGCAGCTCCTGATAGACCGCATTGTGGCACTGGAGCGGCGCATGGACTCATTCTGTAGCATCCGCGATACTGAGGATGTCATGAATAGCACGTTTAGTGAGTAGGTTACACAGCCAGGTAGGGAACGGGTGACCATCAGGCAGAGCAGTGGAAGGAAGGTAGGGCAGGGGCCCTCTGCGATCACCTCCCGCCAAAATAGATACACCACCTTAGGTACTGTTGAGGGAGATGACTTATCAGGGGAAAGCAGCAGCAGCCAAGTCCATGCCACCAGGGGTGGCTCTGCTGCACAGGAGGGCAGGAAAAAGAGTGGGAGAGCTATAGTGATGGGGATTCTATTTTAAGGGGAATAGACAGGCGTTTCTGCGGCCACAAACGAAACTCCAGGATGGTATGTTGCAAGGGTCAAGGATGTCTGAGCGGCTGCAGCGCATTTTGGACGGGGAGAGTGAACAGCCAGCTGTCGTGGTACGTATAGGTACCAACGATATAGGTTAAAAAAGGGGATGAGGTCCTACAAGCTGAATTTAGAGAGCTTGGAGTTAAATTAAAAAGCAGGACTTCAAAGGTAATCATCATCGGCAGTCCCGCGAAACGAGGATGACTTGCTTCCACGCCAAAAAAGGATGATTTCACAGATGTTCCAATGAAGGACCTAATATTCCAGGTCCTGAACTACATCCTGAAGGATGGAAGATGTTGTGCGTGGATTTTTTTAACGTGTGGTGGCCGTTGCATACCAGCCTTGTCAGAGCTAGGTCTTGGTCCAATGGCAAGGATTACCCAAGATGACTGGAGACCTGCTCTGCTGCACGGACCTAGTGCGCACACATGTTGCAGTGTGGGCTGGTCCGTGCTGCCCTTGGCCCCGAACTCAAGCTTCTCCTGGGCCCAGATTACGTTCATCTACAGTCCCTTGCCGCTCCTTCGCCCTGACCTCGCCGCTCCTGCTGTATCTGCCAAAGTTAGTAATCTCAGGATTGCTACCAGTGCCACGTGCTAGTCAGAGTAGGAATTGCAGGATAGCTCAGGTGAATACGTGGCTTGAGGAATGGTGCAAGGAGGAAGAATTCAAATTCCTGGGACATTGGAACTGGTTCTGGGGGAGGTGGGACCAGTACCAACTGGACGGTCTGCACCTGGGCAGGACCAGAACCGATGTCCTAGGCGGAGTGTTTGCTAGTGCTATTGGGGAGGGTTTAAACTAATATGGCAGGGGATGGAAATCTATGCAGGGAGACAGAGGGAAGTAAAAAGAGGGCAGGAGAAAAGCAAGAGTGGAGGGCAGAGAAATCGCGGGCAAAAATCAAAAAGGGCCACATTACAATTTAATTCTAAAAGGACAAAGAGTGTTTAAAAAAGCAAGCCTGAAGGCTCTGAGTCTCAATGCGAGGAGCATTCATCATCAGGTGGATGAATTGACTGCGCAGATAGCTAATGGATATGATGTAATTGGGATTACGGAGACATGGCTCCAAGGTAACCAAGGCTGGGAACTCAACATCCAGGGGTATTCAATATTCAGGAAGGACAGACAGGAAGGAAAAGGAGGTGGGATAGCGTTACTGGTTAAAGAGGAGATTAACACAATAGTAACGAAGGACATTAGCTTGGATGATGTGGAAGTTGTATAGATAGAGTTGCGGAATACCAAAGGACAGATAACGTTAGTGGGAGTTGTGTACAGACCACCAAATAGTAGAAGGGAGGTTGGGGATAGCATCAAACAGGAAATTAGGGACACGTGCAATAAGGGTACAGCAGTTATCATGGGTGACTTTAATCTCCATATTGATTGGGCTGGTAGAAACATAGAAAATAGGTGCAGGAGTAGGCCATTCGAGCCTGCTCCACCATTCTGTAAGTTCATGGCTGATCATTCACCTCAGTACCACTTTCCTGCTTTCCATACCCCTTGATCCCGTTCGCCATAAGGGCCATATCTAACTCCCTTTTGAATATATCTAACGAACGGGCATCAACAACTCTCTGCGGTAGAGAATTCCACAGGTTAACAACTCTGAGTGAAGAAGTTTCTCCTCATCTCAGTCCTAAATGTGACCCCTGGTTCTGGACTTCCCCAACATCGGAAACATTCTTCCTGCCTCTAACCTGTCCAGTCCCGTCAGAATTTTATATGTTTCTATGAGATCCCCTCTCAATCTTCTAAACTCCAGTGAATACAGGCCCAGTCGATCCAGTCTCCTCGTATGTCAGTCCTGCCATCCCGGGAATCAGTCTGGTGAACATTCGCTGCGCTCCCTCAATAGCAAGAACATCCTTCTTCAGATTAGGAGACCAAAACTGAACACAATATTCCAGGTGAGGCCTCACCTAGGCCCTGTACAACTGCAGTAAGACCTCCCTGCTCCTATACTCAAATCCCCTAGCTATGAAGGCCAACATTTGCCATTTGCCGCCTGCTGCACCTGCGTGCCAACCTTCAATGACTGATGTACCATGGCACCCAGGTCTCGTTGCACCTCCCCTTTTCCTAACCTGCGCAGTTCAGATAATATTCTGCCTTCATGTTTTTGCCACCAAAGTGGATAACCTCACATTTATCCACATTATACAGCATCTGCCATGCATTTGCCCACTCACCTAACCTGTCCAAGTCACCCTGCATTCTCCTCACAGCTCACACTTTCACCCAGTTTAGTGTCATCTGCAAACTTAGAGATATTACATTCAATTCCTTTTGTCTAACTTATTAATGTATATTGTAAATAGCTGGGGTCCCAGCATTGAACCATGTGGTACCCCACTATTCACTGCCTGCCATTCTGGAATAGACCCATTTATTCCTATTGTTTGCTTCCTGTCTGCCAACCAGTTCTCTATCCACGTCAATACATTACCCCCAATACCATGTGCTTTAATTTTGCACACTAATCTCTTTTGTGTGGGACCTTGTCAAAAGCCTGTTGAAAGTCCAAATACACCACATCCACTGATTCTCCCTTGTCCACTCTACTGGTTACATCCTCAAAAAATTCTAGATTTGTCAAGCATGATTTCCCTTTCATAAATCCATGCTGACTTGGACCATTCTTGTCACTTCTTTCCAAATGCGCTGCTGTTACATCTTTAATAATTGATTCCAACATTTTCCCCATTATCAATGCCAGGCTAGCTGGTCTAGAATTCCCTGTTTTCTCTCTCCCTCCTTTTTATTAAAAAAAAGTGGTGTTACATTAGCTACCCTCCAATCCATCGGAACTGATCCAGAGTATAGAATGTTGGAAAATGACCACCAATACTTCCTTAAGTACTCTGGGATGCAGACTATCAGGCCCTGGGGATTTATCAGCCTTCAATCCCATCAATTTCCCTAACACAATTTCCTGACTAATCAGTTCCTCCTTCTCGCTAGACCCTCTGTCCCCTAGTATTTCCAGAAGGTTATTTGTGTCTTCCTTAGTGAAGACAGAACCAAAGTATTTGTTCAATTGGTCTGCCATTTCTTTGTTCCCCATTATAAATTCACCTGATTCTGACTTCACTAATCTTTTTCTCTTCACATATCGATGGAAGCTTTTGCAGTCAGTTTTTATGTTCCCTACAAGCTTCCTCTCATACTCTATGTTCCCCCTCCTAATTAAACCCTTTGTCCTCCTCTGCTGAATTCTAAATTTCTCCCAGTCCTCAGGTTTGCTGCTTTATCTGGCCAATTTATATGCCTCTTCCTTGGATTTAACACTCTGCCTAATTTCCCTTGTTAGCCACGGTTGAGCCACCTTATAGTGATGTTGGGGAGGGCATCAAACAGGAAATTAGGGGTGCATGCAATAAAGGTGCAGCAGTTATCATGGGTGACTTTAATATGCATATAGATTGGACTAACAAAACTGAAAGCAATACGGTGGAGGAGGATTTTCTGGAGTGCATAAGGGATGGTTTTCTAGACCAATATGTCGAGGAACCAACTAGGGGGGAGGCCATCTTAGACTGAGTGTTGTGTAATGAGAGAGGATTAATTAGCAATCTCATTGGACCATGGTCCAGAACTTAAAGAAGGGTAACTTTGAAAATATGAGGCGTGAATTGGCTAGGATAGATTGGCGAATGATACTTAAGCGGTTGACTGTGGATGGGCAATGGCAGACATTTAGAGATCGCATGGATGAACTACAACAATTGTAATCCCTGTCTGGCGTAAAAATAAAAAAGGGAAGGTGGCTCAACCGTGGCTATCGAGGGAAATCAGGGATAGTATTAAAGCCAAGGAAGTGGCATACAAATTGGCCAGAAATAGCAGTGAACCCGGGGACTGGGAGAAATTTAGAACTCGGCAGAGGAGCACAAAGGGTTTGATTAGGGCAGGGAAAATAGAGTACGAGAGGAAGCTTGCAGGGAACATTAAGGCGGATTGCAAAAGTTTCTATAGATATGTGAAGAGAAAAAGGTTAGTAAAGACAAACGTAGGTCCTCTGCAGTCAGAATCAGGGGAAGTCATAACGGGGAACAAAGAAATGGCAGACCAATTGAACAAGTACTTTGGTTCGGTATTCACTAAGGAGGACACAAACAACCTTCCGGATATAAAAGGGGCCAGAGGGCCTAGTAAGAAGGAGGAACTGAGGGAAATCCTTATTACTCAGGAAATTGTGTTGGGGAAATTGATGGGATTGAAGGCCGATAAATCCCCAGGGCCTGATGGACTGCATCCCAGAGTACTTAAGGAGGTGGCCTTGGAAATAGCGGATGCATTGACAGTCATTTTCCAACATTCCATAGACTCTGGATCAGTTCCTATGGAGTGGTGGGTAGCCAATGTAACCCCACTTTTTAAAAAAGGAGGGAGAGAGAAAACAAGGAATTATAGACCGGTCAGCCTGACATCGGTAGTGGGTAAAATGATGGAATCAATTATTGAGGATGTCATAGCAGCGCATTTGGAAAGAGGTGACATGATAGGTCCAAGTCAGCATGGATTTGTGAAAGGGAAATCATGCTTGACAAATTTTCTGGAATTTTTTGAGGATGTTTCCAGTAGAGTGGACAAGGGAGAACCAGTTGATGTGGTGTATTTGGACTTTCAGAAGGCTTTCGACAAGGTCCCACACAAGAGATTAATGTGCAAAGTTAAAGCACATCGGATTGGGGGTAGTGTGCTGACGTGGATTGAGAAACTGGTTGGCAGACAGGAAGCAAAGAGTAGGAGTAAATGGGTACTTTTCAGAATGGCAGGCAATGACTAGTGGGGTACCGCAAGGTTCTGTGCTGGGGCCCCAGCTGTTTACATTGTACATTAATGATTTAGATGAGGGGATTAAATGTAGTATCTCCAAATTTGCGGATGACACTAAGTTGGGTGGCAGTGTGAGCTGCGAGGAGGATGTTATGAGGCTGCAGAGTGACTTGGATAGGTTAGGTGAGTGGGCAAATGCATGGCAGATGAAGTATAATGTGGATAAATGTGAGGGTATCCACTTTGCTGGTAAAAACAGAGAGACAGACTATTATCTGAATGGTGACAGATTAGGAAAAGGGGAGGTGCAACGAGACCTGGATGTCATGGTACATCAGTCATTGAAGGTTGGCATGCAGGTGCAGGGGGCGGTTAAGAAAGCAAATGGCATGTTGGCCTTCATATCAAGGGGATTTGAGTACAGGGACAGGGAGGTGTTACTACAGTTGTACAGGGCCTTGGTGAGGCCACACCTGGAGTATTGTGTACAGTTTTGGTCTCCTAACTTGAAGGACATTCTTGCTATTGAGGGAGTGCAGCGAAGGTTCACCAGACTGATTCCCGGGATGGCGGGACTGACATATCAAGAAAGACTGGATCAACTGGGCTTGTATTCACTGAAGTTCAGAAGAATGAGAGGGGATCTCATAGAAACGTTTAAAATTCTGATGGGTTCCGACAGGTTAGATGCAGGAAGAATGTTCCCAATGTTGGGGAAGCCCAGAACCAGGGGTCACAGTCTAAGGATAAGGGATAAGCCATTTAGGACCGAGATGAGGAGAAACTTCTTCACCCAGAGTGTGGTGAACCTGTGGAATTCTCTACCACAGAAAGTTGTTGAGGCCAATTCACTAAATATATTCAAAAAAGGAGTTAGATGTCGTCCTTACTACTAAGGGGATCAAGGGGTATGGTGAGAAAGCAGGAATGGGGTACTGAAGTTGCATGTTCAGCCATGAACTCATTGAATGGCGGTGCAGGCTTGAAGGGCCAAATGGCCTAATCCTGCACCTATTTTCTATGTTTCTATCTGCGCAGTTAATTCATCCACCCTATTACAAATGCTCCTCGCATTGAGACACAGAGCCTTCAGGCAGATGGGGTCAGACTAAGAGAGAATACAAGAAAGTCTAAGATAGGTTTACAGTGCATATGTGTAAACGCACAAAACATGGTAAATAAGGTTATCGCAGAAGTTTACAGCACGGAAGGAGGCTATTTCGGCCCATCATGTCCTTGCCGACCAACAAGAGGCTATCCAGCCTAATCCCACTTTCCAGCTCTTGGTCCGTAACCCTGCAGGTTATGGCACTTCAAGTGCACATCCAAGTACTTTTTAAATGTGCTGAGGGCTTCTGCCTCTACCACCCTTTCAGGCAGTGAGTTCCAGACCATCACAACCATCTGCATGAAGAACTTTCCCCTCAAATCCCCTCTAAAATTCTACCAATTACTTTAAATTTATGCTCCCTGGTTGTTGACCCCACTTCTAAGGGAAATAGGCCCTTTCGATCCACTATATCCAGGCCCCTCATAATTTTATACACCTCAATGAGGTCTCCCCTCAGCCTCCTCTGTTCCAACGAGAACAAACCAGCCTATCTAATCTGTCCTCATAGCTAAAATTCTCCACTCCCGGCAACATCCTCGTAAATCTCCTCTGTAACCTCTCCAATGCAATAACGTTCTTCCTGTATTGTAGTGACCAGAACTGCATGCAGTATTCCAGCTGTGGCCTAACCAGTGTTTTATACAGTTCAAGCATAACACCCCTGCTCTTATATTCTACGCCTCGGCTAATAAAAGCAAGCATTCCGTATGCCTTATTAACCACCTTATCTAACTAGCCTGCTACCTTCAGGGATCTGAAGACATGTACTGCCTTGTTCCTCTACACTTCTCAGTGTCCTACCATTTAATGTGTATTCCTTTTCCTTGTTAGCCCTTCCCAAATACATTACCTCACACTTCTCTGAATTAGATTCCATTTGCCACTGTTCTGCCCACCTGACCAGTTGATTGATATATTCCTGCAGGCCACAGCTTTCTTCTTCATTATCAACCACACAGCCGATCTTAGTGTGATCTGCAAACTTCTTAATCATACCCCCTATATTCAAGTCTAGATCATTGATGTATACCACAAAAAGCAAGGGACCTAGAACTGAACTCTGTGGAACCCCACTGGAAACATCCTTTCAGTCACCAAAACATCCATCAACCATTACCCTTTGCTTCCTGCCTCTGATCCAGCTTGCCACTTTGCCCTGGATCCCATGGGCTTTTATTTTTTGTGACCAGTCTGCCATGTGGGACCTTATGAAAAGTTTTGCTAAAATCCATATATACTACATCAAACGCACTGCCCTCATCAACCCTCCTGGTTACCTCTTCGAAAAATTCAATCAAGTTAGTCAATTGGTGAGCTGCAGGTGCAACTAGCCACATGGGAATATGATGTGGCGATAACGGAGACCTGGCTCAAAAAAGGGCAATATTGGGTTCTAAATATTTCTGGATACAAGATGTTCAGGGAAGGAAAAAAATGAGGTGGGTTGGGTTGTATTGATTAAGGAGAATATTACAGTGCTGCAGAGAGACGATGTCCTGGAGGGATCAAAGACAGAATCTATTTGGTTAGAGTTAAGAAACAATAGAGGTGGCATTACACTGCGAGGTGTATTCTATAGGCCACCACATAGTGGCAAGGATATAGGGGAGTACATTTACAGGGAACTGAGAGATGCAAGAACTATACAGTACTGATAATGGGAGACTTCAACTATCCTAATATAGACTGGGGTAGGAATAGTATGAAGGGCAGAGAGGGTGAAGAATTTCTGAAATGTGTTCAGGAGAACTTTCTTGATCAGTATGTTTCCAGCCCAATGAGGAAGGAGGCATTGCTGGATATGGTTCTGGGGCATGAGGTAGGTCACATGGAGTAAGTGTCAGTAGGGGAACATTTAGGGAACAGTGATTATAGTATAAGGTTTAGATTAGCTATGGAAAAGGACAGGAAACAATCTAGAGTAAAAATTACTTAATTGGAGGAAGGCCAATTTCAGTAGGTTGAGAATGGATCTGGCGTAGGTAAATTGGAATAAAAGATTGACTGGCAAAACTAGTCGAACAATGGGCTGCCTATAAAGAGGAGATGGTTTGGTTACGGGTGATGTATAATCCCACGAGGGGGAAAGGTAGGGCAACTAAAGTCACAGCTCCCTGGATGACGAAAGAGATAGAGATGAAGCAGAAAAAGGGGGTGTATGACAGATGTCAGGTTGAGAATACAAGTGAAAACCAGGCTGAATATAGAAAGTTCAGAGGGGAAGTGAAAAAGGAAAAATAAGAGGGGCATAGAGAGAGTATGAGAACAGATTGGCAGCTAACTTAAAAGGGAATCCAAAAGTCTTCTATAGACATATAAATAGTAAATGGGTAGTAAGAGGGGAGGGGGAGGGGGGTGCAATTAGGGACTAAAAAGTTGACCTACACATGGAGGCAGAGGACATGGCTGGGGTACTAAATGAGTACTTTGCATCTGTCTTCACCAAGGAAGATGCTGCCAAAGTCATAGTGAAAGAGGAGAGGTAGTGGAGATACTGCATGAGATAAAAATTGATAAAGAGCTACTAGAAAAGCCTGTACTTAAAGTAGATAAGTCACCAGGACCGGATGGGATGTATCCTAGGATGCTGAGGGAAGTAAAGGTGGAAATTGCAGAGGCACTGGCCATAATCTTCCAATCCTCCTTCAATATGAGATTTTTGATGAGGAACAGAGAGGATTGATGAGGGCAATGCGGTTGATGGATTTGCAAAAGGCACTTGATAAAGTGCCACATAATAAGCTTGCCAGCAAAGTTGAAGCCCATGGAATAAAAGGGACAGTGGCAGCATGGATACAGAATTGTCTAAGTGACAGGAAACAGAGAGTAGTTGTTTCTCAGACTGGAGGAAGGTATACAATGGTGTTCCCCAGGGGTCGGTACTGGGACCACTTCTTTTCTTGATATATATTAATGACTTGGACTTGGGTGTACAGGGCATAGTTTCAAAATGTGCAGATGACACAAAACTTGGAAGTATAGTGAACAGTGAGGAGGATAGGGATAGACTTCAAGAGGACACGTGGCAGATGAAATATAATGCATACAAGTGTGAAGTGATACATTTGGTGGGACGAGCGAGGAGAGGCAATATAAACTAAAGGATACAATTCTAAAGGGGGTGCATGAACAGAGAGAACTGAGGGCATATGTGCACAAATCACTGAAGGTGGCAGGGCAGGTTGAGAAAACGGTTGAAAAAGCATACGGGATCGTGGGCTTCAGAAATAAAGGCACAGGGGTTGAAATTGCCCTCTGAGAAAGGCCCGTTAGCACCTCAAATGGTGGCCACACTGCGGAGTCCAGTGGCCACCGAGTGCTCAAGAAATAGCCGCCGCGATAGGTATCCTCCTGATGCGGCTTAGCGGCAGTGTGCAGCAACGCACCTCTTCCCCTCCCCTCCCCCACTTGCGCAACGGTGACGGACAGCACTCGTAAGTGGGTCATCACTGCGCGTACTGCCGAGGTCCTGGGCCGGAAGCAGTATTCCCCTTAAAAAGTCGTCCGGCCGCTTGGCGGTGCCAAGAGTCGGATTTTTCTAGTGGTGCATCGTTGCTGATTCACACCGCCGAAGTGCCTTAAAGGATTGGTGATTTTGTTAGATTTATAAATGTTGGTGACTTTGTCGCGTTCTTTGAGTAACAGTGCAAGGCTAAGTGTGCACTACTTTGCCAGTGCTGGAGGTGCCTCCCACCTGTCGAGCAGGGAGGCTACTGCGAGGAGGCTGAGCTTGTGGAGGTCTTGGAAATAGGGTCAGTGCTGGCAGGCCAACGCCTCCTGCACATTGTGCGTGCTGCCGAGGCATGGAGGAGAAGGCGGCGCCAGGGGCAATGGCTGCAGAGGCAGCAGGCATCTTTGTGGACCAGCGTGGAGAGAGCCAGGGAGATGGTTACAGAGGACCAGCAAGAGAGGTGCCACACGAAGACCCTCAGCAAGGGTGTCCCCCAAGGAGGAGAGTCTGGTACACCGACACCCCCCCACACCCCACCCGCCCCCACCAGATAAAGGGTGAGCAGCCCAGGGGGCAGCCTGCAGCGGCGGTAGATGTGGGGCAACAACAGCCTGCAGAGTTGGAGGAGGCAGAACAGCAGCGGGGAGTAGCCAATGAGCCACCTCACAGAGCCACACAGAAGTGGGGGCGAGAGGGCATATCGCAGGAAGGTCTTTCAGCAGCAATTTGCGTACACACAAATGAGTGATGATCAGTACCCTCGCAGACTGAGATTCTGGAAGGACGTCGTCACGGAGATCTGTAATCTCCTGCAGCTGGAATTGGAGCTACGGACACGGGTGAGGACAGCCCTGAGCATGGCATCGAAGGTCACTATAGCCCTCAATTTCTGTGCCACAGGCTCATTCCAAGCTGCCACTGTGGACATCTGCAACATTTCCCAGTTTGCAGCTCACACAGCCATACGTGAGGTCACAGGTGTTCTTTATGGGAGGAGGGCCAACTCCATCCCCTTCTCCATGACCAGGGAGCAGCAGTTGGAGCGTCAGACTACATTCATGTGCATTGCACACTATCCCAGGGTCCAGGGGGTGATTGACTGCACTCATGTAGCTTTCAGGGCACCACACCAGGCTGTTCAGCAATTCAGGAACCGCAGGGTCTCCTGTCCCTCAATGTGCAACGAGTTTGTGACCACATCCGCAAGATAATGCACGTGGATGCCCGGTACCCACGACTCATTAATACTGTACCAGAGCGGTGTCCCACACGTCTTCACTGGTCCCAGTGAACATAGCAGCTGGCTGCTGGGTGACTAGGGCTATGTTCTGAGCACTTGGCTCATGACTCCTCCGTGGAACCTGAGAACTGATGGGCAGGTGGCCTACAATGAGAGTTTGACGGCCACCAGGGTCATAATCAAACACACTATAGTCATTCTGAGGCAGAGTTTCCATTGCCTCGACCTCTCATGGTGTGTGCTGCAGTACTCGCCAGAGCGTGTCTTCAGATTTGTGGTGGTCTGCTGCATGCTTCACAACTCCGCCATCCTGAGGGTGCAGCCATTAGAGGATGACGCCCCTGTGCAGGAGGAGGAGGCCCATGAGGAGGTGGAGGCTCGGGGAGGAGGAGGAGTAGTAATCAGGTTGGCAGCCACGCAGGAGGCGGCGTCCCCATCCTAACCCTGCAAAGGAAGCACAATGCTGTCTCATAGCTGCCTGCTTCACATGAGTAAATGCCCAATTAAACCTGCATCTGGCCATTTCCATGGGCCAACCTGTGAGCCCTCTCGCAAACCATTTCCACACACTGAAATGACAGACCTGATCACAAATTCTAAACACTAAATAAAGATTTATTACAACCCAAACAGTGGGTCTCTAAAACACTCATCATCCATTATCATCCTTGTCCAACTCCTTATTACCCCTTACAAAGATCAATCAATACAGTACGCTGCAGTGTCTCCCCTGCCTCATGGCTTTGGGAAGGCGGCTGTGTGTGTGTAGAGGAATCTGCAGATGTCCTTCTCAGACGCCCTCGACCAGCTCTGGCCCTGGAAGGGCCGGCTGAAGACTGGGCCACATCCTCCTATGCTCCTTCAGTCGGAAGTGGCTGGGGCGATTCCATGGTTGGCAGCAATTGCGGAGTGGCAACTGTCGGCTCAGGACTGCTGTGAACCAGAGGGGCTGATTTGTGTAGAAGAACTTGTCTCGTCTCGCCCGCCACCCCCCCCCCAAAAGTCTTCGGTACGTTATTTACTAGTTGAGGTGATCCAGAGCCCTTCGCTCCCTGGTTGATCGTCTAAGTTCAAACCCTGGCGAATGTGAGTTGGCCGGACCATTGCTGCACTGCACCGCGGCTGGTCTGACCGGACTGTCAGGAACGGTGGGTTTATCCTCGTGATTGACAGCGATGTTGATTGCTGGTTGGGTGTGTGTTGGTGGATTGTCGATGGTGATGTCCTCTTCAAGTCGTTCCTGGTTGTCAGTAAATCGCAATTTGGTCTGATCTAAATGCTTTCTGCACGTTTGGCCATTTAACAATTTGATTCTAAACACCCATTCCCTTCCTTGGCCAAAACAGTGTCAGCAACCCACTTGGGACCATGACCGTAATTCAGGACAAACACATGATCGTTAACATCAATGTCACGTGAAACAGCCGTGCGATCATGGTATGTGTTCTGCCGGTGTCGCTGGGTTTCCACGTGATCATTAAGATCTGGGTGGACTAGGGAGAGCCTGGTTTTGAGGACTCTCCATTAACAATTCTGCCGGGGGGAACCCCAGTGAACAAGTGGGGTCGCGTCTGGTAACTGAGCAGAATGCGAGACAAGCGGGTCTACAGGGAGCCATCTGTCACGCGTTTCATTTTCTGCTTAATTGTTTAGACTGCCCGTTCCGCTTGATCATTAGGTGCGGGTTTAAACGGAGCAGACCTGACATGCTTGATGGCATTGCGGGTCATAAACTCGTTGAATTCTGAGCTGGTGAAACATTGTCATTGCCAAGGACGTCGGGCAAGCCATGGGAAGGCTTTCAATGGTGGCAGTGGACATGCTGGATGACATGATTACGCATTCAATCCATTTGGAGTAAGCGTCCACAACTACTAAAAACATCTTTCCTCGAAAGGGGCCGGCAAAATCTACATGGATCTTGGACCACGGTTTGGAGGACCATGACCACAGATGCAGTGCATCCTCCCTTGGTGCATTGCTCAGTTGCGAGCAACTGTTGCACTGATGCACGCATGACTCCAAGTCCGAGTCAATGCCAGGCCACCAAACATGCGACCTGGCAATTGCCTTCATCATGACAATGCCTGGGTGGGTACTGTGTAGGTCGTGTATAAACGTTTACCTGCCTTTTTTTGGCAAAACCACACAATTACCCCATAAGAGACAATCCGACTGGATGGACATTTCATCGGTGATTTCATCTTGCATTTCCCTGGGAACGGCCGACCAGTTCCCATTTAGGACGCAACTCTTTACTAATGATAGCACAGGATCCTGGCTGGTCCAGGTCCTGATCTGGCGAGCTGTGACGGGTGACCCCTCGCTCTCAAAAGCATCCATGACCAGTAGCAAGTCTGCGAACTGCGCCATTTCAACCCCAGTGGTGGATAATGGTAGCCGGCTGAGAGCATCGGCACAGTTTTCAGTGCCTGGTCTGTGACGGATAACATAGTCATAAGCGGATAATGTTAGTGCCTATCTTTGGATGTGGGACGAAGTATTGGTATTTATACCTTTGCTCTCTAAAAACAGCGAAATGAGCGGCTTGTGGTCAGTTTCAAGCTTAAACCGAAGTCCAAATAGATATTGGTGCATTTTCTTAACCCCATATACACATGCAACGCCTCTTTTTCGACCAGACTAGTGGCCCTCTCAGCCTTAGACAGACTTCTACATGCTTATGCAACCGGTTGGAGGTTGCCCGATACATTGGTTTGCAGTAACACACAGCCGACCCCATACGATGAGGCGTCACAAACTAACACTAAACATTTACATGGGTCATGGTGTACAAGTAACTTATTTGAACATAGCAGGTTCCTGGCCTTCTCAAAGGTTGTGTCTTGAGATTTGCCCCAAACCCAGTCGTCACCTTTACGTAGCAACATGTGCAAAGGCTCTAACAACATGCTCAACCCGGGTAGAAAGTTACCGAAATAGTTGAGGAGTCCCAGGAACGAATGCAGCTCCATCACATTTTGTGGTCTGGGTGCATTCTTGATGGCCTCTGTCTTTGAGTCCGTGGGCCTGATGCCGTCTGCTGCAATCTTTTTCCTCAAAAATTCAACTTCTGGAAAACACACTTGGAGCGTTTCAGCCTGAGTTCCACTCTGTCTAGGCGGTTTAGAACCTCTTCCAGGTTGTGTAGATGTTCGATGGTGTCACGACCAGTGATCAGGATGTTGTCTTGAAACACAACTGTTGTGTATGCATGCCTGTTTACTATGTGATGTCCGTAACACTGTTATGCAACACTGAATGTACCCTTACATTGTACACACCTTGCCTGTACACCAGAGAGTGCTGCTGCTGGAGACCTAAGGGTTGCCTGCACACGGCTGGTAACCCAGTATAAAAGGGAACTCACAGCTTGTTGTGGTCACTCAGGAGCTGCAAATAAAGGACTACAGATCTACACAGTTTAAGTATCATAACCTGCCTTGTGGAGTCATTACTAAAGGTGCCTACATACACAATAATTGGTGACGGGAATACGAGGTCACAAACTACATGCTCAACATGTCTAACCTCAGCAACTTTCAGCAATTTACGGAGGGGGAAGATTGGTATACTTTTGTGGAAAGATTGGAACACTTCTTCATAGCCAACGACCTGGACAGGGACACACCGGCCACACTACCGAACAACGCAGGGCCATCCTGCTTAGCAGTTGTGGGCCCACCATCTACGATCTCGTCAGGGACTTACTAGCCCCGGAAAAGACAACCACCAAGAGCTATGAGCAACTTGTAACAATCATACAGGAACAACTAAAACCGAAAGAAAGCATCCTCACAGCCAGGCACCGGTTCTACACTTACCGGCGACCTGAGAGCTAAGAAATTGTCAAGTATGCTGCACACTTAAGAAGACTAGCTGCACCTTGTGATTTTGGCGACCACCTTAATGAAGCACTAAGGGACATATTTGTCATCGGAATCGGCCACGAAGGCCTCCTACACAAATTGCTCTTGGCTGACATCACAGTCACCCTGCAGAAAGCAATTGAAGTGAGCCAGGCCTACATGGTTTCGGCCAGCAACTCCAGGCGAATACTGACCCAGGACTCTAAACCGGCGAGCACAGTGCACCGCATGGATACTTCTAAAGGCAGAAATGCTGCCCCGAGTCCTGCAACCCTGAGTCCGCCACATGGGGCAAACCAGATGGCCCCATGCTGGCGCTGTGGAGGAAACCACAGGGCCTACCAGTGCCGCTACAAAGACTATGCATGCAAAGGCTGCAAAGAGAAAGGGCACCTTCAGAGAATGTGCAGAAAAGGCTTTACTCACCGCGTCTCTGATGAGTTGGCTGATCACCGGGGCTCCGACACAGAGGAAGGTGAAGTTGTTCAACCCTGGAAGAAGAGTATGGAACTCATACCTGCTCCACCGAAAGTTCTCCATGGGCGATGAAAGTAGACATCGACGGGGTCCCAGTTTCTATGGAGAGCGACACAGGGGCGAGCCAGCCTGTGATAAGCCAAGCAACCTTTGAAGAACTTTGGATGAATCCCGCCAATCGACCACAATGGCAGCCTGTCCAAGCAAAGCTGCTCCCAGGCCTCCGGGCTCCGGCAATCGACCTCGAACATGGATCCATCGCAGCATCCGGAGGTTCCACTGTCCAGCTCAACTGCCCACAGCACCCCAGCAAAATCTCCGAGACCGAGGATCCAAACTCCACTTTCCGGACTGGGGCAGCACTCCGAGAGATGAACGGCATTGAAAGAAATGGATTCCCGATATCCAGGGTCGAACCTGTGGAAGAAAGGAGCACCACAGCCCACCTGCAGCAAGACCAGAAAATGGCTGCAGCACCACAAGCAGCAGAACCTGTAATAAAAATGGCCTCTGCCATGCCACGAGTGAACATGGAGGAGCATCATGTGACATCAAGCGGCCAATCAGATTTGAAGGCTCCCTTAAAGGAGACCGGTAACCAAAAAAATTTAAAGTGGAAGTTTCAACTATTTGAGTACACAGACTTTAAAGCTAAAGATGCAATTAAAGGGTGCAAGTATGAAAATGTATGCAATGTAACCATGAATTGTGCTGCTGGTTTAACTAATGTGACTAATGATATGAATGCAGGTGTCAGTAAGGTTAAGAACAAGTTTATTATGCTTAACAGTAATGATAGAGATTGTGAAATGCCTAATGTAACATGTCTATTGGAACCAGGACATCCAAAAGTGATGCAAATGCTAAAATGTATAATGCAGGCTCGACTATGTGTGATTAGAGCCAAGGTGTCATGTATACCGGTTGGACACTGCCAAAGGACATTGGGTCCTACACGGACCATGCTGATGCCAATGGAATCCCCCTGTGGGAGACCCCCAGGTCCAGCAGGCTACCTGACCATGTAGCCTGGACCTTTGGAACGAATGTGATGCCCCTTGCAGGGCACACACACAGGCAGTGGGAGCAGACCCACTACAGGGACAATGGTCAATGGGCAGCCCAGCCACCACCAATGGCAACCTGCACCAGACCAGCCCTACAGCCCCTGGCCACCAGGGCCAACACCAGGAGCATGAGGCCAATACTCTCCAGCTTCCCTGGCAAACCCTGGGATGACCTGACCCTCATCCCAATTGGAGTCCACCCAGTCTTGTGGCCCTGCCCACCACCCCACAACAACAGTGGACAAGGAGCCCACCCAGTCTTGTGGCCCTGCCCACAACTACCCACATCACAGTGTATACACACCATCCACTGCTGCCGTGGCTAGCCCCCCCCCCCGAGGGATCCTACAACAGTGCCACCCACATGGTCTGTGTGTAAGAGAGGGGAAATGTACGAGGCCAGCCTCAAGCACAGGGGTCACACCTGGCAACCACACAACCCTCACCACAACCTCCCATAGCCCACCACTGATCACCTCCCCTGGGCATGACAAGAAGGATATGAAAAATGCTTAGGGGGGAGTGTTGTTGTGTATGCATGCCTATTTACTGTGTGATGTCTGTAACACTGTTATGCAACACTGAATGTATCCTTACACTGTACACACCTTGCCTGTACACCAGAGGGTGCTGCTGCTGGAGACCTAAGGGTTGCCTGCACATGGCAGGTAACCCAGTATAAAAGGGAACTCAGCTTGTTGTGGTCACTCAGGAGCTGCAAATAAAGGACTACAGGTCTGCACAGTTTAAGTATCATACCCTGCCTCGTGGAGTCATTACTAAAGGTGCCTACATACACAATAACAACGGTGCACGGAACACATTTCAGCAAACTCTCCATGTTTCTCTGGAAAATGGCTGCAGCCAAGTCAATCCCGAAAGGGCACCTATGGTATATAAACAGCCCTTTGTGTGTGTTGATGCACGTCAGTCTTTTTGAAGATTCAGCCAGTTCCTGTGTCATGTAGGCGGAGGTTAGATTCAACTTGGTGAACGACTTCCCCACCCCCCACCCCGCTAACGTTGCGAACAAGTCATGCGCCTTGAGCAGCGGGTACTGGTCCTGTCGTGAGACTCGGTTAATCGTTACCTTGTAGTCGTCGCAGATTCTGACTGTGCCATCGCTTTTCAACACCGGAACAATTGGACTGGCCCACTTGTTGAACTCGACTGGCGATATGATTCCTTCGCATTGGAGTCTGTCTAGTTCGATCTCAACCTTCTCCATCATGTGTGGAACCGCCTGAGCCTTGTGATGGATGGGCCGTGCATCGGGGCATAGATAGATCTGTACCTTGGTGCCTGTGAAGTTGCCGATGCCTGGTTCGCATAGCGAGGGAAACTTGCTCAGCACTTGAGGTGTCATCCACTGAAGATAGTGCTTTGATGTAGTTCCAATTCCATCTAATCTTTTCTAGCCAGCTTCTGCCGAACAGTGTTGGCCCATTGCCTGGAACAATCCACAATGATAGGTCATGCACAGCTCCATCATACGATACCTTCACTGCCACACTTCCAATGACTGGTATGAGCTCTTTGGTGTAGGTACGCAGCTTTGCATTAATCGGGCTCAGTATGGTCCTTTGTGCTTTATTACCCCACAGTTTCTCTCAAGCCTTCTGGCTCATTATTGACTGACTCGCACCCGTGTTCAACTCCATGGATACTGGAACTCCATTTAATTTGACTTTCAGCATTATAAGAGGGCTCTTGATGGTGAAGGTATGTACCCCATACACTTCTTCCTCGGGTTGAGTTGCCTGTGCTGTGTGATCCGTGCTGGATCAATCATCCTCTGCCACATGGTATGTCGCAGCACGTTTGCTCATTCGCTGGAGGTGCCCCATTGTTGCGCAGCCTTTGCACACGTGCTTGAATCAACATTGATGGGCCTGATGACTACCCCCGCAACGCTAAGATGGTGCTAATGGATTCACATTCACCCCCAATGGCGGACTCTGAGTCATCACAGGTCTTGCAGCCGCAAACGTTTAGGCCCTGCCATATGCAGTTCGGCCTGCTAGCGACATAATTTTACGCACAGTACTTGCCGGTGAGCTTCGATGTTGAGAAGATATCTGTTTGGTGTTATCGTCTGTGGCCATGCATGCCTGAGCGATCGCAATGGCCCTGCTCAGGTCTAGAGTTTTGGCAGCGAGCAGCTTTCGAAGAATGACCTCATGGCTGATGCCCAGCATGAAAAAATCCCGCAGTATTTGCCCCAATGCAGCTGCAAAATCGCAAGGTCCTGCGAGGCGTCTCAGGTCGGCGACATAATCCGCCACGTCCTGGCCCCGGAGCAATGGTGCATGTAAAAACGATATCTGGCCATGAGGATACTCTCCTTCGGCTTGAGGCGGTCCCGAACCAGTGTGCACAACTCTCTATATTCCTTCTCCATTGGTTTTGTCAGTCCGAGCAGATTCTTGATGAGGCCGTATATTTTAGGCCCACAGACGGTGAGGAGGAGCGACCTGCGCTTGGCCACGTTAGTGTCTCCTTCCAGCTCGTTGGCCATGAAATACTGGTCAAGACGCTCGATGAAGGCTTCCCAATCATCACCCTCTACAAATCGCTCTAATATTCCAACGGCAGCCATGGTTGCGTGAAGGTTCGTATTCTGTTACTCGTCGCCAATTGTTGTGTATAGAAGAACTCCATGAGGCTGAGTACTGAGAGCTAAACTTAGTGTGACATTAGTCTTCTTTATAACAACTCCAGAGTGCTTAAACATGGCAGCCAACCTTTTATACTGGCCCTGCACGTGTGTGCAGGTGACCATTAGGACTCCAACAGCAACGCCCTTTGGTGGCAAGTATTACATAGTTATAATGTCCTGGTCTGAGGAGCCAGCGCCACTCCCCTGGGTCAGCACCTCACTTCCCCCACCAAGCTGCTGGAGCACAGGTCGGTGGGGTATGGTGGTACAGTTAGGTCCCCGGGAGACCTAGCCGCAATGGCAGCAGTCAGATTTCGCGTAGCCTCCAGCTGAGACTGTATGACAGTAGCCACACGCTGGAAGCCATCAGAGACAAAAGCAGCCAGATCATCCGTGCCCTGTTGCCCAGAGTGCTTGAGAGTATTCTGAGCTTCCAGGACAGCAGCCATCCTGTGCAAAGAAAGGTCAAGACGAACTCAAGACACAGCTGCAGAACCTGCCCTTTAAGAAGGCCAGGGAGCAGCTGCATCGTGAGCTTGATGGTTTGCATGAAATGGAGAAGGGGGAATTTCGCAGTGCAAACACCACTCTGCAGCCACACCGCTGAAAACAGCCATCACCACTCCGCTCTGTTTCGGGCCCGAAAAAGGGCAATTTCTATCTTATTAACACCGTATGCAAATCGGCGGTAACTGTCAAATGCAGTCCGTGCACCCCGTTTCGGGCGGGGGGCAATTTCGGCCCCTATATAGAATACAAAAGCAAGGAAGTTATGATGAACCTATATAAAACACTGGTTTGGCCTCAACTGGAGTATTGTGTACAATTCTGGGCACTGCACTTTAGGAAGGATGTGAAGGCCTTAGAGAGGGTGCAGAAAAGATTTACGAAAATGATTCCAGGGATAAGGGACTTCAGTTGCGTGGATAGACTGGAGAAGCTGGGGTTGTTATCCTTAGAGCAGAAAAGTTTGAGAGGAGATTAGATAGAGGTGTAAAAACAGATAGCAAAGGTTTCTATAGGCATTTAAAAGGAAAAGGGTGGATAAAGTAAATGTTGGTCCCTTAGAGGACGAGACCGGGGAATTAGTAATGGGGAACATGGAGATGGCAGAAATTCTGAACAAATATTTTGTATCAGTTTTTACAGTAAAGGACATTAACAATATTCCGACAGTGGATAGTCTAGGGGCTATAGGGGGGTGGAACTTAGCACAATCACAATCACTAAGGAGGTGGTACTCAGTAAGATAATGGAACTAAAGGCAGATAAATCCCCTGAACCTGATGGCTTGCATCCTAGAGTCTTAAGAGAAGTAGTGGCATTGGTTGTAACTTACCAAAATTCCCTGGATTCTGGGGAGGTCCCAGCAGATTGGAAAACTGCAAATATAACGCCCCTATTTAAAAAAGGAGGTAGACAAAAAGCAGGAAACTATAGACCAGTTCGCCTAACATCTATGGTTGGGAAAATGTTGGAGTCCATTATTAAAGAAGCAGTAGCAGGACATTTGGAAAAGCAAAATTTGGTCAGGCAGAGTCAGCATGGATTTATGAAGGGGAAGTCATGTTTGACAAATTTGCTGGAGTTCTTTGAGGATGTAACGAACAGGGTGGATAAAGTGGATGTGGTGTATTTGGATTTCCAGAAGGCATTTGACAAGGTGCCACATAAAAGGTTACTGCACAAGATAAAAGTTCACGGGGTTGGAGGTAATATATTAGCATGGATAGAGGATTGGCTAACTAACAGAGAACAGAGAGTCACGATAAATGGTTCATTCTCTTGTTGGCAACCAGTAATTAGTGGGGTGCCACAGGGATCAGTGCTGGGACCCCAACTATTTACAATCTGTAGTAACGACTTGGAAGAAGGGACTGAGTGTAATGTAGCCAAGTTTGCTGACGATACAAAGATGGGAGGAAAAGCAATGTGTGAGGAGGACACAAAAAATTCTGCAAAAGGACATAGACAGGCTAAGTGAGTGGGCAAAAATTTGGCAGATGGAGTATAATGTTGGAAAGCTTGAGGTCATGCGCTTTGACAGAAAAAAAATCAAAGAGTAAGTTATTATTTAAATAGAGAAAGATTGCAAAGTGCTGCAGTACAGCAGGACCTCGGGGTACTTGTGCATGAAACACAAAAGGATAGTATGCAGGTACAGCAAGTGATCAGGAACGTCAATGGTATCTTGGCCTTTATTGCAAAGGGGATGGAGTATAAAAATAGGGAATTCTTACTACAGCTATGTAAGGTACTTAGTGAGGCCACACCTGGAATACTGCGTGCAGTTTTGGTTTCCATATTTACAAAAGGATATACTTGCTTTGGAGGCAGTTCAGAGAAGGTTCACTAGGTTGATTCCGGGGATGAAGAGGTTGACTTAAGAGGAAAGGTTGAGTAGGTTGGGCCTCTACTCATTGGAATTCAGAAGAATGAGAGGTGATCTTATCGAAACGTATAAGATTATGAGGGGGCTTGACAAGGTGGATGCAGAGAGGATGTTTCCACTGATGGGGGAAGACTAGAACTAGAGGGCATGATCTTAGAATAAGGGGCCGCCCATTTAAAACAGAGATGAGGAGAAATTTCTTCTCTCAGAGGAATGTAAATCTGTGGAATTCGCTGCTTCAGAGAGCTGTGGAAACTGGGACATTGAATAAAGTTAAGACAGAAATAGGCAGTTTCTTAAACGATAAAGGGATAAGGGGTTATGGGGAGCGGGCGGGGAAGTGGAGCTGAGTCCATGATCAGATCAGCCACGATCTTATTGAATGGTGGAGCAGGCTCAAGGGGCCGTATGGTCTACTCCTGCTCCTATTTCTTATATTCTTATGTTGTTATAAAATGGGGGAAAGGGTGAACAGGACTGAGTACAGAAAAGAACAAGAGTGGCTAAACTTTGGACAAGTCAGAAATTATGGAGGTAGGTGAGTCAGAGCGAGAGAGAGGGCAGTGGAGAAAAATAAGCTTGGATAAAGGTTTTCAGCAGTGCAGGAGTTGAGGTGGGAGTGTTGTAGAGATGGAGGCAAGAAGTTGTGGTGATGGGCAGTGTTATGTATTTAACCCTTTGCAACCTGTATCACACCATCTCCACAGGGCCTACCTGTTGGAGTCTAAAGGAATTCCAGCATCCCTTGGGAGCACTGTATATAAGTAGGCCACCCATGCAGTACCTGCACTCTGGAGTCTAATTAAAGGAGCTAAGGTCACACTTACTCATTGCTCACAGTACTCAGTTTCATCCTTTATTATGAGCTTATCAGGCAGGATGTGGTGTTTGGAGCTCAGCTCTGGATCAAACAGAGGTCAAGGTCTCGTACTGTCTGCTTCAGCCTGAATGAGTGGCTAGGGAGGAGGATGGAGTCAGTGACACGGAGCAGAGTTTATGGTGGGGGCCAACAACGATAAAATGTATTGCTACTTCTGGACTATCACAGACACAACATGCATAGGTTTTGGTTCACAGGAGAGTTGGGGCTTGATTTTAACATCAGGCATCAAACAGGCGGGCATGTACGATCCCAGAGGCACCCTGGTTCCAAATGATGCGAGGTTGACCTGTATTGGGGGCAGTGATTTAACTTCAGCACAAGCAAGACTTAATACATTACAGTATTCGAGCAGCAGTTTACAGAGTATCATTGAGACTTATATTACCACTTATACTCTGGGTAGAAGCCGCAACCATGTGTAAGCTGCACGCTGTCTCTCCAGCATCGCTCCCTCTCTCCGTCACCTGGGTGTCTCTTTAATTCGTCCTGAAATCTCTTACTATTGAAATCTTCTACACTTTGTGGCTGTTAAGACCCCCTTCTTATACCCTTACACTCATTCAAAACCTACGGAGTCCTCCTGAACCAATCACTGGCTGACACCCAAACCTGCAATCCAATCATAAAAATGTCATGATCATAGTACCATGGCTTATACAGGGTTTTGGTCAGATGGCATTCTTACATCATCTGTTTTTGGCCTCCAAGACTCATATCTGGGGTAGTTATGGCAGAACAAAATAAATATGTCTCCATAGGTTGAGATACAGTCTTTGCTATTGGCCCTGGTTTTTATAATTCACTGCGGATGTTATAACATAAGAACATAAGAAATAGGAGCAGGAGTAGGCCATTTGGCCCCTCGAGCCTGCTCCGCCATTCAATAAGATCACGGCTGATCTGATCATGGACTCAGCTCCACTTCCCTGCCCACACCCCAAAACCCTTTACTCCCTTATCGTTCAAAAATCTGCCCATCTCTGCCTTAAATATATTCAATGACCCAGCCTCCACAGCTCTCTAAGGCAGATAATTCCATAGATTTACAACCCTCTGAGAGAAGAAATTTCTCCTCATCTCAGTTTTAAATGGGCGGCCCTTTATTCTAAGAATTTCCCCTATGAGCGGAAATACCCTCTCTGCATCCACCTTGTCGAGCCCCCTCATATCCTTATAAGTTTCAATAAGATCACCTCTCATTCTTCTGAACTCCAATGTGTATAGGCCCAACCTACTCAACCTATCTTCATAAGTTAACCTCCTCACCCCAGTGAACCTTCTCTGAACAGCCTCCAATGCAAGTATATCCTTCCTTAAATAAGGAGACCAAAACTGTACGCAGTACTGCAGGTGTGGCCTCACCAATACCCAGTACAGTTGTAGCAGGACTTTTATACTCAATCCAACTTGCAATAAAGGCCAACATTCCATTTGCCTTCCTAATAACATTCCGAAACAGTGACAACTACAGCTAACATTGGTTCACAGGCTAACTGCAGTATATTCGACCATGGCAATCTGTTTCTCACCCCACGTTGTCTGGTTACATAGAAACATAGAAAATAGATGCAGGAGTAGGCCATTCGGCCCTTCGAGCCTGCACCACCATTCAATGAGTTCATGGCTGAACATGCAACTTCAGTACCCCATTCCTGCTTTCTCGCCATACCCCTTGATACCCCGAGTAGTAAGGACTACATCTGACTCCTTTTTGAATATATTTAGTGAATTGGCCTCAACAACTTTCTGTGGTAGAGAATTCCACAGGTTCACCACTCTCTGGGTGAAGAAGTTTCTCCTCATCTCGGTCCTAAATGGCTTACCCCTTATCCTTGGACTGTGACCCCTGGTTCCGGACTTCCCCAACATTGGGAACATTCTTCCTGCATCTAACCTGTCTAAACCAGTCAGAATTTTAAACGTTTCTATGAGATCCCCTCTCATTCTTCTGAACTCCAGTGAATACAAGCCCAGTTGATCCAGTCTTTCTTGATATGTCAGTCCCGCCATCCTGGGAATCAGTCTGGTGAACCTTCGCTGCACTCCCTCAATAGTAAGAATGTCCTTCCTCAAGTTAGGAGACCAAAACTGTACACAATACTCCAGGTGTGGCCTCACCAAAGCCCTGTACAACTATAGTAACACCTCCCTGCCCCTGTACTCAAATCCCCTTGATATGAAGGCCAACATGCCATTTGCTTTCTTAACCGCCCCCTGCACCTGCATGCCAACCTTCAATGACTGATGTACCATGACACCCAGGTCTCGTTGCACCTCCCCTTTTCCTAATCTGTCACCATTCAGATAATAGTCTGTCTCTCTGTTTTTACCACCAAAGTGGATACCCTCACATTTATCCACATTATACTTCATCTGCCATGCATTTGCCCACTCACCTAACCTATCCAAGTCACACTGCAGCCTCATAACATCCTCCTCGCAGCTCACACTGCCACCTAACTTAGTTTCATCCGCAAATTTGGAGATACTACATTTAATCCCCTTGTCTAAATCATTAATGTACAGTGTAAACAGCTGGGGCCCCAGCACAGAACCTTGCGGTACCCCACTAGTCACTGCCTGCCATTCTGAAAAGTATCCATTTACTCCTACTCTTTGCTTCCTGTCTACCAACCAGTTCTCAATCCACGTCAGCACACTACCCCCAATCCCATGTGCTTTAACTTTGCACATTAATCTCTTGTGTGGGACCTTGTCGAAAGCCTTCTGAAAGTCCAAATACACCACATCAACTGGTTCTCCCTTGTCCACTTTACTGGAAACATTCTCAAAAAATTCCAGAAGATTTGTCAAGCATGATTTCCCTTTCACAAAACCATGCTGACTTGGACCTATCATGTCGCCTCTTTCCAAATGCGCTGCTATGACATCCTTAATAATTGATTCCATCATTTTACCCACTACCGATGCCAGGCTGACCGGTCTATAATTCCCTGCTTTCTCTCTCCCTCCTTTTTTAAAAAGTGGGGTTACATTGGCTACCCTCCACTCGATAGGAACTGATCCAGAGTCAATGGAATGTTGGAAAATGACTGTCAATGCATCCGCTATTTCCAAGGCCACCTCCTTAAGTACTCTGGGATGCAGTCCATCAGCCCCTGGGGATTTATCGGCCTTCAATCCCATCAATTTCCCCAACACAATTTCCAGACAAATAAGGATTTCCCTCAGTTCCTCCTTCCTACTAGACCCTCTGACCCCTTTTATATCCGGAAGGTTGTTTGTGTCCTCCTTAGTGAATACCGAACCAAAGTACTTGTTCAATTGGTCTGCCATTTCTTTGTTCCCCGGTATAACTTCCCCTGATTCTGACTGCAGGGGACCTACGTTTGTCTTTACTAACCTTTTTCTCTTTACATATCTATCGAAACTTTTGCAGTCCGTCTTAATGTTCCCTGCAAGCTTCCTCTCGTACTCTATTTTCCCTGCCCTAATCAAACCCTTTGTCCTCCTATGCTGAGTTCTAAATTTCTCCCAGTCCCTGGGTTCGCTGCTATTTCTGGCCAATTTGTATGCCACTTCCTTGGCTTTAATACTATCCCTGATTTCCCTTGATAGCCACGGTTGAGCCACCTTCCCTTTTTTATTTTTACGCCAGACAGGGATGTACAATTGTTGTAGTTCATCCATGCGGTCTATAAATGTCTGCCATTGCCCATCCACTGTCAACCCCTTATGTATCATTCGCCAATCTATCCTAGCCAATTCACGCCTCATACCTTCAACGTTACCCTTCTTTAAGTTCTGGTTACCCTTTTTTAAGTTCTCATTACTCACAGACTTTTAAGCATAAGAAAAAGGGTTACATGTTATTCAATAATTCAGGTTATCATTGCATACAGTTGATGATTACAGACTTTAATATTCAATCCTTACACACAATTATAAATCAATTACTGATGATTATAAGATATTAATGGTTATAAGATAGTAAAGAAAGTATTCTAAAAACCACCTAACATGTAATTGATAACAATCTTACGGACCCTGCATCTTATCTCAGCCTCTGGAATTCCATTATTTTTCTCAGACTGACTGTTGCTTTGCTAACAAGGCTTGTTGGATCTGCAATTTTAATACTTGGTCAAGCAGGCCTCTTCCATTTTAAAATCTAACCGGGTCCACCCCCGGCTTATTGCATTAGTTTAAAAGCATAATTATTCAAGAATCAGCATGCATTGATTAACAGTTCCATAATACAAACTTAAACCAACAACCTATAATGCTTATTTCATTTTATTCATGTTAGCGAATGGGAATCTGAAATGGAGATTTTCCAGGATTCCTACAATGTAGGTGTTATGCTTGCCACTTCCTGCTGGCAGCTGGCCCAAGCCATAAATATATACGCTTAATTGTAAAACTAATTTATATTAGTCTTAACCTGAAACTGACGTGCATGGCAGCCTGGTGATAATGGGTAGGATTTTTACAAGCTTTTTTGTAAAGCATTTTCAGATGCAGTAATACAGATTTTGTAAAAAGCTGATCTGTTAAAGATTAAATAAAGCTACGAATGAGGTTTATAAACAAACTGTCAATCTTTATTGGTTTACGTTTGAAATAATTAGCAAATCATGATTTCTTACCAAATCTCATGATTTTTAAGAGTTTGTCTCATGAATCATGCTCTCTAATGCTCTCCTGACTAACCTCCCATCTTTCACCCTCCATAAACCTCAGCTTATCCAAATCACTGCTGCTTGTATCCGAACTCGCACCCTGGGAAGGGTGAAGACAGAGCCAGCATGCATGATGTACACACAGAGAGTTGTGTGCGGGTTGTCCTGCTATCCTTGTGCAGAAGGATGAGAGAGTGGCCAAGTATCCCATCAAACACTTCCGGGGCAGGTACAGCACGGGTTAGATACAGAGTTAATCTCCCTCTACACTGTCCCATCAAACACTCCCAAGGCAGATACAGCATGGGTTAGATACAGAGTAAAGCTCCCTCTATCTACACTGTCCCATCAAACACTCCCAAGGCAGATACAGCACGGGTTAGATACAGTGTAAAGCTCCCTCTACATTATCCCATCAAACACTCACAGGGCAGGTACATCATGGGTTAGATACAGAGTTGGGGTTGGCCATGTATGGGGGGGATATGTATGTGAGGATATATAGGGAGTGTGTGAGGAGATATTTGTGTGGAAGTGTGAATATGAGTACATGTGGGAAGTATGTGAGGTTATATGGGGAGTGTTTGAGGAGATTTTTGTGAGGGGAGACTATATGTGGGGCAAAGGATAAAGCAGGCTTTTATTTAGGAGACCTGGATGGTATGTGGTTATGTACAGGAGACAGCTCCATGCAGTCTCCCTGAGCCACACTTTTGGTCAGTGCTGAAATGAACTGTGGTACTGTGGAATTTCAAGTTGATTAAGATTGATAAAGAGAAGCCCGTGTTAGTGCTGTTCCCACCCTATGATTGACATTAAAACACAGGGCAACCACAATAGGCTGGATAATGCAGCACTGTGTCTTCAGATGACTAATGTTAGCAAGCACAGAAGGTCAGTGTAACAGCACTTGACGTTCCATACACTGTATCGAGAATTTGCATCAGGCTCATCTTTGCTCCATCTCTACTTGGCTTTTAGTCAGCAACAGTGTGTGAGGAGCAAATGTTTGATGGGGACAATGTAGAGGGAGCTTTACTCTGTATCTAACCCGTGCTGTACCTGCCCTGGGAGTGTTTGATGGGGCAGTGTAGAGGGAGCTTTAATCTGTATCTAACCGGTGCTGTGCCTACCCTGGGAGTGTTGATGGGACAGTGTAGAGGGAGCTTTACTCTGTATCTAACCCGTGCTGTACCTGCCCTGGGAATGTTTGATCGGACCGTGTAGAGGGAGCTTTATTCTGTATCTAACCCGTGCTGTACCTGCCCTGGGAGTGTTTGATGGGACAGTGTAAAGGGAGCTTTACTCTGTATCTAACCTGTGCTGTACCTGCCCTGGGAGTGTTTGATGCGATAATGTAGTGGGGGCTTTACTCTGTATCTAACCCATGCTGTACTTGCCCTGGGAGTGTTTGATGGGACAGTGGAGAGGGTGCTTTACTCTGTATCTAACCCATGCTGTACCTGCCCTGGGAGTGTTTGATGGGACAGTGCAGAGGGAACTTTATTCTGTATCTAACCCGTGCTGTACTAGCCCTGGGAGTGTTTGATGGGTCAGTGCAGAGGGAGCTTTACTCTGTATCTAACCTGTGTTGTACCTGCCCATAGAGTGTTTGATGAAACATTGTATAGGGAGCTTTACTCTGTATCTAACCCGTGCTGTACCTGCCCCGGGAGTGTTTGATGGGATACTTGGCCACTCTCTCATCCTTCTGCACAAGGATAGCAGGACAACCCGCACACAACTCTCTATGTGTACATCCTGCATGCTGGCTCTGTCTTCACCCTTCCCAGGGTGCGAATTCGGATACAAGCAGCAGTGTTTTGGATAAGCTCAGGTTTATGGAGGGTGGAAGATGGGAGGTGTTATGTATGCCTGTCAATGATGTACTGTAACACTCGACCTGAATGTACCTTCACCCTGTATATACCATGCCTGTACACCAGAGGGTGCTGCTGCTGGAGCCCTAAGGGTCACCTGTACACTGCAGGTAACCCAGTAGAAAAGGATAAAAGGGAGCTCACCTCTTGGTGTCCTCACTCTAGGAGATGCAATAAAGGACTACAGTCTGTCCAGTTCAAGTCCCATCCCCCTGCCTCGTGGAGTCATTAAGAAAGTGCTTGCATACACAACAGGAGGCTAGTCAGGAGAACATTGAAATAGTCTGGAGATAACAAAAGCATGGATGATGGCTTCAGCAGCTGGATGATTCTGGCGTTGTGAGTAGTTTTGGCAGAGGACAGCAGTACCTGATAGTACTTTATGTGGTCTAGCCAGATCTCAGGTGATGAATAGCTGAACCAGATGTCCACTATAAACATTCAAGTCTGCGTCCCTTGGACTTAATAAAGTGGAGATGAGGGCTGTACCGGGGGAATGACTGGGATGGGGGAGTGTAAGGGTTTTACTGGGAGCTAGAACAACAAAGATAGAGTTGTAGAAATGCCATTGTGAATAGAGGGAAAATGGCTAGACTGTTGGGAATTTGAACGTGCTATTGTAAATTAATTGGGGGAACAGTTTGTTCCTGGGGTGGACACAGAGGAAGTGAGGGTGGGAAGGGGAAGTGGAATGTGAGGGGAGAGAGATACAAGGAAATGATCAGAGATGGCCTTATCTGTAATTGAGACAACGGGAGTAGCGAAGTCTCTTGAGATGGTGAGGTCAAGAGCGTGGGCGTGGCCGTGGATGAGAAGTTACTCAGTGCAGAGGCTGAGAGAGGAAATCAGTGAAGATATTTTGGTGGCAAACTTGGGTAGGATTTTAAAGGAGAGATGAGTGGGGTGGAACTAGGTGAGATACTGAAAGGAGGAGAAGGTGCCAGAGGAGTAATGGGACAGACCAAGGGGTGATTTGGTGATGAGGGCCACACCGTCATCACGGCGGTTTGGGAAGGGCAGGTGTATGGCTATATGGGAAGGCTTCATTAAGGGGAAAGGTGCCCTCAGCCCTCAAATAAGTTTCCATCGAGGCTGTGATGCTGATGCAATTCTCCATAATAAGCTCATGTATGGCAAGGGCCTTGTTCACAAGTGAATTGACATTCTGGAGGGAGATTCGGAGAGGGGTGGTGATAGCTGATCCGCAGACTGAGTCCACAGGATTAGCGTCGGGGGAGTGAGTTAGACACCAGACATCTCAAAGTGCTTTACAGCCAATGAAGTACTTTTGGAGTGTAGTCACTGTTGTAATGTGAGAAACGTGTCAGCCAATTTGCACACAGCCAGCTCCCACAAACAGCATTGTGATAATGACCAAATAATCTGTATTTGTTATCTTGATTGAGGGGTAAATATTGGCCAGGCCACCGGGGATAACTCCCCTGCTCTTCTTCAAAATAGTGCCACGGAATCTTTTACGTCCACCTGAGACCTTGGTTTAACATCTAATCCGCAAGACAGTGCAGCGCTCCCTCAGCAATGCACTGGAGTGTCAGCTTAGATTTATGTGCTCAAGTCCCTGGAGTGGGACTTGAACCCACAACCTTCTGACTCATAGGCGAGAGTGCTGCCCACTGAGCCACGGCTGACACTAGAAGAAGATTGGCAGGATTAGTCCCCAGCAGGCATGCTGGGGAGGAAAGTTGGCGAGAGAGTAGATGAGATAGTTGGGGTCGCTGCTGGTAAGGAGGCAGCGATGAGTGCCTCGATGGACCTTTTGGAGAATGCTGAGAGGCACAGAGGGAAGCTGTAGGTTTATCCAGGAGGGTCAGAGACTGGTGTGGGGAGCGATTGAGCCCAGGAGCTGTTTGAGGGGCAGAGTATCAGTGGCGCACTGTTAGAGATGTTCCCATGGAAAATGGAGAGCCAAGGACTAGAAGGTGTGGCTGGCTCAGCCAGAGATGCCAAGCACCTGATCCCTGCATCTGACCCAAGCAAGTGCCATCAGCAGCCCACCCACCCAGCGGGACCTAGCTAGCCTGTCTGATGGGAGCGCCCTAGGTTCTGTGCAGGAGGGCAATGGCAGTGAAGAGGGAGGTCATCAAGGTCCAGGTCGGTGATTGGAGCGTGGGCAGGTACATCAGGAGTAGCGAGGTTGGGGTAAAGGAGCAGTGAGAAATTGTAGAGGAATGTGATTGGGACCCAAGAGAGGTGTGAGTTCGGGGCCCAGAAGAGTTGAGGGCCCAGGGGCAGCACGGGCCAGCCCACACTGCGATATGTGTGCACACTAGGCCCGTGCAGAAAAGCTGGTCTCCAGTCTTCTTGGTTAATCCTTGCCACTGGACCAAGACCAAGCTCTGTCAAGCCCGTGTGGTGGCTGGTGTGCAACGGTCATCACATGTTAAAAAAATCCACGCACAGGCATCTTCCACCCTTCAAGATGTAGTTTGGGATCTGGAATATTTGGTCCTTCATTGAAACACCTGTGAACTCATCCCTTTTCGGCGTGGAAGCAAGTCATCCTCGATTTGAGGGACTGCCTATGATGATGAGGATGATGAGGTGCTGTACAGAGCACAGGTGAGCAGGAGCAAAATAAATAGTTGGCACAAGTCATCCTGTGCAAGGAGTTACCTTTGTAAGAATTTAGGCCTGTGAGGGTGTTACATATGTAAACCTGTAAATACTTTGTTTAACCACCAGAGGGCTCATCCCCTGGAGTCCCAAGGGACCCCTCAATCCCTTGGGAGCACCTGTATTTAGGGAGGCCTCACAGGCTGGAGAGGCACTCTGGAGACCTGCAATAAAAGACTCCGGTCACACTTTACTTTGAGCTCACAGTATCTGGTCAGACACTTCATTCATACATAATAACTGGCGACGAGGTACAGATGACGAACCCCACCGCAACAATGCAGAGAACAGTGGGCATCCTGGAGAAATTTTCGGAGGGAGATGATTGGGAAACCTTTGTGGAGCGACTTGACCAATACTTCGTGGCCAACGAGCTGGAAGGAGAAGCGAACGCTGCCAAACGAAGGGCGATTCTCCGCACCAACTTATGGCCTCATGAAAAATCTGCTTGCTCCAGCGAAACCCATAGAGAAATCATATGATGATTTGTACACACTGGTCTGGGAGCATCTTAACCCGAAGGAAAGCATTCTGATGGCAAGGTACCGGTTCTACACGTACAAGAGCTCTGAAGGCCAGGAAGTGGCGAGCTATGTCGCCGAGCTAAGATGCCTTGCAGGACATTGCGAATTTGAAGGACATTTGGAGCACATGCTCAGGGACTTCTTTGTACTTGGCATTGGCCATGAAGTAATACTTCGCAAACTTTTGACTATAGAAACCCCAACCTTGACTAAAGCCATAGCGATAGCCCAGGCGTTCATCGCCACCAGTGACAATACCACGCAAATCTCTCAGCAGACAAGTGCTGCTACAAGTACTGTGATCAAAGTAATGTTGTTTTTGAATTGTAACGTACAGGGCAGGCCTCACATGCCTGCAGCTGCAAGTACGCAGATGTCTCAAATTCCACCATCAAGAATGATGAATGCTAGGCCATTATCACCTTGTTGGTGCTGCGGGGGTGATCATCGTTTCCATTTATGCCGCTTCAAAGGATATGTTTGCAAGGGCTGTGGAACAATGGGACACCTCCAATGTATGTGCAGGCGAGCTGCAAATCCTGCTAATCCTGCAAACCACCATGTTGCAGAGGAGGACAGATCCACAGTGGGTCACGACGGACCAGAGCCTCAGACCAAGGAGGCAGAGGTATATGGGGTGCACACATTTATCACAAAGTGTCCCCTGATATTGCTGAAGGTTAAATTAAATGGACTCTCGGTGTCAATGGAGCTGGACACGGGTGCGAGCCAGTCCATTATGAACAAAAAGACTTTCGATAAATTGTGGTGCAGCAAGGCCTCAAGGCCAGTCCTGACTCCCATTCGCACTAAACTGAGAATGGACACAAAGGAACTGATTCCCGTAATCAGCAGTGCTACTGTAAAGGTCTCCTATGATGGAACGGTGCATAAGTTACCACTCTGGGTGGTACCGGGCGATGGCCCCATGCTGCTCGGCAGGAGCTGGCTGGGGAAGATACGCTGGAACTGGGACAACATCCGATCACTCTCGCCCGTCGACAACACTTTGTGTGCCCAGGTCCTAAACAAGTTCCCCTCACTGTTCGAACCAGGCATCGGGAAGTTCCAAGGAGCAAAAGTGCAGATCCACCTAATTCTGGGGGCGCAACCCATCCATCACAAGGCGAGAGCAGTACTGTACATGATGAGAGAGGGTGGAGATTGAGCTAGACCAGCTGCAAAGCGAGGGCATCATTTAGCCAATCGAATTCGACAAGTGGGCCAGTCCAATTGTTCCAGTCCTTAAGGAAGACGGCACCGTCAGAATCTGTGGTGATTACAAAGTAACTATCAATCGTTTCTCCCTGCAGGATCAATACCCACTACCAAAGGCAGATGATCTTTTGCGACGCTGGCGGGAGGAAAAACGTTCACAAAGTTGGACTTGACCTCGGCCTACATGATGCAGGAGCTGGAGGGATCATCGAAGGGCCTCACCTGCATCAACATGCACAAAGGCCCCTTCATGTACAACAGATGCCCGTTTGGGATTTGATCAACCGTGGCGATATTCCAGAGAAACATGGAAAGCTTGCTGAAGTCGGTCCCGCGCACCGTGGTCTTCCAAGACGACATCTTGGATACAGGTTGGGACACAGTCGAGCATCAGAGTGCATTTTCCTGGCACCTGAAGTGGAGTTCCTGGGGAGAAGAATCGCGGCGGACGGCATCAGGCCCACCGATTCGAAGACAGAGGCAATCGAGAAGGCACCGAGACCACAGAACGTGATGGAGCTGCGGTCATTTCGAGGACTCCTGAACTACTTTGGCAACTTCTTACTGGGTCCCAGCACACTGCGTAAAGGAGACGAATGGGTATGGGGTAAAATTCAAGAAAATGCCTTTGTAAAAGCTAGAAAACTGTTATGCTCAAACAAATTGCTTGTGTTGTATGATCTATGTAAGCGTTTGGTACGAGCATGTGATGCGTTGTCATACGGTGTCGGGAGTGTATTGCAACAAGCTAATGAATCTGGGCAATTGCAACCGGTTGCTTACGCATCCAGAAGTCTGTCTAAAGCTGAGAGGACCTAAAGCATGATTGAAAAAGAAGCGTTAGCATGTCTTTATGGGGTAGAGAAAATGCATCAATATTTGTTTGGGCTCAAATTTGAATTGGAAACTGACCATAAGCCACTTATATCCCTATTTTCAGAAAGTAAGGGGATAAATATGAATGC
Source organism: Pristiophorus japonicus (assembly GCF_044704955.1). NCBI lineage: Eukaryota > Metazoa > Chordata > Chondrichthyes > Pristiophoridae > Pristiophorus > Pristiophorus japonicus. The sequence continues at coordinate 207,319 of NW_027252406.1, read as the reverse complement.
ATCGGCCCACATCCAGAGATGGGCGCTCACGTTGTCCGCATACAACTACGCCATCTGCCACAAGCCAGACACACAAAACTGTGCCGATGCTCTCAGTAGGCTGCCATTGCCCACCACAGGGGTGGAAATGGCGCAGCCTGCAGATTTAGTCATGGTAATGGAAGCATTCGAGAGTGAGCAACCACCTGTTACCGCCCGACAGATTAGAACCTGGATGAGCCAGGACTTGCTTAGTAAAAAACTGCCTTTAGTAAAAAACTGTGTGCTTCACGGGAGCTGGTCCAGTGTCCCATTAGAAATGCAGAAAGAAATAAAGCCATTCCAGCGACGCAAAGATGAAATGTCTGTACAGGCAGACTGCCTTCTTTGGGGTAATCGGATAGTGGTACTTTTATTAATGATCTCCACAGTACCCACCCAGGCATTGTAATGATGAAAGTGATAGCCAGATCCCACTTGTGGTGGCCCAGTATCAATGCGGACTTAAGAGTCCTGCGTGCACAAATATAACACATGTTCACAGTTAAGTAATGCACCCAGGGAGACGCCACTAAGTTTATGGTCTTGGCCTGCAATAAAGGATTACAGTCACACTTTAATTTGAGCTCATAGTATCTGGTCAGACTCTTCATTTATACATAATAGAGGGTATTTAGAGGGATTAGGCATTGCAAGAGTTAAATGACCCTAAGCTGTTGCTCTAACCCACAGCCTTGGACCTCCAGGCAGGTGCAGGATCACAAATGGCCTAGTTTTTGCAAAAGCTAATAGTTATTGCTAAAATAGAGATAACGTACAGGGTGAGACTGCGTGATATCTCTTATCTCTTTTATGTCTGCGGGAATGCACTGAGAACTCTTGAATGTTAAATATAATCAAATATAATCCCCTTTACTATTTTTCAGTATTAAGCTTTGCTAGATTGCAATTTAATATAAAGGTTGCTCGACTATAGTTCTATTACTTTAGTTTTATTTCTCCTCTGTTAGAATTGGGGAAAAGCATGTTAAATCTAGGGTTCAAATCTTGTCGTCTTCAAGGTTCATGGGTTGAGCAATCAACTGTGAAAACAGAAAAAGCTTGTGCTAAGGCGAAAAGCAGATAAGAGCCTGTGTCTGAATACAGAACTTGTGCCTATGATTGGATGGATTTTTCTGCAGTTCTGGTTTTTGGGGTATAACCTAGGTGGTGGATCATTCTCAGTGTAGATGGGCCAAGGAGGACATCAGAGAGGTGTATGGGAACACCGCCACCTCCACATTCCTCTCCAAGTCACACACCATCCTGACTTTGAAGTATATCGCCGTTCCTTCATTGTCGCTGGGTCAAAATTCTGAAACTCCCTCCCTAACAGCACTATGGGAGTTCCTTCACCACACGGACTGCAGCGGTTCAAGAAGGCGACTCACCATCATCTTCTCAGGGGCAATTAGGGATGGGCAATAAATGTTGGCCTTGCCAGCGACACCCACATCACATCGTAAATTCTTCCCCAACTCCAAAAATATAGAAACATAGAAAGTAGGTGCAGGAGTAGGCCATTTGGCCCTTCGAGCCTGCACCATCATGGCTGATCAGTACCCCATTCCTGCTTTCTCTCCATACCCCTTGATCCCTTTAGCTGTAAGGGCCACATCTAACTCCCTTTTGAATATATCCAACGAACTGGCCTCAACAACTTTCTGTGGTAGAAAATTCCATCGATTCACAATTCTTGAGTGAAGAAGTTTCTCCTCATCTCGGTCCTAAATGGCTTACCTGTTATCCTTAGATTGTGACTCTTAGTTCTGGACTTCCCCAACATCGGGAACATTCTTCCTGTATCTAACCTGTCTAATCCTTTCAGAATTTTATATGTTTCTATGAGATCCCCTCTCATTCTTCTAAATTGCAGTGAATATAAGCCTAGTCGATACAGTCTTTCTTCGTATGTCAGTCCTGCCATCCCGGGAATCAGTCTGGTGAACCTTCGCTGCACTCCCTCAATAGCAAGAATGTCCTTCCTCAGATTAGGAGACCAAAACTGAATATAATATTCAAGGTATGGTCTCACCAAGGCCCTGTACAACTGCAGTAAGACCTCCCTGCTCCTACACTCAAATCCCCTCGCAATGAAGGCCAGCATGCCATTTGCTTTCTTTACTGCCTGCTGTACCTGCATGCCTATCTTCAATGACTGATGAACCATAACACCCAGATCTCATTGCACCTCCCCTTTTACTAATCTGTCACTATTCAGATACTAATCTGCCTTCCTGTTTTTGCCACCAAAGTGGATAACCTCACATTTATCCACATTATACTGCATCTGCCATGCATTTGCCCACTTTCCTAACCTGTTCAAGTCCCCCTGCAGCCTCCTAGCTTCCTCCTTGCAGCTCGCACTGCCACCCAGCTTAGTGTCATTAGTGTCTTAACACCATTTCCTGAGCTATAAGGATTTCCCTCAGTTCCCCCTTCTCGCTGGACCCTCGATTCACTAGTATTTTCGGGAGGTTATTCGTGTCTTCCTTAGTGAAGACAGAACCAAGGTATTTGTTCAATTGGTCTGCCATTTCTTTGTTCCCCATTATGAATTCCCCTGATTCTGACCGCAAGGGACCTACATTAGTCTTCACTAATCTTTTTCTCTTCACATATCTGTAGAAGCTTTTGCAGTCAATTTTTATGTTCCCTGCAAGCTTACTCTCATACTCCATTTTCCCCCTCCTAATTAAACCCTTAGTCCTCCTCTGCTGAAGTCTAAATTTCTCCCAGTCCTCAGGTTTGCTGCTTTTTCTAGCCAATTTATATTCCTTGGATTTAACACTTTCCTTAATTTCCCTTGTTAGTCACGGTTGAGCCACCTTCCCTTTTTTATTCTTACGTCACACAGGGATGTACAATTGTTGTAGTTCATCCATGTGATATTTAAATGTCTGCCATTGCCTAACCACCGTCAACCCTTTAAGTATAATTCTCCAGCCTAGCCTAGCTAATTCACGACTCATACCGACGAAGTTTCCTTTCTTTAAGTTCAGGACCCTAGACTCTGAATTAACTGTGTCACTCTCCATCTTAATGAAGAATCCTACCATATTATGGTCACTCTTCCCCAAGGGGCCCCGCACGACCAGATTGCTAATTAATCCTCTCTCGTTACACAAGACCCAGTCTAGGATGGCCTGCTCTCTAGTTGGTTCCTCGACACATTGGTCTAGAAAACCATCTTTTACACATTCCAGGAAATCCTCCTCCACAGTATTGATATAGGTAAAAAACGGGATGAGGTCCTACAAGCTGAATTTAGGGAGCTAGGAGTTAAATTAAAAAGCAGGACTTCTAAGGTATTAATCTCAGGATTGCTATCAGTGCCACGTGCTAGTCTGAGTAGGAACTGCAGGATAGCTCAGATGAATACGTGGCTTGAGGAATGATGCAAGAGGGAGGGATTCAAATTCCTGGGACATTAGAATGGTTCTGGGGGAGGTGGGACCAGTACAAACTGGATGGTCTGCACCTGGGCAGGACCGGAACCAATGTCCTCGGGGGAGTGTTTGCTAGTGCTGTTGGGGAGGGGTTAAATAATATGGAAGGGGGCTGGGAACCTATGCAGGGAAACAGAGGGAAGTAAAATGGGGGCAGAAGCAAAAGATAGAAGAAAAGTAAAAGTGGAGGGCAGAGAAACCCAAGGAAAAAAGCAAAAAGGGCCACATTACAGCAAAATTCTAAAGGGGCAAAGTGTGTTAAAAAGACAAGCCTGAAGGCTCTATGCCTCAATGCAAGGAGTATTCGTAATAAGGTGGACGAATTAACTGCGCAGTCAGCTATTAACGAATATGATAGAATTGGGATTACGGAGACATGGCTCCAGAGTGACCAAGGCTGGGAACTCAACATCCAAGGGTATTCAACATTCATGAAGGATCGACAGAAAGGAAAAGGAGGTGGGGTAGTGTGGCTGGTTAAAGAGGAAATTAACGCAATAGTAAGGAAGGACATTAGCTTGGATGATGTGGAATCTGTGTGGGGAGAGTTGCGGAATACCAAAAGGCAGAAAACGCTAGTGGGAGTTGAGTACAGACCGCCAAACAGTAGTAGTGAGGTTGGGGACAAGATCAAACAAGAAATTAGGGATGCGTGCAATAAAGCTACAGCAGTTATCATGGGCGACTTTAATCTACATGTAAATTGGGCTAACCAAACTGGTAGCAGTACGATGGAGGAGGATTTCCTGGAGTGTATTAGGGATGGTTTTCTCGACCAATATGTTGAGGAACCAACTAGAGGGTTGGCCATCCTAGACTGTGTGATGTATAACGAGAAAGGACTAATTAGCAATCTTGTTGTGTGAGGTCCCTTGGGGAAAAATGACCATAATATGGTAGAATTCTTTATTAAGATGGAGAGTGACACAGTTAATTCAGAGACTAGGGTCCTGAACTTAAGAAAAGGTAACTTCGATGGTCTGAGACATGAATTGGCTAGAATAAACTGGCGAATGATACTTAAAGGGTTGACGGTGGATAGGCAATGGCAAACATTTAAAGATCACATGGATGAACTTCAACAATTGTACATCCCTGTCTGGAGTAAAAATAAAATGGGGAAGGTGGCTCAACCGTGGCTAACAAGGGAAATTAGGGATAGTGTTAAATCCAAGGAAGAGACATATAAATTGGCCAGAAAAAGCAGCAAACCTGAGGACTGGGGGAAATTTAGAATTCAGCAGAGGAGGACAAAGGGTTTAATTAGAAGGGGGAAAGTAGAGTATGAGAGGAAGCTTGCTGGGAACATAAAAACTGACTGCAAAAGCTTCTATAGATATGTGAAGAGAAAAAGATTAGTGAAGACAAACGTAGGTCCCATGCAGTCAGAATCAGGTGAATTTATAATGGGGAAGAAAGAAATGGCAGACCAATTGAAGAAATACTTTGGCTCTGTTTTCACGAAGGAAGACACAAATAACCTTCCGGAAATACCAGGAGACCGAGGGTCTAGCGAGAAGGAGGAACTGAAGGAAATCCTTATTAGTAAGGAAATTGTGTTAGGGAAATTGATGGGATTGAAGGCCGATAAATCCCCAGGGCCTTATAGACTACATCCCAGAGTACTTAAGGAAGTGGCGCTAGAAATAGTGGATGCATTGGTGATCATTTTCCAACAGTCTATCGACTCTGGATCAATTCCTATGGACTGGAAGGTAGCTAATGTAACATCACTTTTTAAAAAAGGAGAGAGAAAATAGGTAATTCTAGACCGTTTAGCCTGACATCAGAAGTGGGGAAAATATTGCAATCAATTATTAAAGATGAAATAGCAGCACATTTGGAAAGCAGTGACAGGATCGGTCCAAGTCAGCATGGATTTATGAAACGGAAATCATGCTTGATAAATCTTCTAAAATTTTTTGAGGATGTAACTAGTAGAGTGGACAAGGGAGAACCAGTGGATGTGGTGTATTTGGACTTTCAAAAGGCTTTTGACAAGGTCCCACACAAGAAATTGGTGTGCAAAATTAAAGCACATGGTATTGGGGGTAATGTATTGACGTGGATAGAGAACTGATTGACAGACAGGAAGCAGAGAGTCGGGATAAATGGGTCCTTTTCAGAATGGTAGGCAATGACTAGTGGGGTGCTGCAGGGCTCAATGTTGGGACCCCAGCTATTTACATATATACATCAATGATTTCGATGAAGGAATTGAGTGTAATATCTCCACGTTTGCAGATGAAACTAAGCTGTGAGGAGCATGCTAAGAGGCTGCAGGGTGATTTGGACAGGTTAGGTGAGTGGGCAAATGCATGGCAGATGCAGTATAATGTGGATAAATGTGAGGTTATGCACTTTGGTGGCAAAAACATGAAGGCAGAATATTGTCTGAATGGTGACAGGTTAGGAAAAGGGGAGGTGCAACAGTCATTGGTACATCAGTCATTGAAGGTTGGCATGCAGATGCAGCAGGCGGTGAAGAAGGCAAATGGCATGTTGCTCTTCATAGCTAGGGGATTTGAGTATCGGAGCAGCGAGGTCTTACTGCAGTTGTATAGGGCCTTGGTGAAGCCTCACCTGGAATATTGTGTTCAGTTTTGGTCTCCTAATTCTTGCTATTCAGGGAGTGCAGCGAAGGTTCACCAGACTAATTCTCGGGATGGCAGGACTGACATATGAGGAGAGACTGGATCGACTGGGCCTGTATTCACTGGAGTTTAGAAGAATGAGAGGGGATCTCACAGATACATATTAAATTCTGACGGGACTGGACAGATTAGATGCTGAAAGAATGTTCCCGATGTTGGGGATGTCCAGAACCAGGGGTCACAGTCTAAGGATAAGGGGTAAGCCATTTAGGACTGAGATGAGGAGAAAATTCTTCACTCAGAGAGTTGTTAACGTGTGGAATTCTCTACCGCAGAGACTTATTCATGCCAGTTCTTTAGATATAGTCAAGAGGCAGTTAGATATGGCCCGTATGGCTAAAGGGATCAAGGGGTATGGAGAGAAAGCAGAAACGGTATACTGAAGTGAATGATCAGCCATAATCTTATTGAATGGTGGTGCAGGCTCGAAGGGCCGAATGGCCTACTCCTGCACCTATTTTCTATGTTTCTATGTTTCTACCAGTTTGGTTAGCCCAATCCCAATATGCAGATTAAAGTCACCCATGATAACTGCTGTACCCTTATTGCACGCGCCCCTAATTTCCTGTTTGATGCCATCCCCAACCTCCCTACTACTGTTTGATGGTATACAACTCCTTCTAATGTTTTCTGGCCTTTGGTGTTTCGTAGCTCTACCCATTATAGATTCCACATCATCCACGCTAATGTCCTTCCTTACTATTGCGTTAATCTCCTCTTTAACCAGTAACGCTACCCCACCTTCTTTTCCTTCCTGTCAGTCCTTCCTGAATATTGAATACCCCTGGATGTTGAGTTCCCAGCCTTGGTTACCTTGGAGCCATGTCTCCATAATCTCAATTACATCATATCCTTTAACAGTTATCTGCGCAGTCAATTCATCCACCTTATTACGAATGCTCCTCGCATTGAGACTCAGAGCCTTCAGGCTTGTTTTTTTAATGCTCTCTGTCCTTTTAGAATTATGTTGTAATGTGGCCCATTTTGATTTTTGCCCTTGATTTCTTTGCCCTCCACTCTTGCTTTTCTCCTTCATACCTTTTGTTTCTGCCCTCTTTTTACTTTCCTCTGCCTCCCTGCATAGATTTCCATCTCCCTGCCTTTTTAGTTTAAACCCTCCCCAACAGCACAAGCAAACACTCCGCCGAGGACATTGGTTCCGGTCCTGCCCAGGTGCAGACCGTCCGGTTTGTACTGGTCCCACCTCCCCCAGAACCGGTTCCAATGTCCCAGGAATTTGAATCCCTCCTCTTTGCTCCATTCCTCAATCCAGTATTCATCTGAGCTATCCTGCAATTCCTACTCTGACTAGCACGTGGCACTGGTAGCAATCCTGAGATTACTAACTTTGGCAGATACAGCAGGAGCGGCGAAGGACTGTAGACGGACGTGATCTGGGCCCAGGAGAAGCGTGAGTTCGGGGCCAAGGGCAGCATGGATCAGTCCACACTGCGACATGTGTGCGCACTAGGTCCGTGCAGCAGAGCAGGTCTCCAGTCATCTTGGGTAATCCTTGCCACTGGACCAAGACCTAGCTCTGACAAGCCCATGTGGTGGCTGGCGTGCAACGGCCACCACACGTTAAAAAAATCCACACACAAGCATCTTCCATCCTTCAGGATGTAGTTCAGGACCTGGAATATTAGGTCCTTCATTGGAACATCTGTGAACTCATCCTTTTTTGGCGTGGAAGCAAGTCATCCTCGTTTCGAGGGACTGCCTATGATGATGACTACCTTTGAGGTCCTGCTTTTTAATTTAACCCCTAGCTCCCTAAATTCAGCTTGTAGGACCTCATCCCCTTTTTTACCTATATCGTTGGTACCTATATGTACCACGGCAGCTGGCTGTCCACCCTCCCCGTCCAAAATGCGCTACAGTTGCTCCGAGACATAGAAACATACAAACATAGAAAATAGGTGCAGGAGTAGGCCATTCGGCCATTCGAGCCTGCACCACCATTCAATAAGATCATGGCTGATCATTCCCTCAGTACCCTTTCCTGCTTTCTCTCCATACCCCTTGATCCCCTTAGCCGTAAGGGCCATATCTAACACCCTCTTGAATATATCCAATGAACTGGCATCAACAACTCTCTGCGGCAGGGAATTCCACAGGTTAACAACTCTCTGAGTGAAGAAGTTTCTCCTCATCTCAGTCCTAAATGGTCTACCCCTTACCCTAAGACTGTGTCCCCTGGTTCTGGACTTCCCCAACATCGGGAACATGCTCACTGCATCTAACCTGTCCAGTTCCGTCAGAATCTTATACATTTCTGAGATCCCCTCTCATCCTTCTAAACTCCTGTGACAAATAGCCCAGTTGATCCAGTCTTTCCTCATATGACAGTCCAGCCATCCCTGGAATCAGTCTGGTGAACCTTCGCTACACTCCCTCAATATCAAGAACGTCCTTCCTCAGATTAGGAGACCAAAACTGAACACAATATTCCAGGTGAGGTCTCACTAAGGCCCTGTACAACTGCAGTAAGACCTCCCTGCTCCTGTACTCAAATCCCCGAGCTATGAAGGCCGACATACCATTTGTTTTCTTCACCGCCTGCTGTACCTGCATGCCCACTTTCAGTGACTGATGAACCATGACACACAGGTCTTGTTGCACCTCCCTTTTTCCTAATCTGCCGCCATTCAGATAATATTCTGCCTTCGTGTTTTTGCCCCCAAAATGTATAACCTCACATTTATCCACATTATACTGCATCTGCATGCATTTGCCCACTCACCTAACCTGTCCAAGTCACCCTGCAGCCTATTAGCGTCCTCCTCACAGCTCACACCGCCACCCAGTTTAGTGTCATCCACAAACTTGGAGATATTACACTCAATTCCTTCATCTAAATCGTTAATGTATATTATACAGAGCTGGGGTCCCAGCACTGAGTCCTGCGGCACTCCACTAGTCACTGCCTGCCATTTTGAAAAGGACCCGTTTATCCCAACTCTCTGCTTCCTGTCTGCCAACCAGTTCTCTATCCATGTCAGTACATTACCCCCAATATCATGCGCTTTGATTTTGCACACTAATCTCTTGTGCGGGACCTTGTCAAAAGCCTTTTGAAAGTCCAAATACACTACATCCACTGGTTCTCCCTTGCCCACTCTGCTCGTTACATCCTCAAAAAATTCTAGAAGATTCGTCAAGCACGATTTCCCTTTCATAAATCCATGCTGACTTGGACTGATCCTGTCACTGCTTTCCAAATGCGCTGCTATTTCATCCTTACTGATTGATTCCAACATTTTCCCCACTACTGGTGTCAGGCTAACCGATCTATAATTACCCGTTTTCTCTCTCCCTCCTTTTTTAAAAAGTGGTGTTACATTATCTACCCTCTAATCTGATCTAGAGTCGATAGATTGTTGGAAAATGATCACCAATGCATCCACTATTTCTAGGGCCAATTCATTAAGTACTCTGGGATGCAGACTATCAGGTCCTGGGGATCTATCGGCCTTCAATCCCATCAATTTCCCTAACACAATTTCCCGCCTAATAAGGATATCCCTCAGTTCCTCCTTCTCACTAGACCCATTGTCCTCTAGTACATTCGGAAGGTTATTTGTGTCTTCCTTCGTGAAGACGGAACCGAAGTATTTGTTCAATTGGTCCGCCATTTCTTTGTTCCCCATTATAAATTCACCTGAATCCGACTGCAAGGGACCTACGTTTGTCTTCACTAATCTTTTTCTCTTCACATATTTATAGAAGCTTTTGCAGTCAGTTTTTATGTTGCCTTCAAGCTTCTTCTCGAACTCTATTTTCCCCCTCTTAATTAAACCCTTAGTCCTCCTCTGTTGAATTCTTAATTTCTTCCAGTACTCAGGTTTGTTGCTTTTTCTCGCCAATTTATATGCCTCTTCCTTGACTGCGCTGTGACCAACTCACTAATCGTGCTATTCATGACATCCTCAGCATCGCAGATGCTCCAGAATGAGTCCATGTGCAGCTCCAGTGCCGCCATGCAGTCTGTCAGGAGCTGCAGCTGGACACATTTCCTGCACATGTAGTTGTCAGGGACACTGGAAGCGTCCCTGATTTCCCACATAGCACAGGAGGAGCATGACATGGGTCCGGGCTCTCCTGCCATGGCTTACTCCTTAAATTAACCTAATTGATAATAACAAAACAAAGAAATTCAAAAGAATGATCACCTTCTCCTTTACAGACAATGCTGTCAACCTGAAATGTGCCTCCCTGCTGACCCTCAGCCACCAAACACTGCTCCTGGGTCAAGTCCAGGGGGCACCTACATGGATGACAAAGGTTACTCCAGGACAATGAATTGTCAAATCCACATGGGTAACACTAGCATTGATTGAGGAGGTTTGTGACCATTTGTCCCAGGGTCCTGGAAGAAAGTTTCAGTCTGCTTCACTTTGTCCAGAATGGGGTGGATGGTAAAAACAGGTTCCTAGGCTTGTTGCTTTTTGAGCTACATAGTGGGCAGCAACTGCATTCAATTGTGAAACATACCTTTTTCGATAGTCCTTTGCATTGAAATTCAAAGTGACAAGGAATGTGTGTGAATCTGGCCACATCTTTGGGTGTCAAGTCTGCTTTGCATGTCATTGACAAGCAGAGGCTTATGGGAAAACTGTGGCAACCCACCTTTAGAGATAAACTCTGCATTATACAGCTGGTACTAGTCAAGCATTGTTGCAGCGCATGATAGGGACTTTATAATGTATGGATTTTGACGAGTTGCAAATGGAAATCACATTTTGTAATCTAGTGAAATCAGCTGTGTTTTCTCCTGCTACTGTTTAATTTTTATTTATTTATTCATTCACAGGATTTACATGTTGTTGGCAAGGTAATGGTGAGCCACCTTCTTGAACCGCTGCAGTTATTGTGGTGAAGGTATTCTCAGTGCTGTTAGGGAGGGAGTTCCATTTTTGACCCAGTGATGATGAAGGAATGGTGATATATTTTAAGTCAGGATGATGTGTGACTTGGAGGGGATGGTACTGCCCTTGTCCTAAGTCTAGAGGTCACGGGTTTGGAAAGTTCTGTCAAAGATGCCTTGGTGAGTTGCTGCAATGTATTCTGTAGATAGTACACACTGAAGAGCAGTGATGGAGTGGGTGAATGTTAAAGGTGGTGTCTGGGGTGCCGATTAAGCAGACTGCTTTGTCACGGATGATAGTTTCTTGAGTGTTGTTGAAGCTGCACTCATCCAGGCAAATGGAGAGTATTCCATCACACTCCTGACTTGTCGGTGGTGAATGTGAGTCACATGCCACAGAATACCCAGGATATTGATGGCAAGCAATTAGACGATGGTAATGCTATTGACTATCAAAAGGAGGTGGCTAGATTCTCTCTTGTTGATGATGATCATTGCCTGGCACTTGTGTGGCGCAAATGTTACTTACCACTTATCAGCCCAAACCGGGCTGCTGTCCAGTTCTTGTTGCATGCAGGCATGGACTGCTTCATTATCTGAGGAACTAAACTGTGCAGTCATCAGCAACCTCATGATGGAGGGAAGGCCATTGATGAAGCAGCTGAAGATGGTTGCACTGAGGACACTGCCCTGAGGAACTCCTGCAGCAATGTCCTGGGGCTGTGATGATTGACCTCCAACCACTTTCCTTTGTGCTAGGTATGACTCCAGCCAGTGGAGCGTTTTCGCTCTGATTCCCATTGACTTCACTTTTACTAGGGCTTCTTGATGCCGCACTTGGTCAATGCAACCTTGATGTCAAAGGCAGTCACTCGCACCTCACCTCTGGAATTCAACTCTTTTGTCCATGTTTGGACCAAGACTGTAATGAAGTCTGGAGCCGAGTGGTCCGGCTGGCCTTGTCTTTTGCACTCTCGTGCTGGGTTCCATCATGTTATTTGGGGAGATGTTCATGGAGCCTCCTCCTCCTGTTAATTGTCCACCACCATTCATGACTGGATGTGGCAGAACTGTATAGCTTTGATCTGATCCATAGGTCGGAGATGCCGTCTTTCAGTTGAGACATTAAACCGAGGCCCCATCTGCTCTCGGGTGTTCGTAAACGATCCCATAACACTATTTAGAAGAGATGGGGAGATATCCCAGGATTCCTGGCCAATATTTATCCCTCAATCAACATAACAAAAATTAGATTATCTGGTCATTATCACATTGCTGTTTGTGGGAGCTTGCTTGTGCACAAATTGGCTGCCGCGTTTCCTACATTACAACAGTGACTACACTCCAAAAGTACTTCACTTTGAGATGTCCGGTGGTCACTCCTACTAATACTCTCATGGACAGATGCATCCGTGACAGGTAGATTGGTGAGGACAAGGTCAAGTAGGTTTTTCCCTCGTATTTGGTTCTCTCACCACCTGCCGCAGGCCCAGTCTGGTAGCAATGGCCGACCACAGCTCGTCCTCGATATACCCGAGTTATACGGGCTCAGTAAAATCTGTCCACTGAGCGGAGGTCAGTACTGTCCATGTATATGTATATATACACACACACGGGCTCCTCGCCAAAAGGATTTTATTGAACAATCAAAAAGAAGTTGCAAAATGCAAAGTACAAAGGCATCAGCAAGGTGCTTCATTCAATATACACAGCCATTTCACCTCATAAGTAGTGCAACTTACTGAGCCACAGCGCTCGGACTAGCTGGTTCATAGACTTTGCATCAAACAGGATTAGGACAGATTCAGTCACTCTGGGAGACAGCCTGCCTAATCTTGCATGCTATAGTTATTAGCTGGGGGGGGGGGTGCGGGTCAGTTAAATGCGATGGGATGGTTAGACACCTACCCACTGGCACAAGCCTGTCCCAGGCTACACTGGTGCCATGTGACAGCAGTAGGCAAGCCTGGCAGCACCTACACATCTGTTATATTCCTGACTTTTACATTAGTTCATCAGATAGAAGAGAGTCAGATGGAAAAGTAAGGAGTGATGAGGTTGACGGGGATATACTGCTATAAAATGACAGCTATTAATGTGGAACTCAAGCAGATACAGTTGGTGACTTCAAGACAATTCTTCCTCCCTTGGCAGTGAGCGGCCCACAGCAAATAGGTTTTAGAAGGAAGGGACATTGTTTGCATGCCCAGAGGTCACATCCTCTTCTGGTTTCAGCTTCTGAAGCAGCAAAGTTGCAGGCTGGCGAAGGCAGCCAGGAGGCCCAGTAGGGATGGGTTTGCATGCGCCCTGGGGGTGCCGACACTCTTCGAGTTGCAGAGGTCCCAGTCGCAGCAGGTGAAGCTGATTTTCGAGTCTATAGTGAAGGACGACTCCAAGTCCTTGTAGGTACACATCCGATCAATCCAGCAGCGCCGGTACACCCGCTTGGAGGCTAAAAACAAAGAGGAACACATTAGCAAATCTGAATATTGACAGGACAACGGGCACTGACCCGTGACACTTACCCACAGGGGGCCGACTGATCTACAATTACTGCTCAGACTACTCTCTCTTTCCGAACAGACACATTATATTGTTCCATGGCACAACCTCCACATCAGGATGTTTGAGCGATTGTGCAGTGTGATCATTACTTGCTCTGACTCGTCCGTTTGAAGATTGTAGCTCAGCGTTCTATTGCCATTGAATCAATGCTCTTCATCGATGGGACATGGTAATCGTTGAGTGTAAGACGCCCACATCTCGCAACTTCAGCCCTCGTTACTTTCAACTATTTGTAGGAGTACATGTGTTATCTATTTTTTTCTTCCACAGTGCAGCAATTTATACTTGTCTGTATCAACTTTCATCTGTCACTGCTCTGCCCACTCGCATATTATGTCTGACTCCAAGTTCAGCTGCCTACTCCAGCAGAGTCGCTCACTCTTGCTCTCTGGGGGAAGGGGTGCTGCCCTCTGGGGGTCTCTCACCACCACCCCCCCATCCTCTGGGGGTCCTCACCCAGCCCCCCTCTCCTCCCTGTCCTCTGGGGATCCTCACCCACCCCCCCCTCTGAGGGGTCGCACACCCCCCACCCCCTGCTGCCCTCTGTGGGGGGGTCTCTCACTTCCCTCCCCCTGTTCTCTAGCGAGGTCTTTCTCACCCCCCTCACTCGGTCCTCTTGGGGGGGGGGGGGGGGGGGGGAGGTCTCACCGCCCCTTCCCCCTGTCCTGAGGGGGTCTCTATCACCACCCACCCTCCCCGCACTCTGGGGGGGATCTCCCCCACTCCCCCGCATTCTCTTGCCACCCCCCTCTCCCTTCCTCATTAAATGCTTTTCAGCCAATCTCATGTTGAATCCTGAATCACCACGCCTTAAACCCAAACTTACATCCTTTCATATGAAACTTTATCATATGCCATTCAAAAGGCTAAGTACACAATGGGCCTGAAATTCCGGCCTCCCCGGGTCCGTACGGAGTGTGTACGGACCCGGGAATGCATCGCGCAAAGCCGGTTTTCAGATGCACCGAAAACCGCCTTTTCCGATCTGTCAAGCTCTAGCTGGACAGATCCTCCATATCCCCACAGCCAGGACATTCACATGGGCAAGATTAAGGTATTTTGCCCACCTCTTGCCCAGCGAATGTCCTTAAAACTCTTGATCCTGGTAAAAGCCAAATTTAAAACCACATTTTTCTGTTTTAAAACCCTGCCCAATAAGGTAAGTTTATTTTAAACCCTAATTACAAAACTTTAAAAAAAATTCAACAAATATTTTTTGCAAACACAGTTATTAACTTTAATTTAAATGAATGTTAAGTATGTGATTTTTTTTTATTTGTGTTTGGGTGTTTGGGGTGGGGGTGGGGGCTTCTCAATCATGATTAATGAAAATCCTACTTACGGAGTTCCCATTGTTATGAATGAGAGTACTTTACCTGGATTGGCTGCCCAGTACCATGTGACTCCAGCCTCTCCCTGTGCCTCTGCAAGACGTGAACGCGCTGCGATGCTCAGGGAGAGGAGGCCTCCGACCGGGATTGCTGGAGGGTGCAGCACCAAAAGGTAGGTGCTCACCTTTTTGTTACTATTGTCACCAGAGTGCTCGCCCGCGGGAAGCCCAGCACCGGGATTTCAGACCCATTGTCATAGCGTTTACCACAAGTAAGGAGAATTTCCGGTTAATAGCCTGGATTTGGGAATGAATCCCATTCTAAGGGAGGTGATACGATACCGAGACTGGCAGCTTTCTGGGAAGATCCACACAACTGATGACTGAAGCCTTGCCTTTGACAATATAAAGCAGAGGCGGAAAGCACCTCAAAACAGACTGGATGGAGCCCTGAAATACGTACTGTGAAAGGTGGCGTTCAGGCAGGTGTCCTGGGCCGGGGAGCACTGCTGCTTGTTGCACTGTAGGTCGTCGGCTGTATCACAATCATAGCAAAGCAGAGCAGACCCTAGGGAGGAGCAAGAGACAAATACATGTCATTACATTCACAGAGAGACTTTAGCAGGTCAGAACCATCATCAGAGGCAGTCCCTCAAAATCGAGGAAGACTTACTTCCACTCTAAAAGTGAGTTCTCAGGTGACTGAACAGTCCAATACGGGAATTACAGTCTCTGTCACAGGTGGGACAGACAGTGGTTGAAGGAAAGGGTGCGTGGGGAGACTGGTTTGCCGCACAATCCTTTCACTGTCTGCGCTTGGTTTCTGCTTACGCTCGGCGACGAGACTCAAGGTGCTCTGCGCCCTCCCGGAAGCTCTTCTTCCACTGAGGGCAGTCTTGGGCCAGGGACTCACAGGTGCTAGTGGGGATGTTGCACTTTATCAGGGAGGCTTTGAGGGTGTCCTTGAAATGTTTCCTCTGCCCACCTGGGACTCGCTTGCCGAGTCGGAGCTGAGAGTAGAGCGCTTGCTTTTGGAGACTCGTGTCGGGCATGTAGACGATGAGGTCCGCCCAACGGAGCTGGTCGAGTGTGATCAGTGCTTCGATGGTGCATCTGTCCTCCCAGGGGATTTGCAGGATCTTGCAGAGGCAGCACTGGTAGTACTTCTCCAGCGTTTGAAGTCCACATCTTAAAGTCATACAGGAGGCTGGGTATCACCACTGCCCTGTAGACCCATAAACATGGTGCCACATTTAAGGTCCTGGTCTTCAAACACTCTCTTCCTCAGGTGACCGAAGGTTGCACTGGAGCACTGGAGGTGGTGGTGTACCTCGTCATCGATGTCTGCCTGTGCTGATAGTAGGCTCCCGAGGTACAAGTCCATACTCTGGATATACACCTCCCCCCCTCCCCTCCCCTCCCCAGGGAAGTGTCTGTACTCCGGATATACACCCCCCCCCCCCCCCCGGGAGTGTCTGTACTCCAGATATACACCTTCCCCCGCCCCCCCCCCGGCCAGGGGAGTGTCTGTACTCCGGATATACACCTCCCACCCCCCCCCGGGGAGTGTCTGTACTCCGGATATACACTCCCCCCCCCCCCCCTCCCCCCGGGGAGTGTTTGTACTCCGGATATACAGCCCCTTCCCCCGCCAGGGGAGTGTCTGTACTCCGGATATACACCTCCCCCCACCCTCCGCCAGGGGAGTGTCTGTACTCCAGATATATACCTTCCCCCCCCCCCACCAGGGGAGTGTCTGTACTCCGGATATACAGCCCCCCCGCCCCCGGGGATTGTCTGTACTCCGGATATACAGCCCCCCGGGGATTGTCTGTACTCCGGATATACACCCCCCCCCCCCCCGGGGAGTGTCTGTACTCCGGATATACAGTCGTCGTCCCCCCGCCCCCCCCGGGAGTGTCTGTACTCCGGATATACACCCCCCCCTCCCCACCGGGAGTGTCTGTACTCCGGATATACAGCCCCCCCCCCCCCCCCCCCCCCGGGGAGTGTCTGTACTCCGGATATACAGCCCCCCCCCCCCCGGGGAGTGTCTGTACTCCGGATATACAGTCCCCCCCCGGGAAGTGTCTGTACTCCGGATATACACTACCCCCTCCCCCCTCCGGGGAGTGTCTGTACTCCAGATATACACCCTCCCCGCCCCAGGGAGTGTCTGTACTCCGGATATACAGCCCCCCCCCCCCCCCCCCCCCGGGAGTGTCTGTACTCCGGATATACAGCCCCCCCCCCCCCTCCGGGAGTGTCTGTACTCCGGATATACAGCCCTGTCAATTCCAAAAGTGTCACCCATTGCATTTCATGCCACCAACTGGCTGAGACACGAAGCTGACTCACCAAATGCTGAGCAGAAGGACAGCAGGAGCAGACCCTTCAGTAAGACGTGATCCATGGTTCGTGCACACACTGCTCTTCCACACCTGAACAAGAGACAGACGCCATTAGTCGCTGTGTGACTGCCCTTTGTGCTTGTGGTCTGTGCAGGGTCCTGTGCTGGAGACTGGGAGCCCCACGATATACACTCCCTGCTAACCTTTCACACTGCCCCCCCACCCCACACCACTGATTTCACACTCAGGACTGATGATCACAGCAGGGAGACAGAGGGAAGTGGAATAGATAGAAAGAGGAAGAGGAAAAGTAAAAGTGGAGGGCAGAGAAACCCAAGGCAAAAAGCAAAAGGGGCCACATTACAGCAAAATTCTAAAGGGGCAAAGTGTGTTAGAAAGACAAGCCTGAAGGCTCTGTGCCTCATTGCGAGAAGTATTTGGAATAAGGTGGACGAATTACCTGTGCAGATAGCAGTTAACGGGTATGATGTAATTGGCATCACAGAGACATGGCTCCAGGGTGACCAAGGCTGGGAACTCAACATCCAGGGGTATTCTACATTTAGGAAGGATAGACAGAAAGGAAAAGGAGGCTGAGTGGCGTTGCTGGTTAAAGAGGAAATTAATGCAAGAGTAAGAAAGGACATTTGCTTGGATGATGTGGAATCGGTATGGGTGGAGCTACGGAATACCAAGGGGCAGCAAACACTTGAGAGTTGTGTACAGACCACCAAACAGTAGTAAGGTTTGGGACAGCATCAAGCAAGAAATTAGGGATGCATGCAATAAAGGTACAGCAGTTATCATGGGTGACTTTAATCTACATATTGATTAGGCTAACCAAACTGTATGGTGGAGGAGGATTTCCTGGAGTGTATTAGGGATGGTTTTCTAGATCAATATGTCGAGGAACCAACTAGGGAGCTGGCCATCCTAGACTGGGTGTTGTGTAATGAGAAAGGACTAATTAGCAATCTTGTTGTGCGAGACCCTTTGGGGAAGAGTGACCATAACATGGTAGAATTCTTCATTAAGATGGAGAGTGACACATTTCATTCAGAAACTAGGATCCTGAACTTAAGGAAAGGTAACTTCGATGGTTTGAAGCGTGAATTGACTAGAATAGACTGGCAAATGATACTTAAAGGGTTGACGGTGGATGGGCAATGGCAAAAATTTAAAGATCACATGGCTGAACTTCAACAATTGTACATCCCTGTCTGGAGTAAAAATAAAACAGGGAAGGTGGCTCAACTGTGGCTAACAAGGGAAATTAGGATAGTGTTAAATCAAAGGAAGAGGCATATAAATTGGCCAGAAAAAGCTGCAAATCTGAGGACTGGAAGAAATTTAGAATTCAGCAGAGGAGGACAAAGGGTTTAATTAGAAGGGGGAAAATAGAGTACGAGAAGAAGCTTGCCGGGAACAAAAAAAAACTGACTGCAAAAGCTTCTATTCATATGTGAAGAGAAAAAGATTAGTGAAGACAAACGTAGGTCCCTTGCAGTCAGACTCAGGTGAATTTATAATGGGGAACAAAGAAATGGCAGACCAATTGAACAAATACTTTGGTTCTGTCTTCACGAAGGAAGACAAAAATAACCTTCCGGATGTACTAGGGGACCGAGGGTCTAGTGAGAAGGAGGAACTGAAGGATATCCTTATTAGGTGGGAAATTGTGTTCGGGAAATTGATGGGATTGAAGGCCGATAAATCCCCGGGGCCTGATAGTCTGCATCCCAGAGTACTTAAGGAAGTGGCCCGAGAAATAGTGGATGCATTGGTGATCATTTTCCAACAGTCTATGGACTCTGGATCAGTTCCTATGGACTGGAGGGTAGCTAATGTAACACCACTTTTTAAAAAAGGGAGGGAGAGAGAAAGTGGGTAATATAGACCGGTTAGCCTGACATCCGTAGTGGGGAAAATGTTGGAATCAATCATTAATAGCAGCGCATTTGGAAAGCAGTGACAGGATCGGTCCAAGTCAGCATGGATTTATGAAGGGGAAATCATGCTTGACAAATCTTCTGGAATTTTTTTGAGGATATAACTAGTAGAGTAGACAAGGGAGAACCAGTGGATGTGGTGTATTTGGACTTTCAAAAGGCTTTTGACAAGGTCCCACACAAGAGATTGGTGTGCAAATTCAAAGCACATGGTATTGGGGGTAATATACTGACATGGATAGAGAACTGGTTGGCAGACAGGAAGCAGAGAGTCGGGATAAATGGGTCCTTTTCAGAATGGCAGGCATTGACTAGTAGAATGCCGCAGGGCTCAGTGCTGGGACCCCAGCCCTTTACAATATACATCAATGATTTAGATGAAGGAATTGAGTGTAATATCTCCAAGTTTACAGATGACACTAAATTGGGTGAGCTGTGAAGGGGACGCTAAGAGGCTGCAGGGTGACTTGGACAGGTTAGGCGAGTGGGCAAATACATGGCAGATGCAGTATAATGTGGATAAATGTGAGGTTATCCACTTTGGGGCAAAAGCACGAAGACACAATATTATCTGAATGGCGGCAGATTAGGAAAAGGGGAGGTGCAACGAGACCTGGGTGTCATGGTTCATCAGTCATTGAAAGTTGGCATACAGGTATAGTAGGCGGTGAAGGCGGCAAATGGTATGTTGGCCTTCATAGCTAGGGGATTTGAGTATAGGAGCAGGGAGGTCTTACTGCAGTTGTACAGGGCCTTGGTGAGTCCTCACCTGGAATAGTGTGTTCAGTTTTGGTCTCCTAATCTGAGGAAGGATATTCTTGCTATTGAGGGAGTGCAGCGAAGGTTCACCAGACTGATTCCTGGGATGGCTGGACTGACATATGAGGAGAGACTGGATCAACTGGGTCTTTATACACTGGAGTTTAGAAGGATGAGAGGGGATCTCATAGAAACATATAAGATTCTGACGGGACTGGACAGGTTAGATGTGGATAGAATGTTCCCGATTTTGGGGAAGTCCAGAACCAGGCAACACAGTCTTAGGATAAAGGGTAGGCCATTTAGGACTGAGATGAGGAGAAACTTCTTCACTCAGAGAGTTGTTAACCTGTGGAATTCCCTGCCGCAGAGAGTTGTTGATGCCAGTTCATTGGATATATTCAAGAGGGAGTTGGATATGACTCTTACGGCTAAAGGGATCAAGGGATATGGAGAGAAAGCAGGAAAGGGGTACTGAGGGAATAATCAGCCATGATCTTAATGAATGGTGGTGCAGGCTCGAAGGGCCGAATAGCCTACTCCTGCACCTATTTATGTTCCTATGTTAAACACTGTCCTTTCCTCCCGTTATCTGCTGTAAGCACTTGCCCTTCCGTTCCCCAAATCCATCACATCATAGAATGATAAAATGCTAGAGCGCAGGTGGCCATTTGGCCACCGTGTCCAATTCGTCCCATTCCCCTGCTTTCTCCCATAGCCCAGCATTTTTTCTTTTCAAGTATTTATCCAATCCCTTTTTGAAAGTTATTATTGAATATGCTTCCACCGCCCTTTCAAGCAGTGAATTCCAGATCATAACTTTCTGCATAATACAAAATACTCATCTCACCTCTGATTCTTTTGACAATGACCTTAAATCTGTGTCCTTTGATCATCAACCCTTCTGCCACTGGAAACTGTTTCTCTTTATTTACTCTATCAAAACCTTTCAAGATTTTGAACACCTCTATTAAATTCTCTCTTAACCTTCTCTGCTCTTAGGGGAACAACCCCAAATTCTCCAGTCTCTCCAAATAACTGAAGTCCCTCATCCCTAGTAGCATTCTAGTAAATTCTCTGCACCCTTCAAGGCCTTAACATCCTTCCTAAAGTGCGGTGCCCAGAATTGGACACAATATTCCAGCAGGGGCCTAACCAGTGTTTATAAAGGTTTAGTATAACTTACTTTTTATTCTATGCCTCTATTTATAAAACCAGGAATCCCATATGCCTTTTTAACAGCCTTCTTAACTTGTTCTGTCACCTTCAAAGACTTGTGTATGTGCACCCCCAGGTCTCCCTGCACCTCCTTTAAAATTGTACTATTTATATATTGTCTCTCTTTATTTTTCCAACCAAAATGAATCACTTCACACTTCTCTATTAAATTTCAACTGCCTGTGTCTGCCCATTTCATCAGTTTGTCTATGTCCTCAAGTCTGTTAGCGTCATGGAAACATAGGAACAGGAGTAGGCCATTTAGCTCTGCAAGCCTATTCTGCCATGGCTGATCTGCGCCCTAACTCCATGTACCCATCTTTGCCCCCTATCTCTGTACCTTTGGTTAACAGAAATCTATTAATCACAGATTTAAAATTAACAAGTGACCCCGCATCAACTGCCATTTGCGGGAGAGTGTTCCAAACTTCTACCACTGTGTGTGTAGAAGTGTTTCCGAACTTCACTCCTGAAAGGTCTGGCTCTCATTTTTAGGCTATGCCCCCTAGTTCTAGAATCTCCAATCAGCGGAAATAGTTTCTCTATCTACCCCATCAGTTCCCCTTAGAATCTTGAAAACTTCGATCAAATCACACCTTCTAAATTCCAGGGAATACCACCCTAGTTTGTCTAATCACTTCTAACCTGTCCATTATCCCTGTCTCCTGGCGCTCAGCCAATTTCCTAACCAGTTCAACAGTTTGCCTTCATTTCTATGAGCTTCAGCTAACAGTCTCAAGGGATTTTATTGAAAGTCCATATAAATAACATGCATAGACATTCCCATGCACTACTTTAGTCTCCTCTTCAAAAACTTCGATCAGGTTTGTCAGGCATCCTCCTAGTGTGTTTGCAGGATCTTGAGGCAGCACTGGTGGTATTTCTCCTGCACTTTGAGATGCCTGCTGTGTATAGTCCACGTCTCAGCCATACACAATAGAATCCAACATCTAAACAGCTCTTTGCAACATTTGTTTTCACTCCGTTCCAACAAACCACGTGTGGACACTCCTGAATCAGAGGTACCATTTTTCAGTTAAGATACTAAGAGATCTCAGACTGCCCTCACCAAACATTTATCCTTTCAATCAGCACCTAACTGGTCATTTATCTGATTGCTTTGTGACATCTTGCTGTGCGCTAAATCAGCTGCTGTGCCCGATTACAGAATGACCATTCGCCAAAAGTACTTCTACAGCTCTGAAACACTGGTGGATGTCCTAGGGCAAGAGACACCATTGTAAACAAAGGTTCTTTCTTTCCTCTTTCCCTTCGACTAACATACAAAGACTGTAACCGGGAGCTGCAGACAGGAACGACGGGTGAGTGGAGCACCAACAATTGTCCTTTCAAACCTGGGTCAGGTTAATCAATCCAACTGTACTCCCTGGCCCTCAACCTCACACCCCAACATTGCCAAAGGGTCTGAGCTGGTGAAAATTAAGGTAGGAGACAGAACTGATCATAAACACAGCTGGAACAAGAGAAACATGCACACTGGCTATCATTTGATTCAAGGGATAAACAAAGTATTGCAGGCACAGCAAGCTAAGTACCAGAAACTAGACTAGGTTGCAAAATTAAAGCCCATGGGATTAAAGGGACAGTGGCAGCAGGGATACAATATTGGTGAACAGTTAATTTTCAAACTGGAGGGAAGTATACAGGGATGTTCCCCAGGGGTGGGTACTAGGTCCACTGCTCTTTGAAATACATTAATGACCTGGACTTGGGCACACGGGACATCATTTCAAAGTTTGCAGATGACACCAAACCCAGAAATGTAGTAAACCGTGAGGAGGATACTAGCAGCCTAGGAGGACAGAGACTGGTAAAATGGGCGGATACGTGGCAGATCAAATTTAATGCAGCCAAGTGTGAAGTGACACGTTTTGGTAGGGAGAATGAGAGGCAATATAAACTAAATGGTGCAATTTTAAAGGGGGCGCAGGAACAGGCACAGCTGGGTGTGTGTACACGTCTTTGAAGGTGGCCAGGACAAGTTGATAAGGATGTCAAAATAGCATACACAGAGTACAAAAGTAAATAATAATGGTAAATGTTTATAGACAGGTCGTAGGTGGAGTATTGTGTCCAGTTCTGGGCCACTTTAGGAAAGGTGTCGAGGCTTGGAGAGAGTGGGTAGGCGATTTACCAGAATGGTACCAGGGCTGAGGGACCTCAGTTATACAGACACCAGAGTCACTGGGACTGTCCAGCCCAAAGCAGGATCAGTGGGGATTTAACAGAGGTGTTCGAAATGGTGTAGAGTTTTGACAGAGTAAATAATGAGAAACTGTGGCGGGAGGGTCAGTAACCAGAGGACATCAACTTAAAATAATTGGCAAAGAACCAGGGGTCAAGTGAAGATTTTGTTTTAAATGCAATGAGTTATGATGATCTGGAATGCACTGCCTGAAAGGGGGAGGAAACAGAATCATTAATATCTCTCAGAATACTCGACGGGGAAAAACTAGCAGGGCTAAAGGGAAAGGGCAGCGGAATGGGACTGATTGTACTGGTAGGGTGGGTTGTAGGATATGATGTCAATGATAAAATCACAGCAGAAAATGCTGGAAATCTCAGCGGGTCAGGCAGCATCTGTGGAGAGGAGGCAGAGTTAACGTTTCGGGTCGATGACTCGAAGTCAGAACTGGAGAGTGTTCAAGAAGAAGATTCTTAACCAACATTGAAAGGGGGAGGGGAAGAACAAAAGGGAAGGTGGTCTTCTTTCTTCCCCTTCCCCTCCCCCTTTCAGTGCTGGTTAAGAATTTGTTCTTTCCGACGAAGAATCTGTTCTTCAGTTCTGACGAAGGGTCATCGACCCGAAACGTTAACTCTACTTCCTCTCCACAGATGCTGCCTGACCCGCTGAGATTTCCAACATTCTGTTTTTATTCCAGATCTCAGCATCCACAGTATTTTGCTTCTGTGATTAAAAACCACATCACTTGGTTGAAAATAAAATGACTCACAGAACAATTCCACAAGGAGGTTCCAGTTAGCTGCAGTCCACGCCTAGACAACAAAAGATATCACATGTACCGACAGTCACCCTGGTAAAACACACTGCCCCCTGCACTACCCACCATCCAGTACCATCCCCACCACACACACTACCCCCTGCACTACCCACCATTTATACTATCCCCACACACACTGCCCCCTGCATGACCACAATCCAGAATCATCCCCACACACACTACCCCCTGCACGACCCACTGTCCAGTACCATCCCCACACACACTCCCCCTGCACTACCCACTGTCCAGTACCATCCCCACACACACTGCCCCCTGCACGACCCACTGTCCAGTACCATCCCCACACACACTGCCCCCTGCACGACCCACTGTCCAGTACCATCCCCACACACACTGCCCCCTGCACTACCCACTGTCCAGTACCATCCCCACACACACTGCCCCCTGCACGACCCACTGTCCAGTACCATCCCCACACACACTGCCCCCTGCACTATCCACCGTCGAGTATTATCCCCACACACACTGCACCCTGCACTACACACTGTCCAGTACCATCCCCACACACTGCCCCCTGCACTACCCACCGTCCAGTACCATCCCCACACACACTGCACCCTGCACTACCCACAGTCCAGTACCATCCCCACACACACTGCCCCCTGCACTACACACTGACCAGTACCATCCCCACACACACTGCCCCCTGCACTACCCACAGTCCAGTACCAGCCCCACACACACTGCCCCCTGCACTACCCACCGTCCAGTACCATCCCCACAAACACTGCCCCCTGCACTATCCACCGACCAGCCCACAACCAGTCACACCCAATTCATCATCTTCACAGCAATCACAGACTGCAGTCCCCATCCCCCGCCGCCCCTCACTGACACTCTTTTACCCCCCCCTCCCAGACACACACCCCCCTCCCTCTCCTTGCCTCACACACTCCCTGCGCCCCGTCCCGCACTGATACACACTTCTCCCCCTCCTTGCCTCACACACTCCCTGCGCACCGTCCCTCAGACACACTTCCCCCCACTCCTCCCCTCAGACATACGCTCCTCCCCCCCTCCCTCAGACACACTCCCCCCCCTCCCCTCAGACATACCATACGCTCCTCCTCCCCTCCCCTCAGACATACCATACGCTCCTCCTCCCCTCCCCTCAGACATACCATACGCTCCTGCTCCCCTCCCCTCAGACATACACTCCCCTCCCGCTCAGACGCACTCACCCCCCCTCCCCTCCCGCTCAGACGCACTCACCCCCCCTCCCCTCCCGCTCAGACGCACTCACCCCCCTCCCCTCCCGCTCAGACGCACTCACCCCCCCTCCCCTCCCGCTCAGACGCACTCACCCCCCCTCCCCTCCCCTCAGACGCACTCACCCCCCCTCCCCTCCCCTCAGACGCACTCACCCCCCCTCCCCTCCCCTCAGACGCACTCACCCCCCCTCCCCTCCCCTCAGACGCACTCACCCCCCCTCCCCTCCCCTCAGACGCACTCACCCCCCCTCCCCTCCCCTCAGACGCACTCACCCCCCCTCCCCTCCCCTCAGACGCACTCACCCCCCCTCCCCTCCCCTCAGACGCACTCACCCCCCCTCCCCTCCCCTCAGACGCACTCACCCCCCCTCCCCTCCCCTCAGACGCACTCACCCCCCCTCCCCTCCCCTCAGACGCACTCACCCCCCCTCCCCTCCCCTCAGACGCACTCACCCCCCCTCCCCTCCCCTCAGACGCACTCACCCCCCCTCCCCTCCCCTCAGACGCACTCACCCCCCCTCCCCTCCCCTCAGACGCACTCACCCCCCCTCCCCTCCCCTCAGACGCACTCACCCCCCCTCCCCTCAGACGCACTCACCCCCCCTCCCCTCCCCTCAGACGCACTCACCCCCCCTCCCCTCCCCTCAGACGCACTCACCCCCCCTCCCCTCCCCTCAGACGCACTCACCCCCCCTCCCCTCCCCTCAGACGCACTCACCCTCCCTCCCCTCCCCTCAGACGCACTCACCCCCCCTCCCCTCCCCTCAGACGCACTCACCCCCCCTCCCCTCCCCTCAGACGCACTCACCCCCCCTCCCCTCCCCTCAGACGCACTCACCCCCCCTCCCCTCCCCTCAGACGCACTCACCCCCCCTCCCCTCCCCTCAGACGCACTCACCCCCCCTCCCCTCCCCTCAGACGCACTCACCCCCCCTCCCCTCCCCTCAGACGCACTCACCCCCCCTCCCCTCCCCTCAGACGCACACAACCCCCCTCCCTTCCCCTCAGACGCACTCACCCCCCCTCCCCTCCCCCAGACGCACTCACACCCCCCTCCCCTCCCCAGACTCACTCACCCCCCCCCTCCTCTCCCTCAGACGCACTCACCCCCCCTCCCCTCCCTCAGACGCACTCACCCCCCCTCCCCTCCCCTCAGACGCACTCACCCCCCCCTCCCCTCCCCTCAGACGCACTCACCCCCCCCTCCCCTCCCCTCAGACGCACTCACCCCCCCTCCCCTCCCCTCAGACGCACTCACCCCCCCCTCCCCTCCCCCAGACGCACTCACACCCCCCTCCCCCAGACTCACTCACCCCCCCCTCCCCTCCCTCAGATGCACTCACCCCCCCCTCCCCTCCCTCAGACGCACTCACCCCCCCTCCCCTCCCCTCAGATGCACTCACCCCCCCCTCCCCTCAGACGCACTCACCCCCCCCCTCCCCTCAGACGCACTCACCCCCCCTCACCCCCCCTCCCCTCCGACGCACTCACCTCCCCCCCTCCGACGCACTCCCCCCTCCCCCTCAGACGCACCCCCCCCCTCCCCTCAGACGCACTCACCCCCCCTCACCCCCCCTCCCCTCCCCTCCGACGCACTCACCTCCCCCCCTCCGACGCACTCCCCCCTCCCCCTCAGACGCACTCCCCCTCCCCCTCAGACGCACTCACCCCCCCTCCCCTCGACGCACTCACACCCCCCTCCCCTCCCCCAGACTCACTCACCCCCCCCTCCCCTCCCTCAGACGCACTCACCCCCCCTCCCCTCCCTCAGACGCACTCACCCCCCCTCCCCTCCCCTCAGACGCACTCACCCCCCCCTCCCCTCATCCCCCCCTCCCCTCCCACGCACTCATCCCCCCCTCCCCTCCCCCTCAGACGCACTCCCCCCTCCCCCTCAGACGCACTCCCCCCTCCCCCTCAGACGCACTCCCCCCTCCCCCTCAGACGCACTCCCCCCTCCCCCTCAGACGCACTCCCCCCTCCCCCTCAGACGCACTCACCCCCCCTCCCCTCAGACGCACTCACGCCCCCCTCCCCTCCCCTCAGACGCACTCACCCCCCCTCCCCTCCCCTCAGACGCACTCACCCCCCCTCCCCTCCCCTCAGACGCACACACCCCCCCTCCCTTCCCCTCAGACGCACACACCCCCCCTCCCTTCCCCTCAGACGCACACACCCCCCCTCCCTTCCCCTCAGACGCACACTCCCCCCTCCCTTTCCCTCAGACGCACTCACCCCCCCTCCCCTCCCCAGACGCTCACACCCCCCTCCCCTCCCCAGACTCACTCACACCCCCCTCCCCTCCCCAGACTCACTCACACCCCCCTCCCCTCCCCAGACTCACTCACACCCCCCTCCCCTCCCCTCAGACGCACACACCCCCCCCTCCCCTCCCCTCAGATGCACTCACCCCCCCCCTCCCCTCAGACGCACTCACCCCCCCTCACCCCCCCTCCCCTCCCCTCCGACGCACTCACCTCCCCCCTCCGACGCACTCCCCCCTCCCCCTCAGACGCACTCCCCCCTCCCCCTCAGACGCACTCCCCCCTCCCCCTCAGACGCACTCCCCCCTCCCCCTCAGACGCACTCCCCCCTCCCCCTCAGACGCACTCCCCCCTCCCCCTCAGACGCACTCCCCCCTCCCCCTCAGACGCACTCCCCCCTCCCCCTCAGACGCACTCCCCCCTCCCCCTCAGACGCACTCCCCCCTCCCCCTCAGACGCACTCACCCCCCCTCCCCTCAGACGCACTCACCCCCCCTCCCCTCCCCTCAGACGCACTCACCCCCCCTCCCCTCCCCTCAGACGCACACACCCCCCCTCCCTTCCCCTCAGACGCACACACCCCCCCTCCCCTCCCCCTCAGACGCACTCCCCCCTCCCCCTCAGACGCACTCCCCCCTCCCCCTCAGACGCACTCCCCCCTCCCCCTCAGACGCACCCCCCCCTCCCCCTCAGACGCACCCCCCCCTCCCCCTCAGACGCACCCCCCCCCCCCCTCAGACGCACCCCCCCCTCCCCCTCAGACGCACTCCCCCCCCCTCACCCCAGGCGCACTCCCCCCCCCACCTCCCCTCCCCTCCGACACACTCACCCCCCTAACCCTCCCCTCAGACACACTCACCCCCCCTCCCCTCCCCTCAGACACACTCACCCCCCCTCCCCTCCCCTCAGACACACTCACCCCCCCCCCCTCCCCTCAGACACACTCACCCCCCCTCCCCTCCCCTCAGACACACTCACCCCCCCTCCCCTCCCCTCAGACACTCACCCCCCCTCCCCTCCCCTCAGACACACTCACCCCCCCTCCCCTCCCCTCAGACACACTCACCCCCACTCCCCTCCCCTCAGACACACTCACCCCTTCCCTACCCTCCCCTCAGACACACTCACCCCTTCCCTACCCTCCCCTCAGACACACTCACCCCTTCCCTACCCTCCCCTCAGACACACTCACCCCTTCCCTACCCTCCCCTCAGACACACTCACCCCTTCCCTACCCTCCCCTCAGACACACTCACCCCTTCCCTACCCTCCCCTCAGACACACTCACCCCTTCCCTACCCTCCCCTCAGACACACTCACCCCTTCCCTACCCTCCCCTCAGACACACTCACCCCTTCCCTACCCTCCCCTCAGACACACTCACCCCTTCCCTACCCTCCCCTCAGACACACTCACCCCTTCCCTACCCTCCCCTCAGACACACTCACCCCTTCCCTACCCTCCCCTCAGACACACTCACCCCTTCCCTACCCTCCCCTCAGACACACTCACCCCTTCCCTACCCTCCCCTCAGACACACTCACCCCTTCCCTACCCTCCCCTCAGACACACTCACCCCTTCCCTACCCTCCCCTCAGACACACTCACCCCTTCCCTACCCTCCCCTCAGACACACTCACCCCTTCCCTACCCTCCCCTCAGACACACTCACCCCTTCCCTACCCTCCCCTCAGACACACTCACCCCTTCCCTACCCTCCACACTCACCCCTTCCCTACCCT
Source organism: Pristiophorus japonicus (assembly GCF_044704955.1). Lineage (NCBI taxonomy): Eukaryota > Metazoa > Chordata > Chondrichthyes > Pristiophoridae > Pristiophorus > Pristiophorus japonicus. The sequence goes on along the minus strand of NW_027252406.1, from coordinate 177,898 downwards.
CCCCTCAGACACACTCACCCCTTCCCTACCCTCCCCTCAGACACACTCACCCCTTCCCTACCCTCCCCTCAGACACACTCACCCCTTCCCTACCCTCCCCTCAGACACACTCACCCCTTCCCTACCCTCCCCTCAGACACACTCACCCCTTCCCTACCCTCCCCTCAGACACACTCACCCCTTCCCTACCCTCCCCTCAGACACACTCACCCCTTCCCTACCCTCCCCTCAGACACACTCACCCCTTCCCTACCCTCCCCTCAGACACACTCACCCCTTCCCTACCCTCCCCTCAGACACACTCACCCCTTCCCTACCCTCCCCTCAGACACACTCACCCCTTCCCTACCCTCCCCTCAGACACACTCACCCCTTCCCTACCCTCCCCTCAGACACACTCACCCCTTCCCTACCCTCCCCTCAGACACACTCACCCCTTCCCTACCCTCCCCTCAGACACACTCACCCCTTCCCTACCCTCCCCTCAGACACACTCACCCCTTCCCTACCCTCCCCTCAGACACACTCACCCCTTCCCTACCCTCCCCTCAGACACACTCACCCCTTCCCTACCCTCCCCTCAGACACACTCACCCCTTCCCTACCCTCCCCTCAGACACACTCACCCCTTCCCTACCCTCCCCTCAGACACACTCACCCCTTCCCTACCCTCCCCTCAGACACACTCACCCCTTCCCTACCCTCCCCTCAGACACACTCACCCCTTCCCTACCCTCCCCTCAGACACACTCACCCCTTCCCTACCCTCCCCTCAGACACACTCACCCCTTCCCTACCCTCCCCTCAGACACACTCACCCCTTCCTACCCTCCCCTCAGACACACTCACCCCTTCCCTACCCTCCCCTCAGACACACTCACCCCTTCCCTACCCTCCCCTCAGACACACTCACCCCTTCCCTACCCTCCCCTCAGACACACTCACCCCTTCCCTACCCTCCCCTCAGACACACTCACCCCTTCCCTACCCTCCCCTCAGACACACTCACCCCTTCCCTACCCTCCCCTCAGACACACTCACCCCTTCCCTACCCTCCCCTCAGACACACTCACCCCTTCCCTACCCTCCCCTCAGACACACTCACCCCTTCCCTCCCCTCCCCTCAGACACACTCACCCCTTCCCTCCCCTCCCCTCAGACACACTCACCCCTTCCCTCCCCTCCCCTCAGACACACTCACCCCTTCCCTCCCCTCCCCTCAGACACACTCACCCCTTCCCTCCCCTCCCCTCAGACACACTCACCCCTTCCCTCCCCTCCCCTCAGACACACTCACCCCCTTCCCTCCCCTCCCCTCAGACACACTCACCCCTTCCCTCCCTCCCCTCAGACACACTCACCCCTTCCTCCCTCCCCTCAGACACACTCACCCCCCCTCCCCTCAGACACACTCACCCCCCTCCCCTCAGACACACTCACCCCCCCCCTCCCCTCAGACACACTCACCCCTTCCCTCCCCTCCCCTCAGACACACTCACCCCCCTCCCCTCAGACACACTCACCCCCCCTCCCCTCAGACACACTCACCCCTCTCCCCTCCCCTCAGACACACTCACCCCCCCTCCCCCTCAGACACACTCACCCCCCCCTCCCCTCAGACACACTCACCCCCCTCCCCTCAGACACACTCACCCCCCCTCCCCTCAGACACACTCACCCCCCCCTCCCCTCAGACACACTCACCCCCCCTCCCCTCAGACACACTCACCCCCCCTCCCCTCAGACACACTCACCCCCCCTCCCTCAGACACACTCACCCCCCCCTCCCCTCAGACACACTCACCCCCCCCTCCCCTCAGACACACTCACCCCCCCCTCCCCTCAGACACACTCACCCCCCCCTCCCCTCAGACACACTCACCCCCCCCTCCCCTCAGACACACTCACCCCCCCCTCCCCTCAGACACACTCACCCCCCCTCCCCTCAGACACACTCACCCCCCCCTCCCCTCAGACACACTCACCCCCCCTCCCCTCAGACACACTCACCCCCCCTCCCCTCAGACACACTCACCCCCCCTCCCCTCAGACACACTCACCCCCCCCTCCCCTCAGACACACTCACCCCCCCTCCCCTCAGACACACTCACCCCCCCTCCCCTCAGACACACTCACCCCCCCTCCCCTCAGACACACTCACCCCCCTCCCCTCAGACACACTCACCCTCCCCTCCCCTCAGACACACTCACCCCCCCTCCCCTCAGACACACTCACCCCCCCCTCCCCTCAGACACACTCACCCCCCCTCCCCTCAGACACACTCACCCCCCCTCCCGACACACTCACCCCCCCCTCCCCTCAGACACACTCACCCCCCCTCCCCTCAGACACACTCACCCCCCCCTCCCCTCAGACACACTCACCCCCCCCTCCCCTCAGACACACTCACCCCCCCCTCCCCTCAGACACACTCACCCCCCCCTCCCCTCAGACACACTCACCCCCCCCTCCCCTCAGACACACTCACCCCCCCCTCCCCTCAGACACACTCACCCCCCCCTCCCCTCAGACACACTCACACCCCCCTCCCCTCAGACACACTCACCCCCCCTCCCCTCAGACAAACTCACCCCCCCCTCCCCTCAGACACACTCACCCCCCCCTCCCCTCAGACACACTCACCCCCCCCTCCCCTCAGACACACTCACCCCCCCTCCCCTCAGACACACTCACCCCCCCCCAGACACACTCACCCCCCCCCAGACACACTCACCCCCCCTCCCCTCAGACACACTCACCCCCCCTCCCTCAGACACACTCACCCCTCCCTCCCCTCAGACACTCACCCCCCCTCCCCTCAGACACACTCACCCCCCCCTCCCCTCAGACACACTCACCCCCCCCTCCCCTCAGACACACTCACCCCCCCTCCCCTCAGACACACTCACCCGCCCCTCCCCTCAGACACACTCGGCCCCCCCTCCCCTGACACACTCGGCCCCCCCTCCCCTGACACACTCGGCCCCCCCTCCCCTCAGACAAACTCGGCCTCCCCCTCCCCTCAGACACACTCACCCGCCCCTCCCTCCCCTCAGGCACACTCCCCCCACCAGCCCCCCCTCTGACACACTCACCCCTTCCCTCACCTCAGACAGACTCACCCCCCCCTCCCTTCCCCTCAAGCACACTCGACACACTCCCCCTCCCCTCCCCTCAGCGCACTCGACACACTCCCCCTCCCCTCCCCTCAGGCGCACTCGACACACTCCCCCCCCTCCGAAACACTCACCCTCCCCCCTCCGACACACTCCCCCACCCCCCCTCCGACACACTCCCCCCCCCCTCCCCCTCCGACACACTCCCCCCTCCCTCTCCCCTCCGACACACTCCCCCCCTCCCTCTCCCCCTCCGACACACTCCCCCCCTCCCCCTCCCCCCTCCGACACACTCCCCCCTCCCCCTCCCCCTCCGACACACTCCCCCCCTCCCCCTCCCCTCCGACACACTCCCCCCCTCCCCCCTCCCCCTCCGACACACTCCCCCCTCCCCCTCCGACACACTCCCCCCTCCCCCTCCCCCTCCGACACACTCCTCTCCCCCTCCGACACACTACCCCCTCCCCCTCCGACACACTCCCCCCTCCCCCTCCGACACACTCCCCCCTCCCCTCCGACACACTCCCCCCTCCCCCTCCGACACACTCCCCCCTCCCCCTCCGACACACTCCCCCCTCCCCCTCCGACACACTCCCCCACTCCCACCCCCCCTCAGACACACTACCCCCTCCCCCAGACACACTACCCCCCTCTACTCCCCCTCCCCTACCCTCAAACACACTCAACCCTTCCCTACCCTCAGACACACTCCCCCCCCCCCCCCCCGACACACTCCCCCCCCCCCCCCCAGACACACTCCCCCCCCCCCACTCCCTCCAGACACACTCCCGCCTCCCCCCAGACACACTTCCCCCCCTCCCCCAGACACACCCCCCCCCTCCCCCAGACAACCCCCCCCTCCCCCAGACACACTTCCCCACTCCCACCCCCCTCCTCCCCCAGACACACTCCCCACTCCCACCCCCCCTCCCCCTTCGACACACTCCCCCACTCCCACCCCCCCTCCCCCTCCGACACACTCCCCCACTCCCACCCCCCCTTCCCCGACACACTCCCCCACTCCCACCCCCCTCCCCCTCCGACACACTCCCCCACTCCCACCCCCCCTTCGACACACTCCCCCACTCCCACCCCGACACACTCCCCCACTCCCACCCCCCCTCCCCCTCCGACACACTCCCCCACTCCCACCCCCCCTCCCCCTCCGACACACTCCCCCACTCCCACCCCCCCTCCCCCTCCGACCCACTCCCACCCCCCCTCCCCCTCCGACACACTCCCCCACTCCCACCACCCCTCCCCCTCCGACACACTCCCCCACTCCCACCCCCCCTCCCCCTCCGACACACTCCCCCCACTCCCACCCCCCCTCCGACACACTCCCCCACTCCCACCCCCCCTCCGACACACTCCCCCACTCCCACCCCGACACACTCCCCCACTCCCACCCCCCCTCCCCCTCCGACACACTCCACCACTCCCACTCCCCCTCCCCCACTCCCACCCCCCCTCCCCCACTCCTCCGACACACTCCCCACTCCCACCCCCCCTCCCCTCCGACACACTCCCCCCACTCCCACCCCCCCTCCCCCTCCGACACACTCCCCCACTCCCACCCCCCTCCCCCTCCGACACACTCCCCCACTCCCACCCCCCCTCCCCCTCCGACACACTCCCCCACTCCCACCCCCTCCCCCTCCGACACACTCCCCCACTCCACCCCCCCTCCGACACACTCCCCCACTCCCACCCCCCCCTCCCCCTCCGACACACTCCCCCACTCCCCACCCCCCTTCCCCTCCGACACACTCCCCCACTCCCACCCCCCCTCCCCCTCCGACACACTCCCCCCACTCCCACCCCCCCTCCCCCTCCGACACACTCCCCCACTCCCACCCCCCTCCCCTCCGACACACTCCCCCACTCCCACCCCCCCTCCCCCTCCGACACACTCCCCCACTCCCACCCCCCCTCCCCCTCCGACACACTCCCCCACTCCCACCACCCCTCCGACACACTCCCCCACTCCCACCCCCCCTCCGACACACTCCCCCACTCCCACCCCCCCTCCCCCTCCGACACACTCCCCCACTCCCACCCCCCCTCCGACACACTCCCCCACTCCCACCCCCCCTCCCCCTCCGACACACTCCCCACTCCCACCCCCCCTCCCCCTCCGACACACTCCCCCACTCCCACCCCCCTCCCCCCTCCGACACACTCCCCCACTCCCACCCCCCCTCGGACACACTTCCCCACTCCCACCCCCCCTCCCCCTCCGACACACTCCCCCACTCCCACCCCCCCTCCCCCTCCGACACACTCCCCCATTCCCACCCCCCTCCCCCTCCGACACACTCCCCCACTCCCACCCCCCCCTCCCCCCTCCGACACACT